>NC_132795.1:31185000-31555000 GCF_048418805.1 Vulpes vulpes
CCGTACCCTAAACTTAACCCTAACCCGTACCCTAAGCCGTACACTAACCCTATCCCTGACCCGTTCCCTAACCCATTCCCTAAACCTAACCCTAACCCTAACACTAAACCTAACCTGTACCCTAACCCTAACCCTAAACCAAAGCAGTAACCTAACCCTCACCCTGAACAGTACCCTACCCTAACCCTAACAATAAACCTACCCCTAACCCATACCCTAACCCTAACCCGTACCCAAACCTAACCCTAACTCTAACCCTAACCCTACCTCTAACCCTAACCCTAACCCTAAGCCGTACCCTAACCCTAACCCTACCCCTAACCGTAACCCTAACCCGTACCCTAACCCTAACCCCAACCCTAACCCTTTCCCTAACACTAACCATTACCCTAAACCTAACCCGTACCCTAACCCTAACGCTAACCCGTACCCTAAACCTAATCATAACCCTAAACCTACGCCTAACCCATACCCTAACCCTAACCCTAGACCAAACCCTAACCCGTAACCTAACCGTAATCAGTACCCTAAACCTAACCCGTACCCTAACCCTAACCCTAAACCTAACACATACCCTAACCCTAACCCTAACCCTAAACCTAACCCATACCCTAACCCTAACCCTTAATCGTACCCTAACCCGTACCCTAACCCTAATCCATAATATAACCCTAACTCTAACCCTAACCGTAATCAGTCCCCTAACCCGTACCCTAACCCATACCCTAACCCTAACCCTAACCCTATACCGTACCATAACCCTAAACCTAATGCTAACCCATACCGTAACCCTAACCCTAACCCTAACCGTAAACCTAACTGTAACCTGTACCCTAACACTAACCCTAACTCTAACCCTAACCAGTACCCTAAACCTAAACCTAACCTAACCCTAACCCGTACCCTAAACTTAACACTAAACGTAACCCTACCCCTAAAGCGGGCCCTAACAATAACCGTCACGCTAACCAGTACCCTAACCCTAACCCTAACCCTAACCCTAAACCTAACCCTAACCCTAAACCGTATGCTAACCCTAATCCTAACCCTAACCGGTAACCTAAACCTAACCCTAACGCTAACCCGTTCCGTACCTCTAACCCTAACTCTACCCTAACCCGAAACCTAACCCTAAACCTAACCCTAACCAGTACCCTAACCCTAAAACTAACCCTAACCCTAAATCGTACTCTAACACTAAACCTAATCCTAACCCTAAACTTAAACCTAACCATAACCCGATCACTAACCTGTACCCTAAACCTAACCCTAAACCTATCCCGAACCTGTTCCCTAACCCTATCCCGTAGCCAGCCCTAACCCTAAACCTAACCCGTACCCTAATCCTAATCCTAACCCTAACAAGTACCCTAACCCTAACCCTAACATTAACCCGTTCCCTAAACCGTACTCTAACCCTAGCCCTAACCAGTACCCTAAGCCTAACCCTAACCCTAAACCTAATTCGTACCCTCACCATTACCCTAAGCCGTACCCTAAACCTAACCCGTACCCACACCCTAACCCTAAGCCGTACCCTAACCCTTACCCATACCCTAACCCGTACCCTAACCCGTACCCAGCACTAACCCTAACCTGTACCCTAACCCTAATCTGTTCCCTAACCCTAAACCTTTCTCTAACCTTAACCCATACCCTAACCCTAACACTAACACATACCCTAAAGGTAACCCTAACCAGTACCCTAAACATAATCCTAACCCTAACCCTAACCCCTACCCTAACCCTAACCCTAAACCCAACCTGTACCCTAAACCTAACCCTAACACGTACCCTTACCATAAACCTAACCCACACCCGTACCCTAACCCTAACCCTATCCCGTACCCTAAGCCGTACCTAACACTAACCCTAACCCGTACCCTAACCTGTACCCTAACCCGTACCCTTAACCTAACACTAACTCTAAACCTAACCGTAACCCATACCCTAACCCTAACCATAATCTGAACACTAACCCATACCCTAACACTTACCATAACCTGTACCCTAACCCTAACCCTAACCCATACACTAACCCGTACCCTAAACCGTACCCTAACCCGTACCCTCACCATAACCCTAACCCTAAGCTGTACCCTAACCTGAACCCGTACCCTAACGCTACCCCCAACCCTTACCCTTACCCTAACCCTAATCCTAACCCTAACACAATCCCTAACCCGTACCCTATCCCTATACCTAACACTAACCCAAACACTAACCCGTAACCCATCCCGAAACCGTACCCGAACGCTAACCCTCACCCTAATCCTACGCCATACCCTAACCCTAACCCTAAAAGGTACCCTAAACCATACCCTAACCCTAACCCCAACCCTCACGCTTCCCTAACACAAACCCTAAACCCTAACCCGTACCCTAACCAGTACCCTAACTGCTACCCTAACCCGTACCATAAACCTAACCCTAAACCTAACCCTTACCCTAACCCTAACCCTAAACCTATGCCTAACCCGTACCCTAACCTTAACCTAACCCAAACCCTAACCCGTAACCTAACCGTAATTAGTACACTAAACCTAACCCGTATCCTAACCAAAACATTAAACCTAAACCATTCCCTAACCCTAACCCTAAACCTAACCCTAACCCACACCCTAACCCTAACCCTAAAACTAAACCCAACCAGTACCCTAACCCTACCCCTAAACCATACGCTAACCCGTACCCTACCCTAAAGCATAACTTAACCCTAACCCTAAACCTAACCCTAATCCGTACCCTAACCCGTACCCTTACCCGAACCCTAACCCGTACCCTAACCCGTACCCTACCCTAACCCTGAACCTAACCCTAACTCTAAACCTAACCATAACCTGTCAGCTAATCCTAACCCTAATCCGTACACTAACCCGTACCCTAACCCGTACTGTAACCCGTACCCTAACCCTAACCTTAACCCGTACACTAACACCTACCCTAAACGGTACCCTAACCCGTACCCTAACCCTAACCCTAACCATAAGCTGGACCCTAACCCTAACCCTAACACGTAACCTACCTCTACCCTAAAGCTACCCCTAACACTTACCCGTTCCCTAACCCTAACCCTAACCCTAACCCTAACCCTAACCCTAACCCTAACACTAACCCTAACCCGTACTCTAACCCTAAACCTAACACTAACCCAAACCCTAACCCGTAACCCATCCCTACACCGTACCCTAATCCTAACCCTAACCCTAACCCTAACCATAAGTCGTACCCTAACCCTAACCCTAACTCTAAAACGTACCCTAACCCTAACCCCAACCCTACCCTTTTCCTAACAATAACCCTAAAACCTAACACGTACCCTAACCCTCACCCTAACACGTACCATAAACCTAACACTAACCCTAAACCTATCCCTAACCAGTACCCAACCCTAAACCTAACCCTATCCCGTACACTAACCCTAACACTAAACCTAACCATACAACTAACCCGTATCCTATCCCTAACACTTACCCTAACCAGTACCCTAACCCTAACCCTAACCCTAACACTAACCCTAATCCGTAACCTAAGAGTAACCCTAACCCGAAACCTAACCTTAACCCGTACCCTAACCCTAACCCGTAACCTAACCCTAACCCGTACTCTAAACCTAACCCTAACACTAAGCCTAACCCTAACCCGTAACCTAACCGTAATCAGTAACCTAAACCTAACCCGTTTCCTAACCCTAACCCTAAACCAAATCCTAACCAGTACCCTAACCCTAAATCTAACACTAACCCTGACCCATACCCTAACCCTAACCCTAACCCTAAACCGACCCCGTACCCTAACCCTAACCCTAAACCGTAAGCTAACCCGTACCCTACGCTAAACTGTAACTTAACCCTAACCCTAACCCTAACGCTAACCCTAATCCATACCCTAAACCCTACCCTAACCCGTACCCTAACCCTAACCCTAACCAGTACCCTAATCCTACCCTTAACCTAACTCTAACTCTAAAACGAACCGTAACCCGTACCATAACACTAACCCTAATCCGTACACTAACCCATACCCTATCCCGTACCGTAACCTGTACCATAACCCTAACCCTAACCCATACACTACCCGCACCTAAACCATACCCTAACTCTAACGCTTACCAGTACCCTAAACCTAACCCTAAACCTAATCCTAACCTAAACCGTACTATAACCCTAACCCTAAACCTAATCCGTACCCTAACCCTAACCTAACCCTAAGCAGTACCCTAAAACTAATCCTAACCCGTACCATACACCATACCCTAAACCTAACCCTAACCCGTAACCTAACCCTAACCCTAACCCTAACCAGTACTGTAACCCGTACCCTAAACCTAACCCTAACCCCTAACCCTAACCCTAACCCTAACCCTAAACCTAACCCCTAACCCTAACCCTAACCCTAACCCTAACCCTAACCCCTAACCCGTACCCTAACCCTAACCCTAACCCGTACCCTAACCCTAACCCGTACCCTAACCCGTACCCTAACCCTAACCCTAACCGGTACCTTAACCCTAACCCTAACCCGTACCCTAACTCCTAACCCGTACCCTAACCCTAACCCGTACCCTAACCCTAACCCTAACCCGTACCCTAACCCTAACCCGTACCCTAACCCTAACCCGTACCCTAACCCTAACCCTAACCCGTACCCTAACCCTAACCCTAACCTGTACCCTAACCCTAACCATAACCCTAACCCATACCCTCACCCTAACCCTAACCCTAACCCTTATCCTCACCCTAACCCTACCCTATCCTGTACCCTAACCCGTACCCTACCCTAACCCTAACCCTAACCCGTACCCTAACCGTAACCCATACCCTAACCCTAACCCTAACCCGTACCCTAACCCGTTCCGTCACCCTAACCCTAACCCTAACCCGTACCCTAACCCGTACCCTAACCCATACCCTATCCCTAACCCTAACCCATTCCCTAACCTGTATCCTAACCCTAACCCTAACCCTAACCCGTCCCTTAACCAGTACCTTAAAACTAACCCTAACCCATACCCTAACCCGAACCCTAAACCTAACCCTCACCCTAACCCGTATCCTAACCCATACCCTAAACCTAACCCTAACCCTAAACCTAACCGGTACCCACACCCTACTCTAACCCTAACCCTAAACCCTAACTCTAACCCTAACCCTACCCTAACCCTAATCCTAAACTTAACCGTATCCCTAAGCAATACCATAAACCTAACCCTAATCCTAACCCTAAACCTAAACCATACACTAACCCTAATCCTAACCCAAACGAGTACCCTAACCCAAAACCTAACCCTAACCCTAACCCGTATCCACCCTAACCCAATCCCTAAACTAACCTAACACTAACCCTAACCCTAACCGGTACCCTAACCTTAACCTAACCCGTAACCTAACCCTAACCCTAACCCTAAGCAGTACCCTAAACCTAACCCTAACCCGTACCGTAACCCGTACCCTAACCCTAACCCTAAATGTAACCGTAAACCTAACCCTAACCCTAAACCGTATCCTAACCCTAACTATAACCCTAAACAGTACCCTAACCCTATCCCTTAGCCTAACACGTACCATAACCCTACCCCTAAACCTAACCCTAAACCGTATCCTAACCCTAACCCTAACCATAACCATAACCGTAACCCTAAACAGTACCCTAACCCTAACCCTAACCCCATTCATAACCCGTACCCTAACCCGTACCCTAACCGTAACCCTAACCCGTAACCTAACCCTAACCCTAACCCATACCCGTACGCTAACCCTAACCCTAAACCTAACACTAACCCTAACACGTCCCCTAACCCTATCCCTAAACCTAATCAGTACCCTATCCCTAACCCTAACCCATACCCTAAACCGTACCCTCACCCTAAACCTAACCCGTACCCTCACCCTAACCCTAACACTAAACCTAAAACGTACCCTCACCCTAACCGTAAGCCGTCCTCTAACCATAACCCGTACCCTATCCCTAACCCTTACACTAACCTTAACCCGTAAAATAACCATAACCCTAAAAAGTACCCTGACCCTAACCCTAACCCGTACCCTAACGCTATCCTAACATTAAGCCTAACCCATAACCTAACCCTAAACCTAACCCTAACCCAAACCCTAACCCGTACCCTAACCCTAACCCTAACCTTAACCCGTTCCCTAAACCTAACCCAAACCCAAACCCATACCCTAACCCTAACACTAATATTAACCCTATCCGTAACCCGTACGCTAACCCGTACCCTAACCCTACCCTAACCCTAAACCTAACCCAACCCTAACCCGTACCCTAGCCCTAACCCTAAACCTAACCAGTACCCTAACCCTAACCCGTACCCTAACCCTAACCCTAACCTTTTCCATAACCCTAACCCTAAACCCTAACCCGTACCCTAACCAGTACCGTAACCCGTACCTTACCCGTACCATAACCCATAACATAACCCTAAACCCAACTGTAAACTGTACCCTTATCCTAACCCTAAACCTAAAACTAACGCTAACGTGTAACCTAAACCTATCCCCAACCCGTACCCTATCTCTAACCCTAACTCTAACCCTAACCCGTACCCTAACCCTAAACCTATCCCTAACCTGTACCCTCAACCTAACCCTAACCCGTACCTTAACCCTAACCCTAACCCCAAACCGTACCCTACCCTAACCCTAACCCTAACCCGTACCCTAAACCTAACCCTAACCGAAACCCTAACTCGTGCCCTAATCCTAACCCTAAAACTAACCCTAACCCTAAAGCTAACCCGTAACATGACCCTAAACCTAACCCTAACCCTAACACTTACCGTAACCCTAACCCAAACCAGTACCCTTACCCTAACCCTACCTCTAACCCATACCCAAAACCAAACCCTAACCCTAACCCCTAACCATACCCTAACCCTAAACCTAACCCATACCCTAACCCGTAACTTAACCCTAATCCATAACTTAACACTAAGGCTAACCCTAACCCTAATCTGTACCATAACCCGTGCCCTAACCCCTACCCTAATCCTAACCCTAACCCGTACCATAACCCTAACCCCCAACCTAACCCGTACCCTAACCCTAACCCTAACCCTAATCCTAACACTAAACCGTACCCTACCCTAACCCTAACCCTAACCCGTACCCTAACCCTAACCATAACCCTAACCCGTAACCTAATCTTAACCCTAAATCTAATCCTAACCCTAAAGCTAACCCGTACCATAACCCTAACCCTAGCCCTAACCAGTACCCTAACCCTAACCCTACCTCTAACCCATACCCTAACCCTAAACCTATCCCTAACCCCAAACCATACCCTAACCCTAAACCTAACCCGTACCTTAACCCATAACGTAACCCTAATCCATAACTTAACACTGACGCTAACCCTAACCCTAATCAGTACCATAACCCGTGCCCTAACTCCTACCCTAAACCCACACCTAACCCGTACCATAACCCTAACCCCAACCCTAACCTGACCCTAAACCTACACTAACCCTAACCCTAACCCTAACCCTTACCCGTACCGTAAACCTCACTCTCACCCTAACCAGTACCCTAACCCTAACACTAACATGTACCCTAACGCTAACCCTAACTCTAACCCTAACCAGTAACCTAACCCTAACCCTAATCCGTAACCAAACCTAACCTAACCCGTAACCTAATGCTAATCAAACGCTAACCCGTACCCTAAACGTAACCCTAACCCTAACCCGTACCCAAACCCTAACCCTAACCCTAACCTTAACCAGTAACCTAACCCTAACCCTAATCCGTACCCTAAATCTAACCCTAACATGTAACCTAACACTAACCCGTACCCTAACCCTAACCCTAACCCATTCCCAAACCCTAACCAAAACCTAAACTTAACCAGTAACCTAACCCTAACCCTAACACTAACCCTAACTCCTACCCTAACCATAAACCTAACACAAACCCTAATCCTAAAACTAAGAATAAACCGAACACTAACCCGTAACCCAAACCTAACCCTAAACCTAACCCTAATCCGTACCCTAACCCTAACCCGTACCCAGCCCTAACCCACACCCTAACCCGTACCGTAACCTGTACCCTAACCCTAAACCTATCCCTAAACCTAAACCGTACCCTAACCGTAACCCTAACCCTAACCCGTACCCTAACACATACCCTCACCCTATGCCTAAACCTGACACTAACCCGTATGCTAACCCTAACCCTAACCCTAAACTGTACACTAAACCTAACCCTAACCCTAACCTGTACCCTAAACCTAACCAGTACCCTAACCCTAACCCTAACACTAACCCGTACCCTACCACGTACCCTAACCATAACCCTAACCCGTACCCTAAACCTAACCAACCCTATCCCATACCCTAATCCTAACCCTAACACTAAACCGTACCCTAACCCTAACCTGTACGATAACCCTAACCCTAAAACTAAACCGTACCTAACCCTAACCCTAACCCGAATCCGTAAACTAATACTAACCCTAACCCGTACCCTAACCCTAACAGGTACCCTAACCCTAACCCATACCCTAACCCTAACCCTAACCCTAAACCGTAACCTAACCGTAATCAGTACCCTAAACCTAACCCGTGTCCTAGCTCTAACCCTAAACCAAACCCTAACCAGTACCCTAACTCTAACCCTAACACTAACCCTAACCCATACCCTAACCCTAACCCTAACCCTAAACCCAACCCGTACCCTAACTCTAACCCTAAACCATACACTAACCCGTACCCTACCCTAAACCGTAACTTAACCCTAACCCTAATCCGTACCCTAACCCCTACCATAACCCGTATCCTAACCCTAACCCTAACCCGTAACCTAACCCGTACCCTATCCCTAACACTTAATCTAACCCTAAGTCTAAACCTAACCGTAACCCGTACCCTAACCCTAACCCTAATTTGTACACTAACCGGTACCCTAACCAAACCCTAACACTTACCCGTACCCTAACCCTAAACCGTACCCTAATCCGTGCCCTAACCCTAACCCTAACCCTAAGCCGTACCCTAACCCTAAACCTAACACTAACCCAAAGCCTAACCCATAACCCATCCCTAAACAGTACCCAAAACCTAACCCTAACCCTAACCCTAACCCTAAGCCGTACCCTAACCCTAACCCTAACCCTAGCCCTAACCCATACCCTAACCTATCCCCAACACTAACCCTTTCCCTAACACTAACCCTAAAACCTAACCCGTACCCTAACCTTTATCCTAACCCGGACCCTAACCCGTACCATAAACCTAACCCTAAACCCAACCCGTACCCTAATCCTAACCCTTACCTTAACCCTAAACCTAACCCGTACCCTAACCCTAACTCTAACCCGTACCCACAACCTAACCATAACCCTAAACCTATCCCTAACCCGTACCCTAACCCTAACCCTAAACCTAACCCTAACCCGTAACCTAACCGTAATCAGTACCCTAAACCTAACCCGTACCATAACGCTAACCCTAAACCTAAACCATACCATGACCCTATCCCTAACCCTAACCCCAACCCATATCCTAACCCTAACCCTAAACCGTACCCGAATCTGTACCCTAACCCTATCCGTAACTTAAACCTAACGCTAACCCTAAAACTAATCAGTCCCCTAATCCGTACCCTAACCCATACCCTAACCCTAACCCTAAACCGTACCCTAACCCTTACCAGAACCCTAACCCTAACCATTAATCCAAACCTAACCTGTACCCTAACCCTAACCCTAACCAGTACACTAACCCTAACCCTAACCCTAAACTTAACCCTATCAGGTACCCTAACCATAACCCTAAAGCTAACCATAACCCGTACCCTTACCCTAAACCAAACCCTAACCCGTACGCTAACCCTAACACTAACCCTAACCCGTACAATAAACTTAACCCTAGCCCTAACCGTATTGCTAACTTGTACCGCAACCCTAACCCTAACACTAACCCGTCCCTAACCCTTACCCTAACCGTAACCCTAACCCATACCCTAACGCTAACCCTGACCCTAACCCTAACCTTAAACCTAACCCATACCCTAACCCTAACCCTATCCCTAACCAGTACCCTATCACTATCCCTAACCCTAACCCGTACCCTAACCCAACCCTAAACCCAATCCGTATCCTAACCCTAAACCTAACCCTAAACCTAACCCTAACCTGTACCCTAAAGTAACCCTAACCCTAACCCTAACTAGTACCATAACACTAACCCTAACCCAAATCCTAACCCGTACCCTAACCCTAACCCTAACCCTAATCTGTACCCTAACCCTAACCCGTACCCTAACCCTAACCCTACCTGTAACCGAACCCTAAACCTAACCCTAATCAGTACCGTAACGCGTACCCAAACCCTAACCCTAACCCTCACCCTCCACCGTACCCTAACCCTCACCCTAACCCTAACACTAACCTGTACCCTAACCTTAACCCTAAACCTAACCCGTACCATAGCCGTAAACCGTACACTAAGCCGTACCCTAACACTAACCCTAAACATCACCCTCACCCGTACCCTAACCCTAACCCTAACCCGTACCCTATCCCTAACCCTAAACCTAACCCGTACCATAACCCTAACCCATACCCTAACCCAAACCCTAACCCTACCCCGTACCCTAAACCTTACCCTAACCTGTACCCAGCCCTAAACCTAACCCGTAACCTATCCCTAACCCTAACACTACTGCTAACCCGTCCACTCACCCTAACCCTAACCCATACCCTAACCCTAACCCTAACCAATACCCTAACCCTAACCCTAACCCCTACCCTATCTCGTACACTAAACCTAACCTTAACCCTAACCCTATTGCTAACCCGTAGCCTAACCCTAACCCTAAAACTAACCCTAACCCGTAAACTAACCGGTACCCTAACCATAACCCTAACCCGTACCCTAACGCTAATCCTAAACCTAACCTTAACCCTAATGTTAACCCTAACCCGTACCCTAAACCTAACCCTAAACCTAAACTTAACTCCTACCCTAACCCCAACCCTAACCCTAACCAGTACCCTAACCCTAAACCTAACGCTAACCCTAAACCGTACCCTAACCCTAACCCTAACGCGTCCCCTTACCCTAACCCTAAACCAAACCAGTACCCTAACCCTAACCCTAGCCCTAACTCTAAACTTTACCCTAACCCTAAACCGAACCCTAACACGTAACCTCACTCTAACCCTAACCCGTCCCTAACCCTAACCGTAAACCCAAACCGTAACCTAAACCTAACCCGTACCCTAACCCTAAACTTAACCAGTACCCTAACGCTAACCCTAACCCTAATGAGTACCCTAACCCTAACCCTAACCAGTACCCTAACCCTAAACCTAACCGTAACCCGTACCCTCACCCTAACCCTAACCCTAACCGTAACCAGTATCCTAACCCTAACCCTATCCATAACCCCAAACAGTACCCTATCCCTAAACCTGAGCCCTAATCCTAACCCTAACCCTAACCAGTACCCTAACCCTAACCCTAACCTTAATCCTAAACCTAATCCGTACCCTAACCCTAACCCTAACCAAAACCCTAACCCTAACCCTCACCCGTCCCGGAACCTGTACCCTAACCCTAAACCTAACCCTAACCCGTACCTAACCCTAACCCTAACCTTAACCAGTACCGTAACCCATCCTAACCCTAAACCTAACACGTAACCTAACCCTTACCCTAACCCTAACCCATACTCTAAACCTAAACCTAAACCTAACCCTCACCCTCAACCTTACCCTAACCCTAACCCTAACCAGTACCCTAACCCTAACCCTAACCAGTACCCTAATCCTAACCCTAAACCTAAACCTAACCCGTTCCCTCACCCTTACCCTAAGCCGTAACCTAACCCTAACAAGTACCCAAACCCTAACCCTTACACTAACTCTAACCAGTAACCTAACCCTAACCCTAACCAGTACCCTAACCCTAACCATAACCCGTTCACTAACCCTAACGCTAACCCTTACCCTAAGCCGTAACCTAACCCTAACCCTAACCCTACTGCTAACCCGGACATTCACCCTAACCCTATCCCGTGCCCTAACCCTAACCCGAACCCTAACCCGTACCCGTACCCGTACCCTACCCTTACCCTAACCCGTAACCTAACCCTAACCCTAACCCTAACCCGTTCCCTAACCCCAACCATAACCTGTTACCTAACCCTAGACCTAAGCCTAAACTGTACTGAAACCTAAACCTAAACCTTACCCTAAACCCTACCCTAACCCTAACCATAACCAGTACCCTAAACCTAACACTAACCCTAACCCTAAACCGTAGCCTTACCTTAAGCTTTACCCGTACACTTACCCTAACACTAACCCTAAAGAGTACCCTGAACCTAACCCTAACCAGTTCCCTAAGCCGTACACTAACACTAACCCTAAGCCGTACCCTAACCCGTACCCTATACCTAACACTAACCCTAAACCTAAACCTAACGCGTACCCTAACCCTAACCCTAAACCAAACCAGTACCCTAACCCTAACCCTAATCCTAACCCGTTCACTAACCATCACCCTAAACCTAACCCGTTCCCTAACCCTAACCTTAACCCTAACCCTAACCCTAAACCTAACCCTTTCCCATACACTAACCCTAACCCGTACCCAAACCTAACCCAAACCCGCACCCTCAACCGTACCCTAACCCTAATCCTAACCCTCACCCTAACCCTAAACCGTCCCACTACCTTAACTCTAACACTAAACCTTACCCTAACACCAACCCTTACCTGTACCCTAAAACTAACCCTAACCCTAACATTACGCCTAACTGGTACCCTAACCCAAACCTTAACCCTAACCCTAACCCGTACCCTAACCCGTAGGCTGACCCGTACCGTAACCCGTATTCTAACCCTCAACCTAACCCTAACCCTAACACTAACACTAACCCGTATCCTAACCCTAACTCTAATCCTAACCCATAGCCTAACCCTAACCCTAAACCTAACCAGTACACTAACCCTAAACCTAACCCTAACCCGTTCCCTAAACCTAACTCTAACCCTAACCCTAACCCTAACCCGTATCCTAACCCTAATCCTAAACCTAAACCTAACCCTAACTTGTACCCTAACCCTAACCCTAAACCTAACACTATCCAGTACCCTAACGTAACCCTAATCCTTACCCGTACCCTACCCTCACCCTAACCCTAACCCGTAACCTAACCCTAACCTTAACCCTAACCCGTACCCTCACCCTAACCCTCACCCAACCCAGTACCCTACCTAACCCTTACCCGTACCGTAACCCGTACCCGAACCCTAAACCTAACCCATACCCTATCCCGATCCCTAACCCTAACCCGTACCCTAACCCGTACCCTAAACCTAACCCTAACCCTAACCCGAGACCTAACCCGTGCCTAACCCTAAACCTAAACCAAACCAGTACCCTAACCCTAACCCTAACCTTAACCCTAAACCGTACCCTAACCCTAACCCTAAACCTAAACCTAACCCTAACCCGTAACCGAACCCTAACCATTACCCTAACCCGTACCCTAACCCGAACCCTAAATCTAACACTAACCCGTATCTAACCATAACACTAACCCAAACCAGTACCCTAACTCTAACCCTAACCCTAACCCTTATCCAAACCCTAACCCTAACCCTAAACCTAACCCGAACCAGTACCCTAACCCTAACCTTAACCCATAGAGTAACACGTAACCTAACCCTAACCCTAACACGTAACCTAACCCTAACCATAAACCTAACCCTACACTGTACCGTAACCCATACCCTAACCCTATCCCTAACCCTAACCCTAAACCTTCCGTACCCTCACGCCAACCCTAAACAATCCCTAACCCTAACCCTAACCCGAACCCGTAAACTAAACACAACCCGTAACATAACCCGTACCCTTACCCGTACCCAGCCCTAACCCTAACCCGTACCCTAACCCTAACCTGTACCCTAAACCTCAACCTTCCCCTAACTCTAACCCGTACCCTAATCCTAACCCTAAGCAGTACCCTAACCCTAACCCTAACCCTAAACCGTACCCTTACCTTAACCCTATCCCTATCCCGTACCCAAACCCTAACCCTAACCGGTACCCTAAACCTAAACCTAACGCTAATCCTAACCCATACCCTAACCCGTACCCTAACCGTAACCCTAACCCGTACCGTAACCTTAACCGTAACCCTAACCTTAAACCTAACCCTAACCCTAACCCTAACCCTAACCCCTACCCTATCCCTAACCCTAACCAGTACCCAACCATAAACCTAAACCTAACCCGTACCCTAAACCTAACCCTAACATGTACCCTAAGCCGTACACTAACCCTAACCCTAACCAGTAAGCTAACCCGTACCCTAAACCTAACCCTAACCCTAAACCAAAACCTAAACCGTACCCTAAACCTAAACCTAAACCAAACCAGTACCCTAACCCTAACCCTAACCCTTATCGGTACCCTAACCATAAATCTAACCCTAAACCTAACCCTAACCCGTAACACAACCCTAACCCTAACCCGTACCCTAACCCTAACCCTAACTCATACCCTAAGCCTAATCCTAACCAATAACCTAACCCTAAACCTAACCCTAACCCGTCCCCTAATCCAAACCCAAACACTAAACCGTCCCCTAAACCTAACCCTAAAACTAACCCGTACCCTGTACCGTACCCTAAACCTAACCCTAAACCGTACACTAACCCTAACCCTAACCCGTCCCCTAATCCAAACCCAAACACTAAACCGTCCCCTAAACCTAACCCTAAAACTAACCCGTACCCTATACCGTACCCTAAACCTAACCCTAAACCGTACACTAACCCTAACCCTAACATTAAACTGTACCCTAACCCTAACCCTAACCCACACAGGTACCCTAACCCTAACCCTAACCCGTACCCTAAGCCGTACACTAACCCTAACCATAACATGTACCCTAACTCGTATCCTAAACCTAAACCTAACCCTAAACCTAAACCTAAACCGTACCCTAACCCTAACCCTAATCCGTACCCTCACCATAAACCTAACCCTAAACCGAACCCTAACCCGTACCCTAACCCTAACCCTAACTCTAACCGGTACCCTAACCGTAACCCTAACCCTAACCAATACACTAACCCTAACACTAACCCTAACCCGTCCCCTAATCCAAACCCTAACACTAAACCGTATCCTAAACCTAACCCTATAACTAACCCGTACCCTAAACTGTACCCTAACCCTAACACTAAACCGTACCATAACCCTAACCCTAACCCTAACCCTAATCCGTAACCTAACAATAACCCTAACCCGTACCCTAACCTTAACCTAACCCGTATCCTAGCCCTAACCCGTACCCTAAACCTAACCCGTACATTAACCCTAACCCTAAACCTAACCCTAACGCGTAACCTAACCATAATCAGTACCCTAAACCTACCCGTTTCCTAACCCTAAACCTAAACCAAACCCTAAGCAGTACCCTAACCCTAACCCTAAGACTAACCCTAACCCTAACCCTATATTCCAGAAAGGAGCTTCTACCCGAGTTTTGCAGCTGCAGTCCATGGAACACTTACTGGTTTCCCTGCACCACTGGCCAGGAGGATGTTATGCTTGTTGAGTCCCACAGGACTGTAACAAATGGAGAAAGTGTTAAGTGGCTACTATTCTCACATACAGTGAGAGGCAGCAAACAGAAATGCCCATCTTTGCATGGAAGGGCCTATTAGCTTGTCTTCACAGCTATGGCCTCAAAGGCAAGCTTCTAAATAAACACACACCAGATCCCTAGGTGGCTCAGTGGTTAAGCGCCTGCCTTCCATGCAGGGAGTGATCCTGGAGTCCCGGGATCGAGTCCCACGTCGGGCTCCCTGCATGGAGCCTGCTTCTCTCTTTGCCTGTGTCTCTGCCTCTCTCTCATGAATAAATAAAGTCTTCAAAAAAAAAAAAAGCCGTACCCTAACCCTAACCTTAAACCCTAACCCGTATCCTAAGCAGTACCCTAACCCGTACCCTAACCCGTAACATAAACCCAACCCTAAACCTAACCCGAACCCTAATCCTAACACTTACCCTAACCCTAACCCTAACCCGTACCCTATCCCTAACACTAACCCGTACCCTAAACCTAACCGTAACCCTAAACCTATGCCTAACCGTACCCTAACCCTAACCCTAAACCTAACCCTAAACCGTAACCTAACCGTAATCAGTACCCTAAAACTGACCCATACCCTAACCCTAACACTAAACCTAACCCATACCCTAACCCTAACCCTAAACTTAACCCCAACCCATACCCTAACCCTAAAACTAAACCGTACCCTAAACCGTACCCTAACCCTAATCCGTAACTTAACCCTAACGCTAAAAATAACCCTAATCAGTACCCTAACCCATACTCTAACCCATACCCTAACCCTAACCGTAACCCGTACCATAACCCTAATGCTAACGCTAAACCGTAAAGTAACCCTAATCCTAAACCTAAACCTAACCCTAACGTGTACCCTAACCTTAATCCTAACTCTAACCATAACCAGTACCCTAACCCGTACCCTAAACCTAACACTAAAACTAAACCTACCCCTAAACCGTATGCTAACCCTAACCCTCACCCTAACCAGTACCCTAACCCTAAACCTAACCCGTACCCTAACCCTAACCCTAACCTAACCCGTAATCTTACCCTAACCCTAACGCTAACCCATACCAAAACCCTAACCATAACCATAACCCTAATCTGTATGCTAACCCTAAACCTAACCCTAACCCTAACCCTATCCCTAACCCTAACACTAACCAAACCAGTACCCTAACCCTAAACCTAACCCTAACCCTAAACCGCACCCTTACCCTAAACCTAAACCTAACCCTAACCCGTAACCTAAGCCTAACCCTAACCCGTACATAACGCTAACCTTAACCTAAACCTAACCCATACCCTAACACTAACCCTTACCCTAAACTGTACCCTATCGCTAACCCTAACCCGTACCCTAACCCTTACCCTAACCCTAAAACAAACCAGTAACCTAACCCTACCCTAACCCTAATCCTAACCCTAAACCTAACCCTAACCCGTACCCTAACACTAACCGTTACCCTAACCGGTACCCTAACGCTAACCCTAACCCTAACACTAACCCTAACCCTAACCCTACCCTAACCGTAACCCTAATCCTAACCCTAAACCTAACCCTAACCCTAACCTGGACCCTAACCCTAACCCTGACTCTAACCCAAACCAGTACCCTAACCCTAAACCTAATCCTAACCCTAAACCGTAACCTAAACCTAACACTAAAACTAAACCTACCCCTATACCGTACGCTAAACTTAACCCTCATCCTAACCAGTACCCTACCCCTAACCCTAACCCGTACCCTAACCCTAACCCTAACTCGTAACCTAACCCTAACCCTAACCCGTACCCTAAACCGAATCCTAAACCGTAACCTTACCCTAACCCTAACGCTAACCGGTACCGTAACCCTAACCGTAACCCTAACCGTAACCTGTACCCTCACCCTAAACCTTACCCTCACCCTAACCCTAACCAAAACAGTACCCTAACCCTAACCCTAACCATAAACCTAAACCGCCCACTAGCCCTAAACCTAATAGTAACCCTAACCCGTAACCTAACTCTAACTCTAAACCCTACGTAACCCTAACCCTAAACCTAACCCTAACCCGTACCCTAACCCTAACCCTTACCCTAACCTGTACCCTAACGCTAACCCTAACCCTAAACTGTACCCTAACCCTAACCCTAACCTGTATCCTAACCCTTACCCTAACCCTAAACCAAACCAGTTCCCTAACCCTAACCATAACTCTAACCCTAAACCTAAACCTAAACTGTACCCTAACCCTAAACCGAACCGTAACCCGTAACCTAACCCTAACCCTACCCCGTCCCTAACCCTAACCCTAACGCTAACCCTAACCCGTACCCTAACCCTAAACCTAACCCGTACCCTAACCCTACCCTAACACTAACGCTAACCAATACCCTAACCCTAACGCTAACCCTAACCCGTCCCCTAATCCAAACCCTAACACTAAAACATACCCTAAACCTAACCCTAAGACTAACCCGTACCCTAAACCGTAACCCTAACCCGTACCCTAACCCTAAGCCTAACACTTAACCGTTCCCTAACCCTAACCCTAACCCTAACCCTAACCCTAATCTGTAACCTAACAATAACCCTAACCCGTACCCTAACGCTACCCATAACCGTACCCTAACCCTAACCCGTGCCCTAACCCTAACTCGTACATTAACCTTAAACCTAAACCTATCCCTAACACGTAACCTAACCATAATCAGTACCCTAAACGTACCCGTGTCCTAACCCTAAAACTAAACCAAACCCTAACCAGTACCCTAACCCTAAGACTAACCCTAACCCATACCCTAACCCTAACCGTAACCCTAAACTTAACCCTAAGTCGTACCCTAACCCTAAACCTAAACCCTAACCCGTACCCTAACTCGTACCATAAACCTTACCCTAAACCTAACCCAAACCCTAATCCTAAACCTTACCCTAACCCTAACCCGAAACTGTATCCTAACCCTAACCCTAACCCGTACCCTAAACCTACCCTAACCCTAAACCTATGCCTAACCCGTACCCTAATCCTAACCCTAACCCGTAACCTAACCGTAATCAGTACCCTAAACATAACCCGTACTCTAATCCTAACCCTAACCCTAACCCCAACCCATACCCTATCCCTAAACCTAAACCGTACCCTAACCCGTACCCTAAGAGTAACCCTTTCCCGTACCCTAACACTAGCCCTAAACCTAACCCTAAACCTAAACTTAACCCTAACCCGTACACTAAACCTAACACTAACCCTAAAACTAAACCCTACTCTAACCCTAACCCTAACCCTCACCAGTACCCTAACCCTAACCCTAACCTTAACCCATAACCTAACGCTAACCCTAACCCGTACCCTAGCCCTAACCCAAACCCTAACACTAACCCGTATCCTAACCCTAACCCTAAACTTAACCAGTACCCTAACCCTAACCCTAACCCGTACCCTAACCCTAACCCTAACACTAACCCTAACCCGTACCCTAACCCGTACCCTATGAGTAACTCTTTCCTGTACCCTAACCGTAGCCCTAACCCTAACCCTAACACTAATTTTCACCCTAACCCGTACCCTAAACCTAACCATAAACCTAACCATAAACCCTACTCTAACCATAACCCTAACCCTAATCAGTACCCTATCCCTAACCCGTACCCTAACCCTAACCCTAACCCTACCCCGAACCCTTACCCTAACCCTAACCCTAAACCTTACCCTACCCTAAGACTAACCCGCACCCTAAGCCGTTCCCTAACCCTAACCCTAACCCTAAACCTACCCCTAACCCTAACCCGTACCCTAACTCTAACCCTAACCATAACCAGTACCCTAACCCTAACCCTACCCCGAACCGTACACCGTACCCTAACCCTAACCCTAAACTGTAACCTAACCCTAACCCTAACCGTAACCTGTACGGTAACCCGAAACATAACCTAAACCTAACCCTAACCTGTACACTAACCCTAACCGGTACCCTAACCCGTACCCTAACCCGTACCCAGCCTTAACCCTAACTCGTAACCGAACCCTAACCCTAACCCTAACCCGTACCCTATCCCGAACCGTACTCTAACCCTAAACCGTACCCTAACCCTAACCAGTACCCTAAACCTAACCCTAACCTCAACCCTAACCCATAACCTAACTCTAAACCTAACCCTAACCTTAACCCGTACCCCTATCCTAACCCTAACCCTAAACCATACCCTAACCCGAATACTAACCCGTACCGTAAACTTAACCCTAACCCTAAACCTATGCCTAACCCGTGCCCTAACCCTGACTCTAACACTAACCCTAACCCTAACCCGTACCCTAACCCGTGCCCTAAACCTAACCCTAACCCGTTCCATAACCTGTCACCTAACCCTAACCCATACCCTAACCCTAACCCTAAACCTAACCCTAACCATAACCCTAACCCTAACCCTATCCCAAACTGTAACCCTAACCCGTACCCTAACCCTAATGCGTGCCCTAAACCTAAACCTCCCCTAACCCTAACCCCTACCATAACCCTAACCCTAACACTATCCCTAACCCCTATCCAAACCCTAACCCTAAACTAAAATCTAAACCTAACCTGTACCCTAACCCTAACCCTAAGCCTAACCCTAACCAGTACCCTTACAGGTACCCTAACCCTAATCCTAATCCGTACCTTTACGCAAACCCTAACCCTAACCCGTTCCCTAATTCTGACCCTAACCCTATCCAGTACCCTAACCCTAACCCTAAGCCGTAGCCTAACCCTATGTCTAACCCATAACCTAACCCTAACCCTAACCCTAATCCTTACCCTAAACCTAACCCTAACCCTAACCCTAACACGTACCCTCACCCTAACCCTAACCCTAACAAGTACCTAACCCTAACTCTAAGCAGTACACTAACCCGTACCCTAACCCGTACCCTAACCCTATCCCGTACCCTAACCCTAACCATTATTCTGACCCTAACCCATACCCTAAAACTAACCCTAACCAGTACCCTAACCCTAACCTAACTTTAACCCTAACCCGTACCCTCAACCTAACCCTAACCCTAACCCTAACCCGTAACCTTACCCTAACCCTAAACCAAACCTGTACCCAAACCCTAAACCTAACCCGTACCCTAAACCTAACCCTAACCCTAACCCTATCGCTAACCCGTACCCTAATCCTAACCCTGACACTAACGCTAACCCGTATCCAAACCCGTACTCTAAGAGTAACCCTTACCCGTACCCTAACCCTATTCCTAAACATCACCCTAATCATAACCTTAACCCTATCCCGTAACGTAAACTTAACCCTAACTCTAAACCTAAACCCTACTCTAACCCTAACCCTAACCCTAACCAGTACCCTAAACCTAACCCTTACCCTAACCCTAACCCTACCCCGTTCCCTTACCCTAACCCTCACCCTTACCCATACCCTACCCTAAGCCTAAACCGTACTCTAAGCCGTACACTAACCCTAACCCTAACCCGTAACCTAACCCGTCCCCTTAACCTAACCCTAAACCTAACCCGTACCCTAACCCTAACCCTAAATCACACCAGTACCTAACCCTAACCCTAACCCTAAACCGTACCCTAACCCTAACCCTAACCGTTACCCTAACCCTAACCCATAACGTAACCCTAACACTAACCCGTACACTAACCCTAACCATAACCCTAACCTGTACACTAACCCGTACCTTAACCCTAACCAGTACCCTAACCCTAAACCAACCCTAACCCATACCCTAACCCTAACCCTAACCCTAACACTAACCCGTATCCTAACCCTAACCCAAACCTGAACCAAACCCTAAAATGTACCCTAACCCTACCCCTAACCGTAACTAGTACCCTAAACCTAACCCAAACCCTCACCCATAACATAACCCTAACCCTAACACTAACCAGTACCCTAACCCTAACCCGTACCCTAACCCGTACCCAACCCTAACCCTAACCCGTAACTGAACCCTAACTTTAACCCTAACCCTAAACCTAACCCGCACACTCACCCTAACCCTACCCCATACCTAACTCTAACCCATACGATAACACTAACCATTACTGTAACCCTAAATCGTACCTTAACCCTAACCCTAAACAGTACCCTAACTCTAACCCTAAACTTAACCCTAACTCATACTCTAACCCTAACCTTAACCCTAATCCGTTTCCTAATCCGTACCTTAAACCTAAGCCTATCCCATACCCTAAACCGTACCCTAACCCTAACCCTAACCCGTACCCTAACATAACCCTAACGAGTACCCTAACCCTAACCCTAAATTTAACCCTAACCCGTACCCTAAACCTAAACCTAACCCTAACCCTAACCCGTAACCTTACCCTAAACCTAACCCTAACCTGTACCCAAACCCTAACCATAACCCGTACCGTAAACCTAACAATAACCCTAATCCTATCGCTATCCCGTACCGTAACCCTAACCCTAACACTAACCCTAACCCTTACCCTAACCCGTACACTAAGAGTAACCCTTACCCGTACTCTAACCGTAGTCCTAACCTCACCTTAACCTAACCTTAACACTTTTCCTTACCATAAACCTAACCCTAACACTAACTCTAAACCCTACTCTAACCCTAACCCTAACCCTAACCAGTACCCTAACCCTAACCCATACCCTAACCCTAACCCTACCCCGTACCCTTACCCTCACCCTAACCCTTACCCATACCCTACCCTAAGCCTAACCTGTACCTTAAGCCGTACACTAACCCTAACCCTAACCCATACCCTAACCTTTACCCTAAACCTAACCCTAATCCTTTTTTTTTAATTTTTTTTTATTTATTTATGATAGTCACACACAGAGAGAGAGAGGCAGAGACACAGGCAGAGGGAGAAGCAGGCTCCATGCACCGGGAGCCCGACGTGGGATTCGATCCCGGGTCTCCAGGATTGCGCCCTGGGCCAAAGGCAGGCGCCAAACCGCTGCGCCACCCAGGGATCCCCCCTAACCCTAATCCTAACCCTAAACCTAATCCGTACCCTAACCCTAACACTAACCCTGAACCAAACCAATAACCTAACCCTAACCCTAACCCTTTCGCTAAACTGTACCCTAACCCTAACCTGTATCCTAGCCATAACCCAACCCTAAACCTAACCCTAAACTGTACCCTAACCCTACCCCTAACCCTAACCAGTACCCTAACCCTAACCCTATCCCAAACCCTCACCCGTAACATAAGCCTAACCCTAACACTAACCAGTACCCTAAACCTAACCCGTGCCCTAACCCGAACCCTAACCCGTACCCAGCCCTAACCCTAACCCGTAACCGAACCTTGAATTTAACTATAACCCTAAACCTAACCCGCACACTCACCCTGACAGTAACCCGTACCTTAACACTAAACCGTACGCTAAAACTAATCATTACTCTAACCCTAAACCGTGCCCTAACCCTAACCCTAAACAGTATCCTAACCCTAACCCTAAAATTAATCCTAACCCGTACCCTAACCTTAACACTAACCCTATCCCTAACCCGTACCCTTACCCTAAAACTAAACCTAACCCGTACCCTAACCCTAACCCTTACCTGTACCCTAAACCTAACCCTAACCCTAACTCTATGCCTAACCCTTACCCTAACCCTAACTCTACCACTAACCCTTAACCTAAACCTATAAACCCTAACCTTAAACCTAACCTGTACCCTAACCCAAACCCTAAACCAAACCAGTACCCTAATCTTAACCCTAAACCGTAACCTATCCCTAACCCGTACCCTAAACCTAACCTTAACGCTAACCCATACCGTAACCCTAAACCTAACCTAAACAGTACCCTATCCCTAACCCTAAGCCTAACCCGTACCCTAACCCAAACCCGTATCCTAACCCTAAACCTAACCCTAAACCTAAACCTAACCCTAACCTGTACCCTAACCCTAACCCTAAAAATAACCCTAACCAGGACCCTAACCCTAACCCGAAACCTTATCGTAACCCGTACCCAAACCCTAACCCTAATCCATACCCTGTCCCTAACCCTAACCCTAACCAATATCCTAACCCTAACCCGTACCCTAACCCTAACCCATAGCCTAACCCTAACCCTAACCCGTACACTAATCCTAAAACTAAACGCACCCAGTACCCTAAACCTAACCCTAACCCTATACCTCACCCTATTGCTAACCCGTACCCTAAACATAACCCTAACACTAACCCTAACCGTACCCTAATCTGTACCCTAACCGTAACCCTAACCCGTACCTTAACCCAAACCTAACCCTAACCCTAACCTTAACCCTAACTCCTACCCAAACCTAAACCTAACCCTAAACCTAACCCTAACCCCTACCCTAACCCTAACCCTTACCAGTACCCTAACGCTAACCGTAACCCTTATCCTTATCCTAACCCTAAATCTAACCCGTACCCTTACCGAAACCATAACCCACACCCGTACCCTATCCCTAACCCTAACCCGTACCCTAAGCAGTACACTAAACCTAACCCTAACCCATGCCCTAACCCATACCCTAAACCTAAACCTAACCTTATCCCTAACCCTAACCCTCACCCGTACCCACACCCTAACTCTATCCCTAACCCTAACCCTAACTCTAACCCTAACCCTACACTACCCCTAATACTAAACTTAACCCTTACAATAACCCATACCATAAACCTAACATTAACCCTAACCCTAAACCTAACCCGTACCCTAACCCTAATCCTAAACCGAACCAGTACGCTAACCCTAACTCTAACCCTAACCAGTACCCTAACACTAACCCTACCCCTAAACCGTACCCTAAACTTAACCGTAACCCTAACCTTAACCCTAACCCGTACACGTACCCTAAACCTAAACCTAACCCGTACCCGTACCCTAACCCTAAACCTTACCCGAACTCTAACCCCAACCCTAACCCCACGCCTAACCCATACCATAACCCGATCCCTAACCCTAACACTAACCCTAACCCAAACCTACCACATACCTTAACCCTAAACCTAACCAGTACCCTAAACCTAATCTAACCCTAACCTGTACCCTAACCCTAACCCTTAACCTAAGCCATACCCTAACCCGTACCCTAACCCTTACCGTAACGCTAAACCTTACCCTTACCCGTACCCTTACCCTAACCCTAACTCTAAACTTAACCCTAACCCGTACCCTATCCCTAAACCGTACCCAAACCCTAACCCTCACCTTAAGCCATACACTAAACCTAACCCTAAACCTAAACCGTACACTAACCCTAAACCTAAACCCACCCAGTACCCTAAACCTAACCCTAACCCTCACCCTAACCCTATTGCTAACCCGTACCCTAAACATAACCCTAACACTAACCCTAACCCGTACCCTAATCCGTACCCTAAACGTAAACCTAACCCGTACCTTAACCCTAAACCTAACCCTAACCTTAACATTAACCCGTACCCTAAACCTAACCCTAACCCTAACCCGAACCCTAACCCCTACCCTAACCCTAATCCTAACCAATACCCTAATGCTAACCCTAACCGTTACCCGTACACTATCCTTAACCCTAACCCGTACCCTACCCTAACTATAACCCACACCCGTACCCTAACCCTAAGCCTAACCCGTACCCTAAGCCGTACACTAACCCTAACCCGTGCCCTAACCCATACCCTAAACCTAATCCTAACCCTAACCCTAATCCTAACCCGCACCCTAACCCTAACCCTAAACCAATCCAGTATCCTACCCCTAACCCTAACCCTAAAACGTATCCTAACCCTAACCCTAACCCTAACCCATACCCTTAACCGTACCCTAACCCTAACACTAACCCTAACCCTAAACAGTACCCTAACCCTAAACTGAACCATACCCTAACCCGTACCCTAACCCGTACCCTATCCCTAACCCATACCCTAACCCTAACCCTATCCCTAACCCGGACCCTAACCCTAACCCTAACCCGTAACCAAACCCTAACACTAACCCTAACCTGTACCGTAACCCGTACCCTAACCCTAACTCTAACCCATTACCTAACCCTAACCCTAACCCTAACCCTAAACCTAAACCTAACCCTAACCCTATCCCTAACCCTAATCCGTACCCTAATCCTAACCCTAACCCTACCCCGTACCCTACCCTAACCTTAACCCTAAACCGTACCCTACCCGAAGACTAACCCGTACCCTAAGGCTTACCCTAACCCTAACCCTAACCCGTACCCTAACTCTAACCCTAACCATAACCAGTACCCTAACCCTAACCCTAACTGTAAACTGTACCCTAACCCTAACCCTATCCCTAACCATAAGCCGTACCTTAACCCTAACCCTAACCCTGACACTTCCCAACCCTAACCCTAACCCGTACCCGTACCCTAACCAGTACCCTAACCCATAAACTAACCCATACAATAACACTAAACCTAATCCTAACCCGTACCCTAACCCTAACCCTAACCTGTATCCTAACCCTTACACTAATCCTAACCAGTACCCTAACCCTAACTCTAAACCTAACCCTTACCCTAACCCTAAACCTAAACTGTACACTAAACCTAACCCTAAGGCTAACCCGTACCCTAATCCTAACCCTAACCGGTAACCTAAATCTATCCCTAACCCTAACCCATACCCCAACCCTAACCCTAACCCAAACCCTGACCCATAACCTAACACTAACCCTGACCCTAACCAGAACCCGAAACCTAACCATAACCCTAACCCTAACCAATAGCCTATCCCTATCCCTAACCCTAACCTCTACCCTAACCCTAACCCTAACCCGTACCCCAAACCTAACCCTAACCCTAACCCTAACACGTACCCTAACCCTAACCTGTACCCTAACCCTAACCTAACCCGTACCCTAACCCGTACCCTAATCCTATACCTAAACCTAACACTAACCCGTACCAGTACCCTAACCCTAACACTAAACCTTACCCTAACCCTAACCCGGACCCTTCGCTAACACTAACCATAACACTATGCCTATACCGTACCCTAACCCTATCCCGTACCTTAACCCTAAACCTAACCCTAAGCCGTACCCTAAACCTAACCATAACCCGAATCCTAACCCATATCCTAAACCTAACACGTACCCACACCCTAACTCTCACCCTAACCCCAACACTAACCCTAACCTAACCCTAACCCTATACCTAATCCTAACCCGTAATCTAACCTAACCCTTAAACAAACCAGTACCCTAACCCTAACCCTAACCCTAACCCTAACCCTAAACCGTACCCTAACTCTAACCTTAACCCTAACCGTACCCTAAACCTAACCCGTATCCGAACCCTAACCCTAACCCGTACCCTAACCCTAACCCTAACCAGTACCCTATTCCTAACCCTAATCAGTACCCTAAACCTAACCATAACCCTAATCCGTACCCTAACCAAACCCTAACCCTAAGCCACACCCTAATCCTAACCCTAACCCGTACCCTAACCCTTACCGTAACGCTCACCCTAACCCTTTCCCGTACCCTATCCCAAACCCTAACCCTAAACCTAACCCGTACCCTATCCCTAAACCGTATCCTAACCCTAACCCTATCCCTAACCCTTAGCCTTACTCTAACCCTAACCCTAAACTTAACCCTAAACCATACCCTAACCCTAACCCTAACCCTAACCCTAACCCTAATATTTTCCCTAACCCTAACCCTAAACCCTAACCCATACCCTAACCAGTTCCCTAACCCGTAACCTAACCCGTACATAACCCTACCACGAATACTAACCCTTACCCTAATCCTAACCCTAACCCTCACCCTAACCCTAACCCTTACCCTAAACCTAACCCTAACCTTAACAGGCACCCTAACCCGTAACCCTTCCCCGTACGCTAACCCGTACCCTAAACCTAACCCTAACCCTAACCCTATACCTAATCCTAACCTGTAATCTAACCTAACCCTTAAACAAACCAGTACCCTAACCCTAACCCTCACACTAACCCTAAACCGTACCCTAACTCTAACCTTAACCCTAACTGTAATCCTAACCCTAAACCATATCCTAAACCTAACCCACACCGTCCCCTAACCCGTACCCTAACCCTAACCCTAACCAGGACCCTAACACTAACCCTAACCCTAACCAGTACCCTAAACCTAACCGTGACCCTAACCAGTACCCGAACCCTAACCCTAACCCTGACCCGTCTCCTAACTCTAAACCTAACCTAAACCTAACCCTAACATGTACCCTAACCCTAAACCTAACCCTAACCTGTACCCTAACCATAAACATAATCCAAACCCGTACCCTAACCCTCACCCTAACCCTAACCTGTACCCTCACCCTAACCCTAACCAGTACCCTAACCCTAACCATAACCCGTACCCTAACCCTAAACCTAACCCATACCCTATTCCTATCGCTAACCCTAACCTGTACCCTAAACCTCACCCGTACTCTAACCCTAAACCTAAACCTAACCTTAACCCTAACACGTACCCTAACCCTACCCTAACCCTAACCAGTACCCTAACCTAATCCTAACCCTAAACCGTACCCTAAACCTAACACTAACCCTAACCCTAACCCATACCAGTACCCAAACCCTAACGCTAAACCATACCCTAACCTTAACCCGTACCCTAACCCTAACACTAAACCTAACACTACGCCTAACCCGTACGCTAACCCTAACCTTAACAGTAACCCTAACCCTAACCCTAAACCGTACCCTAACCCGTGTCCTC
The DNA here is from genome assembly GCF_048418805.1 of Vulpes vulpes. Lineage (NCBI taxonomy): Eukaryota > Metazoa > Chordata > Mammalia > Carnivora > Canidae > Vulpes > Vulpes vulpes. The sequence goes on from NC_132795.1 coordinate 31,213,296, forward strand.
ACCCGTACCCTAACCCGTATCCTAACCGTTAACCTAATCCTAACCCTAACCCGTACCCTACCCTAAACCTAACCCATAACCTAACCCTAACCCGAACTCTAACCCTAACCCTAACCCTAACCCTGACCCGTAATCTAAACATAACCCTAACCCTAACCAGTACCCAAACCTAACCCTAACCCTAACCCTACCCCTACCCTAATCCTAACCCTAACCCTAACCAGTACCCTAACCGTAACCCTAACCCGTACCATAACTCCTTCCCAAACCCTAACCCTAACCCGTAACCTTACCCTAACCCTAAGCCTAACCCGTACCCTAACACAAACCCTAACCAGTACCCTAAGCCGTACCATAACCCTAACCCTTATCTTACCCCGTACCCTAATCGTAACCCTAACCCTCACCCTAACCCTAACCCTAAACCGTCCCAGAACCCTGAACGTAACCCTTACCCTTACCTGTACCCTAACCCTAACCCATAACCCGTACCCTCACCCTAACTCTAACCCGTACCCTAACAAATAACCTTACCCTAACGCTAAACCGTACCCTAAACCTAACCCTAACCCGTAACCTAAATCCAAACCTGATGCTAACCCGTACCCTAACCCTAACCCTATCCCGTACCCTAATCCTAACCCGTACCATAAACCGAACCCTAACCCTAAGCAGTACCCTAACCCTAACACTAACCCTAACCCTAACTCGTACTCTAACCCTATACCTAACCCTAACCCTAAACCTAACCATAACCCGAACACAAAACCGTACCCTAACCCTAAACCTTAACCTAATCCTATCTCGCACCCTAACCCTAACCCGTACCCAGCCCTAAACCTAACCCTAACATGTACCCTAACCCATACCCTAACCCGTACCCTACCCCTAACCCTAACTCTAACCCTAACCCGAACCCTAATCCTCACCATAACCCGTACCCAAACACTAACCCTAACCTAATCTGTACCCTAACCCTAACCATACCCCTTACCCTAACCAGTACCCTAACCCTAACCCTAACCCTGGTCCGTACCCTAACCCGTACTCTAACCCTAACCCTAACCCCAACCCTCAGCAGTACCTTAACCCTAACACTAACCCTAACCATAACCCGTAACCTAACCCTAATCCTAACACTAACCCTTTCCCTAACCCTAAACCTAACCCTAACCCGTACCCTAACCTTAACAAGTACACTAACCCTAAACCTAACCCTAAACCATACCCTAACACTAACCTGTACCCTAACCCTAAACCGTAACCTAAACCTAACCCTAACCCGTATTCTAAACCTAACGGTAACCCTAACCCGTACCCTAAACCTAACCCTAACCCTAACCCCTACCCTAACCCTAACCCTAACCCGTTACCTAACACTAACCCTAACCCTAACCCGTACGCTAACCCTAACCCTAACCCTAAAGCTTACCCTAAACCTAACCCTAACCCTCACCAATACCTTAACCCTAACACTAACCCTTACCCTAACCCGTACCCGACCCTAACCCTAATCTGTAACCTAACCCTAACCCTAACCCTAACTAGTTCCCTAAACCAAAACCTAACCCTAACCTGTACCCTAACCCTAACCAGTACCCTAACCCTAAACCTAACCCTAACCCATACCCTAACCCTAACCTGTACCCTAAGCCTTACCCGTACCCTAAACCTAACCCTAACCGGATTCTAAACCTAACCCTAACCCTAACCCGTACCCTAAACCTAACCCTAAACCTAACCCTAACCCCTACCCTAACCCTAACCCTAACCCGATACCTAACACTAAACCTAACCCTAACCCATACCCTAACCCGTCCCCTAACCCATCCCCAGCCCTAACCCTGACCCGTAACCAAACCCTAACCCTAACCCTAACCCTAACCCGTACACTCACCCTAACCCTAACCCGTAGCCTAACCCTAACCCTAACCCTAAACCGTACCCTAACCCTAACCCTAAAGAGTACCCTAACCCTAACCCTAACCTTAACCCTAACCCATACCCTAACACTAACCCTAACCCTAACCCGTACCCTTACACTAACCCTAACCCTAACCCTAACCCTAACCCGTACCCTAACCTTAACCCTAACCCGTACCCTAAACCTAACCCTAACCCTAACCCTTGCCTAACCCATACCCTAATCCTAACTCTAAACCTAACCCTAACCGTAACCTGTACCCTAACCCTAAGCCTAACCCTAACCCATACCCTAACACTAACCCTAAACCTAATCAGTACCATAAACCTAACCCTAACCCTAAACCTAACCCATACCCTAAACCTAACCCGTACCCTAAACCTAACCCTAACCCTAAACTTTATCCTAATGCTAGCCCTAACCCTAAACCTAATCCTAACCTGTACCCTAACCCTAACCTAACCCTAACCATAATCAGTACCCTAAATCTAAACCTAATCCTATCCCGTACTCTACCCTCACCCTAACCCTAAACCGTACCCTTAACCTAACCTTAACCCGTACCCTAACCCTAACCCTAAACCTAACACTATGCCTCACCCGTAACCTAACCCTAACCCTAACCCTAAACCTAATCCTAAGCTGAACCCTACCCTAACCCTAATTCAATACCTAAACCTAACCCTATCCTTAATCCCAAAACTAACCCGTACCCCAACCCTAACCCCTAATCTAAACCTAAACCTAACCCTTACCCTTACCCTAAACCTAACCCTAACCCTAACCCCTAACCCCTAACCTACCCTAAACCTAACCCTAACCAGGACCCTAACCCTACCCTAACCCTAACCCTAATCCGTACCCTAACACCAACCCTCACACATAAACATACACACACCCTAACCCTAACCCGTACCCTAACCCTAACCTTAACCCGTACCCTAAGCCGTACCCTAACCCTAACCCTAATCCTAACCCGAACCCTAAATCTAACCCTAACCCTACCCTAACCCTAACACGTACCCTAACCCTAACACTAACCCTAACCAGTCCCTAACCCTATCCCTAAATCTAAACCTAACCCTTACACTAACCCTCACCCTAACCGGAACCATAAGCCTAACCCTAACCCTAAGGCGTACCCTGACCCTAACCCTAACCCATAACCTAACCCTTACCGTAACGCTAGCCTAACACTTACCCGTACCCTAACCCTAACTCTAACCCTAACCCGTACCCGTACCCTAATCCTAACCCTAACCCTAAGCCTAAACCTAAACTTAACCCTAACCCTAACCCGTATGCTATCCCTAAACCGTACCCTAAACCTAACCCTAGACCATACCCTAAGCCGTACAATAACCCTAACCCTAACCCGTATCCTAAACCGTACCCTAAACCTAAACCTAACCCTAACCCTAAACCTAACCCATACCTAACACTAACCCTCAACCAAACCAGTACCCTAACCCTAACACTAACCCTAAACCGTACACTAACCCTAACACTAACCCTACCTAAAAACTAACCTTATCCGGTACCCTAACCCTAACCCTAAACCTAAGCCGTACCCTCACCCTACCCTAACCAATAACCTAACCCTTCTCATAACGGTAACCCAAACCGTACCCATACCCTAATCCCAAACCTAACCCTAAACCTAACGTTAACCCGTACCCTATCCCTAACCCATACCCTAAACCTAAACCTAACCCGTACCCTAAGCCGTACACTAACCCTAACCCTAACCCTAATCCCATCCCTAACTCTAAACCTAACCCGTACCTAACCCTAACCCTAAACCAAACCAGTACCCTAACCCTAACCCTAACCCTAAACCCTACCCTAAACCTAACCCTAACCCTCACCCTAACCCGTAACCTAACCCTAACCCTAACCCTAACACCTACCCTAACCCTAAACCTATCCCGTACCCTAACCCGTACCCTAACCCGTATACGTAACCTAACCCTAACTCTAAAACTAACCATAATCCGTACCCTAAACCAAACCCAAAACCTAAGCCTAACCCTAATCAGAACCCTAACCCTAACCCTAATCCTAACCCATACCCTAACCCGTAACCTAACCCTAACCCTTACCCTAACCCGTACCCTAACCCGTTTGTAGCCCTAACCATAACCCGTAACCGCACACTAACCCTAAGCCTAACCCTAACCCTAACGCCTACACTCACCCTAAACCTAACCATACCCTAACCCTAAACCTAACACTAACCCTAACAATTACTCTAACCCTAAACCGTCCTCTAACCCTAACCCTAACCAGTACCCTAATCCTAACTCTAAACTTAACCCTAACCCGAACACTAACCCTAACCCTAACCCTAATCCGTACCCCTAATGTAACCCTAACCCGTACCCTAACCCTAACCCTAATCCGTACCCTAACCCTAACCCTAAACCTAACCAGTATCCTAACCCTAATCCGTACAAGTCCCCTAACCCGTACGCTAACCCGTACCCTAACCCTAGACCTAACCCTTATCCTAACCCGTAACCTCAACCTTACCCTAACCCTATCCCTAATCGTAAACCGTACTCTAAACATAACCCTAACCCTAACCCGGAACCTAATCCTTACCCTAAACCGTACCCTAACCTTAACCCTAACCGTAACCATAACCCTAACCTAACCCTAACCCTAACCAGTACCCTAAACCTATTCCTAACCCTAACCGCAACCCTAAACCGTACCCTAACACTAACCCTAACCCTAACCCTGACCCGTACTCTGACCAGTACCCTAACACGTCCCCAGCCCTGACCCTATCTTGTAACCGAACCCTAACCCTAACCCTAACCCATACATTCACCCTAACACTAACCCGTACCCTAACCCTAACCCTAACCCTAACCCATACCCTTACCCTAACCCTAACCCGTACCCTAACCCTAACCTAACCCGTACCCTAAATCTAACCCTCACCCTAACCCTATGCCTAACCCGTACCCTAACCCTAATTCGATCCCTAACCCTAACCCTAACCCGCACCCTAACCCTAACCCTAACCCTAACCCTTACCAATTACCGAAACCTAACCCTAACCCTAACCCTAACCCTAATTCTGACCCGTAAGCTAACACTAACCCTAAACCTAACCCTAACCCGTATCCTAAACCTAACCCTAATCCTAACCGTAACCTGTACCCTAATCCTAACCCTAACCTGTACCCTAACCCTAACCCTAACCCGTACCCTAAGCCATAACATAACCCTAACCCTAACCAGTACACTATCCCTTAACCGTACCCTAAACCTAACCCTAAACCGTACCCTCAGCCGTACACTAACCCTAACCCTAAACCTAACACCTACCCTATCCTGTTCCCTAAACATAACCCTAATCCTAACCCTAAACCTAACCCGTACCTAACCCTAACCCTAAACCAAACCAGTATCCTAACCCTAACCCTAACCCTAATCCTAAACCATACCCTAACCCTAAACTTAACCCAAACCCTAACCTTACGCGTAACCTAACCCTAACCCCAACCCTATCCAGTACCCTAACCCGAACCCTGAACCTAACCCTAACCCGTACCTAACCCTAACACTAACCCTAACCAGTACCCTAACCCTAAACCTAACCCTAACCTGTATCCAAACCCTAACCCTAACCCTAAAACTAACCCTAACCTGTACCCTAACCCTAACCCTAAGCCTAACCCTAACCAGAACCCTAAACCTATCCCTAAACCTAATCCTAACCTGTACCCTAACCCTAAACCGTAAATAACACTAACCCTAACCCTTACCAGTACCCTAACCTTAACCCTAATCTGTAGAGGTACACGTAACCTAACCCTAACCCTAACCCGTAACCTATCCCTAACCCTAAACCTAACCCAACACTGTACCCTAACCCTAACCCTAACCCTAACTCGTAGCCTAACCATAACCCAGACCCTAACCCGTACCCTAACCCGTACCCAGCCCTAACCCTAACCCGTAACCTAACCCTAACCCTAACCCTGCTGGTAACCCGGACACTCACCCTAACCCTCACCCATAACCTACCCCTAACCTGTACCCTAACCCTAACCCTTACTCTAACCCTAATCCGTATCCTAACCTTACGCCTAAACAGTACCCTAACCCTAAGCCTAACCTTCAACCTAACCCGTACCCCAACCCTAACCCTAACTCTAAACCATACACTTACCTTAACCCTAACCCTAACCCGTAACCAAAACCTATAACTAACCCGGACCCTAAACCTAACCCTAACCCTCACACTTTTGCTACCCTGTACCCTAACCAGTACCCTAACCGTAACCCTAACCCGTACGGTAACCCTAACCCTAACACTAACCTTATCCTTAACCCTTTCCTGTACCCTAAACATAACCCTAACCCTAACCCTAACCCCTACCCTAACCCTAACACTAACCCTAACCAGTAACCTAACCCTAACCCTAACCCGTACCCAAACCCTAACCCTAACCCTAACCTGTACCCTTACCCTAACCCTAACTCACACTTGTACCCTAACCCTAACCCTAACCCTAAACCTAACCCGTACCCTAACCCTAACCCTAAACCACGCCAGTACCCTAACCCTAACCCTACCCCTAATCCTAACCCTAATCAGTACCCTAACCCTATACTTAACCCTAAACCTAACCCTAACCCATAACCTAACCCTAACACTAACCCATACCCTAACCCTAACTCTAACCCTAACCCCTTCCCGTTCCCTAATCCTAACCCTAACCCTAACCCTAACTTTACCCTAAGCCTAACCCGTACCATATCCCTAAACAGCACCCTAACCCTAAACTTAACCCTAACACTAACCCTAACCTAACCCGTACCTTTACCCTAACCCTAACCCGTACCCTAACCCTAACCCTTACCGTACCCTAACTCTAACCCTAACACGTAGCCTAACCCTAACCCAAACCTGTACCCTAACACTATCCCTAACCCTACCCAGTACCCTCACCCTAACCATACCCGTACAGTAAACCGTACCCTAACCCAAACCCTAATCCACACCCTATCCTGAATGCTAACCCTAACCTGTACCCTAAACCTAACCCGTACCTTAACCCTAAACTTAACCCTAACCCTAACCCTAACCCTAACACGTACCCTAACCCTCACCCTAACCCTAACCCCTACCCTAACCCTAAACCTAACCCGTACCCTAACCCTAACCCTAAACCAAACCAGTACCCTAACCCTAACCCTACCCCTAACCTTAACCCGAATCCATACCCTAACCCTAAACTTAACCCTAAACCTAACCCTAACCCATAACCTAACTCTTACACTAACCCGTACCCTAACCCTAACTCTAACCCTAACCCTTTCCCATTCCCTAATCCTAACCCTAACCCTAACCCTAACTTTACCCTAACCCTAAACCGTACCCTATCCCTAAACCGCACCCTAACCCTAATCTTAACCCTAACCCTAACCCTAACCTCACCCGTACCTTTACCCTAACCCTAACCCTAACGCGTACCCCAACCCTAACCCTTACCGTACTCTAACCCTAACCCTAACACGTAGCCTAACCCTAACCCGAACCCGTACCCTAACACTATCCCTAACCCTACCCAGTACCCTCACCCTAACCATACCTGTACAGCAAACTGTACCCTAACCCTAAACCTAATCCATACCCTATCCCGAACCCTAACCCTAACCTGTACCCTAAACCTAACCCGTACCCTAACCCTAAACTTAACCCTAACCGTAACCCTAACCCTAATACGTACCCTAACCCTCACCCTAACCGTAACCCCTACCCTAACCCTAACGGTAACCCTAACCCAAAACCTAACCTGTACCCTAACCCTATCCCTAACTCATACCCTTACACTAACACTAACCCTAATCCGTACACTAAACCAATCCCTAACCCGTGCCCTAAGCCATAACTAACCCTAACCCTAGCCCGTACCCTAACCCGTACCCTAACCTGTACCCTAAACCTAACCCTAAACTTAACCCTAAAACTAACCCGTACCCTAACCCTAACCCTAAAACAAACCAGTTCCCTAAACCTAAGTCTAACCCTAACCCTAAATCGTACCCTAACCCCAACCCTAACCCATAAACTAACCCTAACCCTAACCCGTACCCTAACACTAAATCTAACCCATACCCTAACACTAAGCCTAACCCTAACCAATACCCTAAACCTAACCCTAAACCTAAGCCGTACCCTAACCCTAACCATTATCCTAACCCTAACCCTAACACTAACATTAACCGTAACCTAACCCTAACCCTAACCTGTACCATATCCCGAACCCTAACCCTAACTCTAACCCGTAACCTAAGCCTTACCCTACTCTAACCCGTACCCTAACACTAACCCTAACCCTAACCCTAACACTAACACTAACACTAACCCTAACCAGTACCTTAACCCTAACCCTAACCCGTACCCTAACAAGTACCCTAAACCTAACCCGTACCCTAACCCTAACCCTTATTCTAACCCTAGCCCGTACCCTAAACCTAACCGTAACCAGTACCCTAACCCTAAACCTAAACTTAACCTTAACCCATACCCTAAACCAAACCCGAACCCTAACCATAACCCGTAACCTAACCCTAACCCTAACCCTAACCTGTACCCTAACCCTAACCCTAACCCATACCCTAAACATAACCCTAACCCTAACCCTATCGCTTACCTGAACCCTAACCCTAATCCTAACACGAACCCTAACCTGTACCCTAATCCGTACCCTAAGAGTAACCCTTACCCGTACCCTAACCCTAGCCCTAACCTTTACCCTAAACCTAACGTAACCCTAAACCGTACCCTAACCTAACCATAACACTAACCCTAAACCCTACTCTAACCCTAAACCTAACCCTAACCAGTACCCTAACCCTAACCCTAACAATAACCCGTACCCTCAGCCTAACCCTCACCTGTACGCTTACCCTAACCCTAACCCTAACCCGTACCTTACCCTAACCCTAACCCGTATCCGAAGACGTGCACTAACCCTAACACTAACCCTAACCCTAAACCTGACCTTAACCCTTACTGGTACCCTAAACCTAACCCTAACCCTAAGCCTAAACCCTACTCGACCCTAACCCTAACCCTAACCAGTACCCTAACCCTAACCCTAACCCTAACCCTAACCCATACCCTAACCCTAAACCGTACCCTTATCCTGACCCTAACCCTAACCCTACCATAACCCTAACCCGTACCCGAAGCCGTGCACTAACCCTAACACTAACCCTAACCCTAAACCTGACCTTAACCCTTACCGGTACCCTAAACCTAACCCTAACCCTAAGCCTAAACCCTACTCTAACCCTAACCCTAACCCTAACCAGTACCCTAACCCTAACCCTAACCCTAACCCGTACCCTAACCCTAAACCGTACCCTTATCCTAACCCTAACCCTAACCCTACCATAACCCTAACCCGAACCCGAAGCCGTGCACTAACCCTAACACTAACCCTAACCCTAAACCTAACCTTAACCCTAACCGGTACCCTAAACCTAACCCTAACCCTAAGCCTAAACCCTACTCTAACCATAACCCTAACCCTAACCAGTACCCTAACCCTAAACCTAACCCTAACCCGTACCCTAACCCTAAACCGTACCCTTATCCTAACCCTAACCCTAACCTGTACCCTACCCTAACCCTAACCCGTACCCTAAGCCGTACCCTAAACCTAACCCTAACCCATACCCTAACCCATACCCTAAACCTAACCATAATCCTAACCCTAAACCTAACCCGTACCCTAACCCTGACACTAAACCAAACCAGTACCCTAACCCTAACCCTAACCCTAAGCCTAACCCTAACCAGTAACCTAACCGTAACCCTCACCCGAATCCTAACCCGTTACCTAAATCTAACCTTAATCCTAAACTGTACCCTAACCCTAAACCTAACCATAACCTGTACTCTAACAATAACCCGAACCCTAACCCTAACCCTAACCCTAACCCTAAACCTAACCGTAACCCTAAACCTAACCCGTACCCTAACCCTCACCCTAAACCAAACCAGTACCCTAAACCTAACCCTAACCCTAAACGGTACCCTAACCCTAAACCTAATCCTAATCCTAACCCTAACCGTAACCTGTAACTTATCCCTAAACCTAACCCGTACCCTAACCCTAACCCTAACCCTTACTCTAAACCGTACCTAACCCTAAACGTAACCCTACACAGTACACTAACCCTAACTCTAACCTAACCCTAACCATAAACGTATCTTAACCCTAACCTGAAACCTAAAACTAAACCTAACCTGTACCCTAACCGTAACCCTAACCCTAACCAGTACCCTAACCCTAACCCTAACCCTAACCCGTATCCTAAAACTAACCCTAACCCTCACCACTACCCTAACCCTAACCCTAAACCGTACCATAACCCGTACCCTAACCCTTACTCTAACCCGTAACCTAACTTTAAAACTAACCCTAACTCGTACCCTAAACCTAACACTAACCCTAACCCTAACCTGTTCCCTAACCCTAACATTATCCAGTACCCTAACCCTAACCCTAGCCCTAACCCGTACACTAACCCGTACCCTAACCCTAACCCGTACCCTAACCCTAAACCTTATTATAACCCTAACCCGTACCCTCACCCTAACCCTAACCAGTACCCTAAACATATCCTTAACCCTAACCCGTAACCTAAACCTAATCCTAACCCTAACCCTAACCCATAACATTACCCTAACCCTAACCTGTACCCTAACCCTAACCCTATCCCGTACCCTAAACCTAACCCTAACCCTAACGGTATCGCTAACCCGTACCATAACCATAAACCTAACCCTAACCCTTACCCATACCCTAACCCTAGCTCTATCCCTAACCCTAAAACTAACCTTAACCCTAACCCGTACCCGAAACCTAAACCTAACCCTAATCCTAAACAGTACCATTACCCTAACCCTAACCCTAACCTGTACCCTACCCTAACCATAACCCGTACCCTCAGCCGTACACTAACCCAAACCCTAACCCATACCCTACCCGTAACCTACTCCTAACCCTAATCATAACGCTAAACCTAACCCGTACCCTAACCCTAACCCTAAACCAAACCAGTACCCTAAACCTAACCCTAACCCTAACCCTAAACCGTACCCTAACCCTAACCCTAACCCTGACCCTAACCCTAAACATAACCCTAACCCGTACCCTAAACCTAACCAGTACCCTAACCCTAAACCTAACCGTAACCCGTACCCTCAACCTAACCCTAAACTTAACCCTAACCTGTATCCTAACCCTAACCCTAAACCTAACCCGGAACTGTACCCTACCCTAACCCTAACCCTAACCAGTACCCTAACCCCAAGCCTTACCCAAACACTAACCCGTAACCTAACACTAACCCTAAATCTTACCAGTACCCTAACCCTAACCCTAACCCAAACCCTAACCCGTAACCTAACACTAACCCTCACCCTAACCAGTACCCTAACCCTAACCCTAACCCGTTCGGGAACACGTACCATAACCCTAACCCTAACCCTACCCGTCACCTAGACCTAAACTTAACCCTAACCCTAACCTGTACCTAACCCGTTCCCTAACCCTAACGCTAAACCGGAACCTAAACCTAACCCTAACACTAACCTGTACCCTAACCCTAACCCGAACCCTCACCCGTACCCTAACCCTAAACCTAAACCAAACCAGTACCCTAACCCTAACCCTAACCCTTAGCCTAAACTGTAACCTAACCCTAAACCTAACCCTAACCCTAAAACTAACCTTAACCCGTTACCTAACCCTAACAGTAACCCTACCCCTAACCCTGACCCGTAACCTAACCCTAACCCTAACCCCTACCCTAACCCTCACCCTAACCCGTATCCTAACCCTAACCCTAACCCTAATCCTAACCCTAACCCTAACCCTAATCCTAACCCTAACCTGTACCCTAACCCTAACCCTAACCCGTACCCTTACCTTAACCCTAACCCTAACCCGTACCCGTACCCTAATCCTAAACCTAACCCTAACCCTAAACCTAACCCTAAACCGTACCGTATCCCAAACCATACACTAGCCCTAACCCTACCTCTTACCCTAAGCAGTTCCCTAACCCTAACCCTAACCCTAACCCTGAACCGTACCCTAACCCTAACCCTAACCCTAACCCTAACCCTAACCCTAACACTTTCCCTAACCCTAACCATAAACCCTAAACCGTACCCTAACCAGTACCCTAACCCATACCCTATCCCATACCATAACGCTAAACCTACTCCTAACCCTAACCCTAACCCTAACCCTAAACCTAACTTGTATCCTAACCATAACACTAATCCTAACTAGTACCCTAACCCTAACCCTAACTCTAACCCTAACCCGTACCTTAACCCTAACCCTATTTGGTACCCTAAACCTAACCCTAAGCCTAAACCGTACTCTAACCCTAAACCTAACCCGTAAACTAAACCTAACCCTAACGCTAACCCGTACCGCAACCCTAACCCTAACCCTGACCCAAAGCGAAACACTAACCCTGACCCTAACCAGTACACTAAACCTAACCATAACCCTAACCCTAACCAATAGCCTATCCTTATCCCTCACCCTAATCTGTACCCTAAACCTAACCCATATCCTAACACTAAACCTAACCCGTACCCTAACCCTTACCCTAACCAGTCCCCTAACCCTAACCTAACCTTAACCCTAACCCGTACCCTAATCCTAACCCTAACCCTAACCCTAACCCGTTCCAGTATCCTAAACCTAACACTAAAACTTACCTTAGGCCTAACCCGTACCCTTACCCTAACCCTAACCCTAACACAACACCTAAACCGTACCCTAACCCTAACCGGTACCCTAACCCTAACCCTAAACCTAAGCCGACCCTAACCCTAACCCTAACCCTAACCCTAACCCATAACCTATCCCTTACCATAATGCTAACCCTAAGGCTTACACGTACCCTAAAACTAACTCTAACCCTAACCAGTACCCGTACCCTAATCATAACCCTAAACCTCACCCTTACGCTACCCGTACCCTATCCCTAAACCGTACCCTAAACCTAACTCTAACACGTATCCCAAGACTTACACTAACCCTAACCCTAACCCGTACCCTAACCCGTAACCTAAACCTAACCCTAACCCTAACCCTAAACCTAACCCGTACCTAACCCTAACCCTAAACCAAACCAGTACCCTAACTCTAATCCTAACCCTAAAACTTAACCTAACACCAACCCTAAACCTAAACTTCACCCTAACCCGAAACCTAACCCTAACCCTAACACTAACCCTAACAGTAACCCGTACCCTAACCATAACACTAACCCTAACCTGTACCTAACCCTAACCCTCACCCTAACCCGTACCATAACCCTAAACCTAACCCTAACATAACCCGTATCCAAAACCAAACCCTAACCTTAAACCTAACCATAAACTATACCCTAACCCTAACCCTCAGCCTAACCCTAACCAGAGCCCTATCCCTAACCTTAACCCTAACCCTAATCCTAATCCTAACCCGTTCCCCAACCCTAACCCTAATCCTAACCCTAACTCGTACCCTAAACTTAACCCTAACCCTAACCATTACCGTAAACCGTACAGTAACACGTACCCATATCCTAACCCTAACCCGTTACCTAACCGTAACCGTAACCATAATCCTGACCTGTACCATAACCCGTACCCTAACCCTAACCATAACCCGTAACCTAACCCTAACCCTAACCTGTACCCTGAACCTAACCCTAACCCTAACCCATACCCTAAGCCGTACACTAACCCTAACCCTAACCTGTACCCTAACCCGTACCCTAAACCTAAACCTAAACCTAACACTAAACGTAACCCGTACTCTAAACGAAACCAGTACCCTACCCTAACCCTAACACTAACCCTAACCCGTCCCCTTACCCTAACACTAACCCTAACCCTTACCCTAACACTAACCCTCACCCTAACCCTATGCCTAACCCGTACCCTAACACTAATTCGAACCCTAACCCTAACCCTAACCCATACCCTAACCCTAACCCTAACCCTTACCAGTTACCGAAACCTAACCCTAACCCTAACCCTAACCCGTACCCTAACCCTAACCCTGAGCCGTAACCTAACCCTAACCCTAACCCTAACCCTAACCAGTAACCTAACCCTAACCCTAAACCTAAGCCAAACCCATACCCTAAACCTGAACCTAACCCTAACCCTAAACATAACACGTAACCTAACCCAATTCCTAATCTGTAAGCTAACCCTAAACCTATCCCTAACCCGTACGCTCAGCCGTACCCTAAACCTAACACTAACCCTAACCAGTACCCTATCCCTAACCCTAAGCCTAACCCTAAACCGTATCCTAACACTAACCCTAACCCTAAACCTAACCCTAACCAGTACCCTAACCTTAACCCAAACCAGTACCCTAACCCTATCCCTAACCAGTACCATAACCCATACCCTAACCCTAAACCTAACCTGTAACCTAACCCTAACCCTAAATCTAAACTGTACCGTAACCCGTACCCTAACCCTAACTCTAACTGGTATCCTAACACTAACCCTAACCCTAACCCGTACCCTAACCCGTACCCTAACCCGTACCCTAACCCTAACACTAAATAGTACCCTAACGCTAACCCTAACTCGTACCCTAACCCGTACCCTAACCCTAACCCATACCCTAACACTAAACCTTACACTAACACTAACCCGTACCGTAAACCTTAGCCTAACCATTACCCTAACCCTAACCCTAACCTTAACCCTAACCCGTACTCTAACCCTAACCTTAACGCTAACCCTAACCTGTAACCTTACCCTAACCCTAATCCTAACCCGTACCCTAACCCTAACCCTAACTCATACCCTAAACCTAAACCTAACCCTAACCCTATTGCTAACCCGTACCCTAACCCTAACCCTAACACTTACCCTAACCCGTACCCTAACCAATACACTAACTGTAACCCTTACCCGTACGCTAACCCTAACCATAACCCTAACACTAACCCTAACCTTAACCCTAACCCGTACCCTAAACCTATACCTAACCCTAACCCTAACCCTAACCCCTACCCTAACCAGTACCCTAACCCTAAACCTAACCCTAACCCTAACCGTAACCGGTACACTTACCCTAACCCTAAACCTAACCCGTACCCTACCCTAATCCAAACCCGTCGCCTAGCTGTACACTAACCCTAACCCTAACCCATACCCTAACCCGTACCCTAAACCTAAATGTAACATTAAACCTAAACCTAACCCATATTCTAAACTTAACCCTAAACCAAACCAGTAACCTAACCCTAACCCTAACCCTAAACTGTACCCTAAACCTAATCCTAACGGTAACCCTAACCCTAACCTGTTACCTAACACTAACCCTAAAGCGTATCCTAACCCTAACCCTTAACCTAACCCTCAACGTAACCCTAACCTGTAACCTAACCCTAACCCTAACCCTAACCAGTTCCCTAACCGTAACCCTAGCCCTAATCCTAACCCGTACCCTAACGTTAACCCTAACCCTAATCTGTACCCTAAACCTAACCCTAACCCTAACCAGTAACCAAACCCTAACCCTAACCCGTACCCTAACCTGGCCCTAAGCCTAAACTTAACCCATTCCCAAACCCGTACCCTAACCCTAACCCAAACCATATCCGTATCCTCACCCGTACCCTAAACCTAACCCTGACCCTAAACCTAACCCGTACTCACACCCTAACTCTAACCCTATCCCTAACCTGTACACGTACCCCTAGCCTGACCCTAACCCTAACCCTAAACCCTAAGCCTAACTCGTAACCTAACCCTTACCCTGACCTTCATCCTAACCCTAACCCTAACCCTAAACCTAACTCTACCCCTAACCAGTACCCTAACTCTAAACCTAACCCTATCCCGTACCCTAAACCTAACCATAAACCTAACCTTAACCCTAACCCTAAACCGAACCAGTACCCTAACCCTAACCCTAACCCTAAACCTAAACCATACCCTAACCCTAACCCTAACCCGTAACCTCACCCTAACCCGAACCTGTCCCTAACCCTAACCCTACCTCTAACCGTAACCCTAATCCGTACCCTAACCCGTACCATAACCCTAACCAGTACCCTAACGCTAACCCGTACCCTAACCCGTACCCTAACCCTAAACCTAACCCTAACCCGTATCCTAACTCTAACCCTAACCCTAAACCTAACCCTAACCCGTATCCTAACTCTAACCCTAACCCTAAACCTAAACCCTAACCTGTACCCTAACGCTAACCCTAACCCTAACACAAAGCCTAACCCATAACCTAACCCTAAACCTAACCCTAATCCGTACCCTAACCCTAACCCTAACCAGGACCCTAAACCTAACCCTAACCCGTTCCGTAAACCGTACCCTCACCCTAACCCTAACACTCAACCTCAACCTAACCCGTACCCTCATCCTACCCTAAGCCATACCCTAACCCTAACCATTACACGAACTCTAACCCATACCCTAACCCTAAACATAACCAGTACCCTAACTCTAACCCTAACCCTAAACCGTACCCAAACGGTAACCCGAGCCATAACCCTAAGCCGTAACCTAACCCTAACCCTAACACTAAACTGTACCCTAACCCTTACCCGTACCCTCACCGGTACCCTAACCCTAACCCTAACCCTATCCCGGACCCTAAACCTAACCCTAACCCTAACCAGTACCATAACCCTAAACCTAATCCTAACCCGTACCCTAACCTTACCCTAAACCGAACCCGTATCCTAACCCGTACAATAACCATAACCCTAACCAGTACCCTAACCCTATCCCTAACCCTACCAGTACCCAAACCCTAAACCTAACCCTAACCCGTACCCTAACCCTAACCCTTACCCTAACCTGTACCCTATCCCTAAATCGTACCCTAACCCTAACCCTAAACCTAACCCTAAGCCGTACCCTAAACCTAACCCTAACCTTAACCCTAACCCGTACCCTAACCCTCACCCTAACCCTAACACTTTCCCTATCCCTAACCCTAAACCCTAACCCGTACCCTAACCCTAACACTAACCCGTCCTTAACCCGTATCCTAACACTAACCCTAACCCTAACCCTAAACCGTGCCCTAATCCTAACCCTAACCCTAACCCGTACCAAACTCCTAACCCTAACCCTTACCCTAACCCTAAACCTAGCCATACCCGTATCCTCAACAGTACCCTAACCCTAACCCTAACCCTAACCCTAAACCGTACCCTAACCTTAAACCTAACCCTAACCCTAACCTAACCCTAACCCTTACCCGTACCTAACCCTAACCCTATCCCTAAACCGACCCTTACCCTAACCCTAACCCTAACCCGACCCTTACCCTAACCCTAAACCTAACTCGTACCCTAACCCTAACCCTAACCGGTACACTAAACCTAAACTTAACCCTAATCCTACTGCTATCCCTTACCCTAACCCTAACCGTCACACTAACCCTAACCCGTTCCCTAACCCATACCCTAACTGTAACCGTAACCCGTACCAAAACGCTAACCCTAACCCTAGCACTGAACCTAACCTTAAACCTAACCCGTACCCTAAACCTAACCCTAAACCTAACCCCTACCCTAACCCTAACCCTAACCCTAACCAATACCCTAACCCTAACTCTAACCCTAACCCTAACCCGCACCCTAAACCTAACCCTACCCCTAAACCTCACCCATAACCTAACCCTAACACTAACCTTAACCAGTACACTAATCCTAACCCTAACCTTAAACCATACGCTACTCCCGACCCTAACCCTAAACCTAACCGTAACCAGTACCATAACCCTAACCCTAACCTGTACGCTAACCCTAACCCTAACGCGTACACTTACCCTAACCCTCACCAAAACAGTACCCTAAACCGAACCCTAACCCTAACCCTAACCCTAAACCTAACCCTAACCTAACCCTAACCCTAACCCTACTGCTAACCCGTACACTCACCCTAAACCTAACCCGTACCCTAACCCTAACCCGTAACCTAACGCTAACCCTAAACCTAACCAGTATCCTAACACTAACCCTAAACCTAAACGTAACCCTATCCTCTACCCTAACTCTATCCCTAACCCTAAACCTAACCAGTACCCTAACTCTAACCCTAACCCTATTACTAACACTAATCCGTACCCGAACCCTAAACCTAACCAGTACCCTAACCCGAAACCTAACCCGTACCGTAACCCTACCTAACCAGTTCCCTAACACTAACACTAACCCGTACCCTACCCCTAAACTGTACCCTAAACCTAACCCTAACCCTAACCCTAACACCTACCCTAACCCTAAACCTAACAATAATCAGTACCCTAACCCTAACCCTAACCCGTCCGCTAACCCTAAACCTACGCGAAACCTTACCCTAACCCACAACCAAGTCAGTACTCTAACCCTAACCCTAACCCTAACCCTAAACCATACCCTAAACCTAACCGTAACCCTAACCTAACCCTAACCCGTAACCTAACCCTAACACTAACCCGTACACTGACCCTAACCCAAACCCTACCCTAACCCGTACCCTAACCCTAAATCTACCCAGTACCCTAACCCTAACCCTATCCCTAACCCTAACCCGTACCCTAAACCTAATCCGTATCCTAACCCTAACCCTAACCCTAAACCTAACCCTAAGCTGTACCCTAACCCTGACCTAAACCAAACCCTAAGCTGTACCCTAACCCTAAATCCTTACAGTAACCCTAACCCGTACACTAACCCTAACCCTAACCAGTACCCTAACCCTAAACCTAACCCTAACCCTAACCCGTAACCTAACCCTAACACTAACCCGTACCCTTACCCTAACCCTAAACCGTAACCTAACCCGTACCTTCACCCATATCCATCCCTAACCCTACCCCATAACCTAACCCTAACCTCAACCATAGTGCTAACCCGAACACTCACCCTAAACCTAACCTGTACCCTAACCCTAACCAGTACCCTAACCCTAACCCGAAACTCAACCCTAACCCATACCCTAACCCTAACCCTAACCAGTACCCTAACCCAAAACCTAACCTGTACCGTAACCCTACCTAACCAGTACCCTAACAGAAACCCTAACCCGTACCCTATCCCTAAACTGTACCCTAAACCTAACCCTAACCCTAACCCTAACACCTACCCTAACCCTAAACCTAACAATAATCAGTACCCTAACCCTAACCCTAACCCGTCCGCTAACCCTAAACCTACACGAAACCTTACCCTAACCCACAACCAAGTCAGTACTCTAACCCTAACCCTAACCCTAATCCTAACCCTAACCCGTACCCTAATGGGTACGCGTTAGGTACCCGAACCTAGGTACGGGTACCTAACGTAGGTACGTACCCGTACGTAGGTACACGTACCTACGCGAACCTTACCCTAACCCTAACCCTAACCCGTACCCTAACACTAACCCTAAACTATACACTAAACCTAAACCTAACCCTAACCCTATTGCTAACCCGTATCCTAACCCTAGTCCTAAAACTAACCCTAACCCATACCCTAACCCGAACTCTAACCATAACCCTAACCCGAAACCCTAACGCTCACCCTAACCCTAACCCTAACCCTGAACCTAACCTTAAACCTAAGCCGTACCCTAAACTTAATCCTAACCCTAACTCTAACCCCTAACCTAACCCTAATTCTAAACCTAACCAGTACCCTAACCCCAACCCTAACCCTAAACCGTAGTCTAACCTTAACCCTAACGCGTACCCTTACCCTAACCCTAAACCAAACCAGTACCCTAACCCTAACCGTAACCCTAACCCTAAACTGTAACCTAACCCGTACCCTAACCCTAACCCGTACCCTAACCCTAACCCGTACCCTAACCCAACCATTACCCGCACCCAAAACCTAACCCTAACCCTAACCTTAACCCTATTGCTAAACCGTACCCGAACCCTAACCCTAACCCTAACCCATACCCTAACCCATACCCTAACTGTAACCCTAACCAGTACCCTAACCCTAACCCTAACCCGTACCCTAACCCTAACCCGTACCCTAACCCTAACCCTAACCAGTATCCTAATCCTAACCCCAACCCTAAACCTAACCTTAACCTGTCCCCAACCCTAACTCTAAACCTAACCAGTACCCTAACCGAAACCCTTACCTGTACCCTAACGCTAACCCTAAACCTAACTAAACTTAACCCTAACCTGTACCCTAACCCTAACCCTAACCCTAACGCTAACCCCTACCCTAACCCTAAACCTACACCTAAACAGTACCCCAACCGTAACCCTAACCCTCACCCTTACCCTAACATTAACCCTAACGCATACCCTTACCCTAACCCTAAACCTAACCAGTACGCTAACCCTAACCCTAACCCTAAACCGTACCCTAAACCTAACCCTAACCTAACCCATATCGTAACACTAACCCTAACCCTAAACCTAACCCTAACCCTAACCAGTACCCTAACCCTCACACTAACCCTAACCCTAATCCGTACCCTAACCCTAAACCTATTCCTAACCAGTACCCTAAAACTAACCCTAACCTGTCCCATAACCTGTACCCTAACCCTTACCCTAAACCGTAACCTAATCCTAACCCTAACGGTCACCTGTACCCTAACCCTAACCCTAACCCGTACCCTAACCCTTACCCTAACCCTAACCCTAACCCTAACCCTAACCCTAACCCTAACCAGTACCCTAAACCTCACCCTAAACCTAACCCGTACCCTAACCTAACCCGTACCCTAGCCTGTACCCTTACCCATACCCAGCCCTAACACTAACCCGTAACCTAACCCTAACCCTAACCCTAACCCTCACCCATACATTCACCCTAACCCTAACCCGTACCCTAACCCTAACCCAAAACCTAACCCTAATGCTTACTCTAACCCTAACCAATACCCTAACCCTAACCCTAACCCTAAAACTAACCAGTGCACGAAACCTAACCCTAACCCGTACCGGAACCCGTACCCTAACCCTCACCCTAACCCGTAATCTAACCCTAAACCTAATTCTAAGCAGTACGGTAACCCATACCCTAACTCTAACTCTAAACCGTAACCTAACCCTAACTCTAACCCTAACCCGTAACCTAACCCTAACCCTAACCCTCAACCGTACCCTAACCTTACCCTAACCCTAAGCCTTACCCTAACCTTAACCCTAACGCGTAACCTTACCCTAACCCTAACCCTAATCCATACACTAACCCTAACCCTATACCGTACCCTAAGCCGTACCCTTATCCTAACCCTAACCCGTACCCTAAACCTAACCCTAATCCTATCCCTAAGCCTAACCATACCCTAACCCTAACCCTAACCAGTACCCTAACGGTAACCCTAACCCGTAGTGTAACACGTAACCTAACCCTAACCCTAACCCGTAACCTAACCCTAACCCTAACACTAACCCTAACCCTACACTGTACCGTAACCCGTACCCTAACCCTAAAACTAACCCGTAACCTAACCCTAACCCTAACCCTAACCCTCACCCTCAACAGTACCCTACCCTAAGCCTAACCTTAACCCTAACCCATACCCTAACGCTAACCCTAACCCTAACCCGTACCCTTACCTTAACCCTAACCCATACTCTATCCTAACACTAAACGTAACCTTAAACCTAACCCGTACCCTAACCCTAACCCTAAACCAAACCAGTACCCTAACGCTAACCCTAACCCTAATCCTAATCCGTACCCTAACCCTCAACCTAACCCTAACCCTAAACCTAACCCGTACCCAAACCCTAACACTAAACCTAAACCTAACCCGTAACCTAACCCTAACCCTAACCCTAACCCTAACCCTAACCAGTACCCTAACCCTAACCCTAAACCTAACAGATACCCTAACCCTAACCCTAACACTAACCAGAAACCTAACCCTAAACCTAACCCTAACCTCTACCCTAACTCTAACCTTAACACTAACTAGTACCCTATCCCTAACCCTAACCCTAATCCTAACCCTAATCCGTACCCTAACCCTAACCCTAACCAGTATCCTAACCCTAAACCTAACCCGTTCCGTAACGCGTACCCTAACACTAACCCTAACCCTAACCCTAACCGTAACCCTAACCCCATTGCTAACCCGTACCCTAACCCTAACCCTAACACTAACCCTAACCCGTATTCTAACCCGTACACTAAACCAAAACCTAATCAGTACTCTAACCCTAACCCTAACCCTAATCCTAACCCTTACCCTAACCCTAACCCTAACCCTAATCTGTACCCTAACACTAACCAGTACCCTAAACCTAACCCTAACCCGGCCCGTAACCCATAACCTAACCCTAACCCTAACCCGTAACTTAACCCTAACCCTAACACAAACCAGTACCGTAACCTGTACCCTAACCCTAACCGTAAACTGTAACCTAGCCCTAACACTTACCATAACCCTAACCCGGACCCTAACCCTAACCCTAACCCGTACATTTACCCTAACCATATCCCTCTCCAGTACCCTCACCCTAACCCGTACCCTCACCCCAACCCTTACTCTAACCCTAAACCGTACCCTAACCCTAACCCATACCTTACCTTACCTTAACACTAACCCATACCCTATCCTAACACTAAACGTAACCTTAAACCTAACCCTAACCCTAACCTTAAACCTAACCCTAAACCTAACCCTAACCCTAACCCGTACCCTTACCCTAACCATCACCTAACCCTAACCCTAACCCGTACCCTACAACTAACCCTAACCCATACCCAATGCCTAACCCGTACCTTATACCTAAGTCTAAACCTAACCCTAACCATAACCCGTACCCTGTCCCTAACCCTAACCCTAACACGTACCCTAACCCAAACCCTAAACCTAACCATTACCCTAACCCTTACCCTAACCCTACCCCTAACCCTAACCCATACCCATACACTAAACCTAACTTTAACCCTAACCCTAACCCTAACCCTTACCCTAACCCTAACGCGTATCCTAACCGTAGCCCTAACCCTAAACCTAACCCTAACCTTAACCCTAACCCTAACTCTAAACGTACCCCGTACCCTAACCCTAACTTTAACCCTAAGCCGTACCCTATCCCTAACCCTAACCCATAATCTAAACCTTACCATAACGCTAACCCTAACCCTTACCCGTACCCTTAACCTAACTCTAATCCTAACCCCTCCCCGTACCCTAATCCTAACCCTAACCCTAACCCTAACCGTAACCCTAACACTAACCCGTACCCTAAACCTAACCCTAACCCTAAGCCATACCGCAACCCTAACACTATCCCTAACCAGTACCCTCACCCTAACTCTATCCCTAACCCGTATCCAAAGCCTAAACCTAACCCTAAACCTAACCCAACCTGTACCCTAAACCTAACCCTAAGCCTAACCGTAACCAGATCCCTAACCCTAAACCTATACCTAATCCTAACCCGTACCCTAATCCTATCCCTAACCCTAACCCGTACCCTAACGCTAACCCTAACCCTAAACCGTACCCTTACCTTAACCCTAACCCTAACCCTAACCCTAACCCTAACCCTAACCTTAACCCTAACCCGACCGTAAACATAACCCTAACCCTAACCCTAAACCTAAACCCTACCCTAACACTAACCCTAACCCTAAACCCTACGCTATCCTAACTCTAACCCTAACGAGTACACTAAACCCAACACTAACCCTAACCCATAACCTAACCCTAACACTAACCCGTACCCTTACCCTAACCTTAAACCACACCTGTACCCTAAGCCTAACCTTAACCCGTACACTAAGCCGTACACTAACCCTAAACCTAATCTATACCCTAACCCGTATCCTAATCCTAACACTAACCCTAACCCTAAACCTAACCCGTACCCTAACCCTAACTCTAAACCAAATCAGTACCCTCACGCTAACCCTAAGCCTAACCCTAATCCGTACCCTAAACCTCAACCTAACCCTAAACCTAAACCTAACCCGTAACCTAACCATAACCCTAACCCTTACCCTAACCCGTAACCTAAACCGAACCCTAACCCTAACCCTAACCAATGCCCTACCCTAAACCTAACCCTATCCCGTACCCTAATCCAAACCCTAACACTTAACCGTACCCTAAACCTAACCCTAATCCGTACCCTAACCCTAACTCAAAACCGTACCCTAACCCTAACCCTAACCCTAATCCATAACCTAACACTAACACTAACCCATACCCTAACCCTAACCCTAACCCGTACCCGAGCACTAACATGTACCCTAAACCTAACCCGTTCCCTAACCCTAACCCTAACCTTATCCCTAACCCGTAACCTAACCATAATCAGTACCCTAAACCTAACCCGTGTCCTAACCCTAATCATAAACCAAACCCTAATCAGTACCCTAACCCTAACCCTAACACATGGGGGTCTGCCCATGTTGGGAGGGGACATGCAGGTGTTGTGCCAAAGATTGCAAATCCGGAAACCACTAAGGAGTCCACACCAATACAAGGATATGAGTGTTGATTTACAAAGACGAGCTTGTGTCCAAGTATACCCGATACAGCGGAGGAGGGACTTGGACCACGAGGTGCGTTTTAGTTTAGATTTTAGGGCTGGACTCAAGGACCTCCAGAGGGGCTAGAGCAATTCCTCAAGTTCTGTTTACATTTTGATATGTGGCCTTCAGAGGCATTGACCTCTGTTCTCATTCTAATAGGGGTTTCCTGCCCTTGGCCTGGGTTCAGTTTTTATTCTACTGTGGGGCTTTCTTGGAAATTAAGACATAAACTTTTGTATTTTTCCTGTAACTGAAGTAATGTAAATTTCAGCTCTTCTTCACAGGGGCCTGGGATGGCTGGACATGCTCTAACGCTGAACTTAAAGTGGAATGGCCTTAATTTTCTCAGCTTCCACACGTCCAGTCCCATCCTATCTAGCTCCTTCCCCCTTCCCCGAAGCTCCTAAGAGAGCAATTGCAAAAGACCTCAGCGTGGCAGCCCATGTTGGGGGACAGGCCCAGGGATTCAGGATCAGGAAAACCTGGAGCCCAGGCGTACCGCCTGTGCAGCTGGATTCCTTGCTGCAGACTCTTTTTCCCTAAGGCTATCTTGACGACTGTCTCTGTACATAGAAATGCTCTCCTTTGTCTCTAAAAGATGAAGAGTGAGTCAAACGATATTTCCCTGCCCATCTGATTACTCAGAATCCAATCAGAGATGTATTTCCTGTTAATAGGATATTTAATATGCGTAGTAATATGGTTAAAATATTCTGACACAAGTAATCAGGGGGAGGAGGGTTTCTCAACTCTTTCTTCACAGCTCAGTCACTCATCAGGAAATGCATCTTGATGGATTTGGAAAGAAATGAGAGACATTATCATCAATGGTCCTATTATGATGTGAAGGATTCTTCCCTGAGATTCCTCCCCTGTTTCAATTGACACTGAAGTACTGTGATTTCTTTGGAAGAAAAATGTCAAGGAAATAAATGTTAGGCATTGCTAATTTCCAATGCACTTGCAATATGGTGTCCATTATAATAGAAGTATTTTTATCTGATCTTTGCTATTTATTATCTTTTCCTGATTTTCAGGTTGAGGAGACATTACACGTGCTCATAAGTGTTTTTCTATCCTTCAGATATAAAATTCTTTCTTTATTCCCATCGAAGGAACTCTTTAAGAATAAGGCAAAAGTTAATTAAACTATACTTAAAATGTCTTCACATTGGAGCCTGATTCATGCACGTCAATTTTCAAAATAAATCTTATTTACTAGAAAAAATGCAAAGATTTATAGGGAAATTGAAAAGATAGTACAGAGAATTCTCATGCACTTGCACTCAATTTCTCCAATTATTGATATCTTATATTAGAATGGTACAAATATTGGATAAAGAATCCATATTAAAATATTCGCATTAACCAAAGCCAATACTTTATTCAGATTTCCTTAGTTTTTCTTTCCTAAGTTACCATCCCTCATATCACGTTCCATTTCCTCAAGTTTTCTGAGGCTCCTCTGGATTGTGACCGTCTTTCAGGATTTCCGTATTCTTGTTTTACTGGAACACATTTAGAAGTAGAGTATTTTGTAAAATGTTGCTCAGTTGGGATATGTCTATTGTTTATCTCATGATTGAACAGTTTTGTGCATTATATGCAGAGATATACTGCCTTTTTTATTATATCATATAAAGGATACATACTATCAGCATGATTTATCAGTCTTGGTATCGATCTGATCATCTTGCTGAAGGTAGTGTTGGTCAGCTTGCTCTGTACTAAGGTGATTATTATTATTATCATTATTACTATCATTATATTATCATTATTATTTTCAGTTTTTCATAATATATTTTGTAGAGGAAGTTACTATGTGTATTCCACAGATAGGAGTGGGACGCTATGCTCATCAACATGAGTGGGGAATGTCTGCACCAATTGTTTGAAATTCTTCTACATGGGAGATTTCTTTTCCTTCTGGGTTTTTTTGTTGGTTTCTTTTTCAAAGATCTCATTTATGTATTTGAGAGAGAGAGGAGAGAAAAAGCATTAGCCAGAGGGGCAGAGGGGCAGAGGGAGAGGGAGAAGCAGGTTCCCGGCTGAACAGATAGCCTGCCTTAGGGACCTGGATCATGATCTGAGCCTAAGGCAGAATCTTAACTGACTGAGCCACCCAGGTGCAAACCTTTCTTTCATTCTTTTTTCTTTCTTTCTTTTGTTCTTCATTTTAATAATAAATTTATTTTTTATAGGTGTTCAATTTGCCAACATACAGAATAACACCCAGTGCTCATTCCGTCAAGTGACCCCCTCATTGACGGTCACCCATACACCCCATCCCCATGCACTCCTCCCCTTCCTTCACCCCTAGTTCATTTCCCAGAGTTAGGAGTCTTTAGGTCCTGTCTCCCTTTCTGATATTTCCCACACATTTCTTCTCTCTTCCCTTATATTCCCTTTCACTATTATCTATATTCCACAATTGAATGAGAACATACAATGTTTGACCCTCTCCGATTGACTTACTTCACTAAACATAATACCTTCCAGTTCCATCCACGTTGAAGCAAATAGTGGGTATTTCTCGTTTCTAATGTCTGAGCAAGCCCCACCTTTTCTCTCCTTCATCTTCTGAGTCCGCTCTGATATGAACGTTATTGTTTTGGCAAGTGGCTGCGTTCCCTAAGTCTCCCCTTTGCTCCATAAAATTTCTTCTTTTTAAGGCTTCTACTTGGGCTGCATCTCACTTATAGCATTTTTAACATTGGCCACGTCCAAGACTTTAGTTCTTTTATTTCTATTTTAAGGGATTCTGTAGCATTCGTCTGTGCTCGTTTTCCAGCCCTGCTGCTATCTTTATATTCATTTTTTTAAACTGTCAGTAGACATCATATATGTGTATTGATGAACTTCCTGGCTGTGAGTACTACCTCATGTTATTTTATGGAGGTCAATTTCTCCAACTCATTATTTTTTCTAGAAAATAAAGTTGGAAGAAAAAGAATAACCAAGAAAAACAATAACAACTGCCCTCCAAAAAAAAAAAAAAACAAACAGAAAACACATCAGATTATTTTGGCCTGCTTGTTACAAGGTTCAAAATCTCAAATTAAGAAACACAATCAAATACCATGAAATAAAAATAAGAAATATATTAGGTACATACATAAAAATTAAAATAAGGCAAATAATTAAAAAGAATTAAAGAAATTAAATGAAAATAAAACACAAAGGACAAAGGAATCAAGGCCTTACTTTCCAGGCAGAGCTGAAGCTCTTCAGCCTCTGTGGTCCAACAAGTTGGTGTCAGCGAGTGGTCTGTGCGTCATCTGGGGATGGGCTGTGGCACCGATTGTCAGGTGGACAGCTGCCTGGGAGATGCACCTGTGGGTTCAGGTGTTCGGTGGGCGTCAGCTCCTGTGGCCTCCAGCGGGCGGTGCTGTGCTGCTCCCTGACATTCAGTGCTGATGGGTGCGATGTGGGTGGGGACACTTTGTCCTCTCATTCTCTGGCTGAAAAATCCCACCCCCCAGTGTGCAGGAACCTCCACAGAAGAGCACCCAAGCCCCAGGGTCTCCACCGCTTCTCTCAGAACCCTGTGTTCACTCGGCCTGCGTCTGAGCTTCTTTTGGTTTTGTGTTTTTACCTCAGAGTGTTGTACCAAGATTGCAAATCCCAGAAACCAGGGAGAAGCCGACAGCCATGTAAACACAGGAGGGTTTATTTACAAGCTTGAGTTTGTGTCCAAGTATATGCGACACAGTAGAAGAGGGACTTGGACCCTGAGGTGGGTTTTAGCTTAATTATAAGGGCTGGTCACCAGGACCTCCAGGAGGGCTGGAGCAATTCCTCATGTTCTGTTTACATATTGATATGGGGCCTTCAAGGGCATTGAGCTCTGTTGTCATTCTAATAGGGGCTTCCTGCCCTTGGCCTGGGCTCAATGTTTATTCTATTGTGGGGCTTTCTAGGAAATTAAGCTGTAAACTTTTGTTTTTTTCCTGTAACTGAAGTAAAGTAAATTTCAGCTCTTCTTCCCAGGGGCCTGGCGTGGCTGGACCTGTGCTAACACTGAACTTAAAGTAGAATGGCCTGAATTTTCTCAGCCTCCACGCGTCCAGTCCCATCCTATCTAGCTCCTTCAGTCTTCCCAGGAGCTTCTAAGAGAGCAATTGCAAATAACCTCAGCATGGCACCATGTTTTGAGAGACAGGCCAGGGATGTGCTGTCAGGAAGACCTGGAGTGCAGGTGTCCTGGCTGTGCAGGGGGATTCCATGCTGCAGACTCTTATTCCCTAAGGCTATCATGACAACTGACTCTGTATATAGAAATGCTCTCCTTTGTCTTTAAAAGACGAAGAGCGAGTTTTCTCTCCCCATCTGATTACTCAGATTCCAATCTGAGATGTATTTCCTGTTAAAAAGATAGTTTACTCTCTGTAGTACTATGGTTAAAATATTCTGACAAAAGTAATTAGAGGGATGAGGGTCTCTCATCTCTTTCTTCACAGCTCAATCACTCATCAGGAAATGTATCTGTATGCATTTGGAAAGAACTGAGAGACATTATCACCAATGGTCCTATTATGATGTGAAGGATTCTTCCCTGAGATTCTTCCCCTGTTTCAACTGACCCTGAAGCACTGTGAAATCATTGGAAGACAAATGTCAAGGGAAAAAATGTTAGGCATTGCTAATTTCAAATGCACTTGCAGTATGGTGTCTGTTATAATACAAGTATTTTTATCTTGTTTTTGCTGTTTATTATCCTTTCCTGCTTTTCAGGTTGAGGAGGCATTATACGCACTCATAAGTGTTTTTCTTTCCTTCTGATATAAAACCTTACTTTGTTCCCATCGAAGGAACTCTTTAAGAGTAAGGCAAAGTTAATTCAACTATACTTAAAATGTCTTCACAGTTGGAGCCTAATTCATTTACGTCAATTTTGAAAATAAATCTTATGTACTAGAAGAAAACAAAGATTTCTAGGGAAATTGAGAAGATAGTACAGAGAATTCTCATGCACTTGCACTCAATTTCTCCAATTATTGATATCTTATATTAGTACAGTGTAAATATTGGGTAATGAATCCATATTAAAATATTCGCATTAACCAAAGCCAATACTTTATTCAGATTTCCTTAGTTTTTCTTTCCTTAGTTACCATCCCTCATATCACGTTCCATTTCCTCAAGTTTTCTGAGGCTCCTCTGGATTGTGACAGTCGTTCAGGATTTCCATATTCTTGTTTTACTGGAACACATTTAGAAGTAGAGTATTTTGTAAAATGTTGCTCAGTTGGGATATGTCTATTGTTTATCTCATGATTGAACAGTTTTGTGGATTACATGCAGAGATATAATGCCCTTTTTATTATATCATATAAAGGATACATACTATCAGCATGATTTATCAGTCTTGGTATCGATCTGATCATCTTGCTGAAGGTAGTGTTGGTCAGCTTGCTCTGTACTAAGGTGATTATTATTATTATCATTATTACTATTATTATATTATCATTATTATTTTAAGTTTTTCATAATATATTTTGTAGAGAAGTTACTATGTGTATTCCACACATAGGAGTGGGACGCTATGCTCATCAACATGAGTGGGGAATGTCTGCACCAATTGTTTGAAATTCTTCTACATGGGAGATTTCTTTTCCTTCTGGGTTCGTTTGTTGGTTTCTTTTTCAAAGATCTCATTTATGTATTTGAGAGAGAGAGGAGAGAAAAAGCATTAGCCAGAGGGGCAGAGGGAGAGGGAGAAGCAGGTTCCCTGCTGAACAGATAGCCTGCCTTAGGGACCTGGATCATGATCTGAGCCTAAGGCAGAATCTTAACTGACTGAGCCACCCAGGTGCGAACATTTCTTTGTTTCTTTCTTTCTTTCTTTCTTTCTTTCTTTCTTTCTTTCTTTTTTTCTTTCTTTCTTTTGTTCTTCATTTTAATAATAAATTTATTTTTTATAGGTGTTCAATTTGCCAACATACAGAATAACACCCAGTGCTCATTCCGTCAAGTGACCCCCTCATTGACGGTCACCCATACACCCCATCCCCATGCACTCCTCCCCTTCCTTCACCCCTAGTTCATTTCCCAGAATTAGGAGTCTTTAGGTCCTGTCTCCCTTTCTGATATTTCCCACACATTTCTTCTCCCTTCCCTTATATTCCCTTTCACTATTATCTATATTCCACAAATGAATGAGAACATACAATGTTTGTCCTTCTCCGATTGACTTACTTCACTCAGCATAATACCTTCCAGTTCCATCCACGTTTAAGCAAATAGTGGGTATTTCTTGTTTCTAATGTCTGAGCAAGCCCCACCTTTTCTCTCCTTCATCTTCTGAGTCCGGTCTGATATGAACGTTATTGTTTTGGCAAGTGGCTGCGTTCCCTAAGTCTCCCCTTTGCTCCATAAAATTTCTTCTTTTTAAGGCTTCCACTTGGGCTACATCTCACTTATAGCATTTTTAACATTGGCCGCGTCCAAGACTTTAGTTCTTTTATTTCTATAGTAAGGGATTCTGTAGCATTCGTCTGTGCTCGTTTTCCAGCCCTGCTGCTATCTTTATATTCATTTTTTTAAACTGTCAGTAGACATCATATATGTGTATTGATGAACTTCCTGGCTGTGAGTACTACCTCATGTTATTTTATGGAGGTCAATTTCTCCAACTCATTATATTTTCTAGAAAATAAAGTTGGAAGAAAAACAATAACCAAGAAAAACAATAACAACTGCCCTCCAAAAAAGAAAAGAAACAAAAAACACATCAGATTATTTTGGCCTGCTTGTTACAAGGTTCAAAATCTCAAATTAAGAAACACAATCAAATACCATGAAATAAAAATAAGAAATATATTAGGTACATACATAAAAATTAAAATAAGGCAAATAATTAAAAAGAATTAAAGAAATTAAATGAAAATAAAACACAAAGGACAAAGGAATCAAGGCCTTACTTTCCAGGCAGAGCTGAAGCTCTTCAGCCTCTGTGGTCCAACAAGTTGGTGTCAGCGAGTGGTCTGTGCGTCATCTGGGGATGGGCTGTGGCACCGATTGTCAGGTGGACAGCTGCCTGGGAGATGCACCTGTGGGTTCAGGTGTTCGGTGGGCGTCAGCTCCTGTGGCCTCCAGCGGGCGGCGCTGTGCTGCTCCCTGACATTCAGTGCTGATGGATGCGATGTGGGTGGGGACACTTTGTCCTCTCATTCTCTGGCTGAAAAATCCCACCCCCCAGTGTGCAGGAACCTCCACAGAAGAGCACCCAAGCCCCAGGGTCTCCACCGCTTCTCTCAGAACCCTGTGTTCACTCGGCCTGCGTCTGAGCTACTTTTGGTTTTGTGTTTTTACCTCAGAGTGTTGTACCAAGATTGCAAATCCCAGAAACCAGGGAGAAGCCGACAGCCATGTAAACACAGGAGGGTTTATTTACAAGCTTGAGCTTGTGTCCAAGTATACCGAAACAGTGAATAGGGAGTTGGACTCAGAGGTGGGTTTTAGCTTCGCTTTTAGGGCTAGTGTGGGGGACCTCCAGAAGGGCTGGAGCAATTCCACCAGTTCTGTTTACATTGTGATATGGGGCCTTCAAGGGCATTGAGCTATGTTCTCATTCTAATAGGGGCTCCCTGCCCTTGGCCTGGGCTCAGTTTTTATTCTATTGTGGGGCATTCTGGGACATAAAGCTGTAAATAGCTAAGGTTCCACACCTGAACGGGCGAAGTCATACTGTCCCTCTTTGCTGAAGACTCGGTACTAGAAACAGGAAACCTGAGAGCCTCCACCAAAATCTGTTAGAACTAAGGAGTGAGTTCAGTAAGGTCACAGGACACAAACTGACCCGACAGAGCAGAGTCGCCTTGCTGTGTCCCGACCATCAGCACAGGAAGGAAATGAAGGACGTGATTCCCTTTTCAGGAGCCTCACAGAAAATAAATAATGAGACTGAACCCAAGGAACACAAGATGTGTGCAGTGAACCATACCAGGCTCTGGGTGGCTGTCCTGAGCTTGTGGGGTGGGAGCCTCCTCTTGTGAAAATGTCCACAGTTCCTCAAGCCGCCCTCAGATTCAATGTGATTCCTATCAATATCATGGTGGCAGATCTTAGATATACGAAAAAAAAAAAAAAAAAACCGTAACATCCATCCGCCCCCTCAAATGACGCCGGACATCTAATCAGTATGGAGTAGCAGGACAGAGTGGTTCGTCGCACTTTCCTATTTCAAACGATGTCACACAGACACAGGATAAAGCAGTGTGTTTCTCGGGCCCCCGGCTGGCCTCGTCCCTTAAGCATGCAACTGCTGACCACCCCTCTGGTCCTGATCTCGGCATCGTGAGTTCTAGCCCTGGGCTGGGCCATGGACGAGGCATGGGGCATACTTCAACAAACCAGACGCAAGGGGGCTGGTCCCGGCATAAGCTGAAGGAGCAGAGCAGAGAGTCCAGAATAAAAATGTGCTCTGATACACCTGATATTTTTAACTTTATTTAATTTAAACCCATTTAATTAACGTATAGTGTATTATATTTCCAGAGGAAGAATTCAGGGATTCACCAGTTGGAGATAACAGCAGTGCTCCTGACATCACATGCCCTCCTTCATGCAGGTCCCCTGTTATCCCCTTCCCCCGCCCCTCCCCTACAGCGACCCTCACTTTGTTTCCCATCATTAAGAGTCTGTATTTCCTGCATCTGTTTTCATCTTATTTGTTTTTCCTTCCCTTCACAGATGTTCATCTTCTTTGCTTCTTTATTCCACTTATGAATGACACCACATGGTCATTCTCTTTCCCGACTGACCTATTTCACTTAACATGATCCCCCTAGTTCTATCCACCTCATTGCAAATGGCAAGATTTCCTTCTCTTTGATAGCTGAGTACCATTCCTGTCTCTATGACCATCACCTGTCTCCCATCCTCTTTATTCATCATCTGCCCAAGGGCACCGAGGCTCCTCCCACAGTGTGGCTACTTTGGACCTGGCTGCTGTGGACATTGGGGTGCATGTGTCCCAAGTCTCACTGCATCTGTATCTTCGGAATGAGCTCCAGGCCATACACCAGCTGGTGGCAGGGTGGCTCTATTTGTAACGTCCTGAGGAGCCTCCACACTGTTTCCAGGGCAGCTGCACCAGCCCCCTGTCCCACCCACAGTGGAAGAGGGTTGAGTGAGTTTTGCAGGATGTGGTAAAAGTCTGGTCCAAATTTCACTTCGTGTCTTGTGGGCTCCAATTCCTTGTCCTTAAGTGTTTCTGGGGAAGCCCTGTGTTGCCTCCGTTTCAGTGAGAGGTTTCCGAAGCTAACAGGCCTCACCTGGAGGCTGTTAGGAGGCAGGTGTAGTCCCAGGCTAGGGCACACCTCCTCCTGCATTGCCTCCTGCAGTGCCTGAGCTTCCTGCATTTGGCCCCTGAGCCCAGGCCCCGCCCAGGGGGCAGGAATTCACAGTGGGCCTCCCCTGCCTGCACTAACCTGAGCCCGCCTTTGCTGGGGAGGCATGAGGAGGACATGGAGACACCTCCACGCTGATGAGCCACAGCCTTCTCAGGACCTGCGGGGAGTCTTCAGGGGGACCTTGGCCTGGGTTCATGCTGACAGGAGCTCCGGTCTCCTAGGGACACACGGTGAGGCTTCAGGAAGATGTGGGCTCGCATGTTTCATCAATACTACCAATTATTATTTTAATGATTTACTTAAATTCCTGTTTGGAACCACAGTATGATATAGTTTCAGGTTTACCACATAGTGACTCAACCCTTGGATACCACGCCTGGTACTGGTCACAGGTTCCCTCCACTATCGCCATCCCATGAGTCCCATCCCCCTGACCTTCCTCTGGTATTTATTAGTTTATTCTCTGTGGTGAGGAGTGTGTTTCTTGGTTTGCTTCTCTCATTCCCCCGTCCTCCCCTTTGCCAGTTTGTTTGGTATCTTAAAATACACATGTGAATGCAATTTTTTGGTATTTGGTATCTTTGACTGAGTTCCTTTAGCATAAGTCCTTTCCACTTCTCCCACGTCATTGTAAATGGCTTCATTTCATCCCTTCTGATGACCGAGTGATGTCGCAGTGTGTATATTTACCACATTGTCTCTGCCCATTCATCTGTCAATGGACATCTGGGCTGTATCCACAGTTTGGCTGCTTTTGATAATGCTGTACAAACACTGGGCTGCGTGTCCCTCTTCGAATCTACTAAACTACTTGTGTATCCTCGGGGTAAATACCTAGCTGTGCAAATTTGGAATCGTTGGGTAGCTCTATTTTTAACTTCATTTTTTTTCATTTTTTTTATGTTACTCACAGAGAGAGAGGCAGAGACACAGGAAGGGGGAGAAGCAGGCTTCATGCACGGGGAGCCCGACATGGGATTTGATCCCGGGTCTCCAGGATCGTGCCTTGGGCCAAAGGCAGGCGCCAAACCGCTGCGCCACCCAGAGATCCCCTAATTTTTTCTTCCCGAGGACCCTCCACAATGTTTTTCACAGTGGCTGCACCTGTTCGCATGTCCACCAGGAGTGTAAGGGGGCTCCCCCTTATCCATTGACTCACCCACACCTGTTGTTTCTTGTGTTGTTCATTTTAGCCATCCTGATGGCTGTCAGTTGACATCTCATTGTGCTTTTGGTTTGCATTTCCCTGATGATGGGTGACCCTGAGTATCTTTTCGTGTGTCTAGCAGCCATCTGGATGTCTTGTCAGAGACAAAGTCCATTCATGTCTTCTGCCCATCTGCAGTTGGATAGTTTGTGTTAGGATGCTGAGATTATTTTTGCTTTATGTATTTTGGATACTAACTCTTTATTGGATGTGTTGTTTACAAATATCTCCTCTCATTTTGTATGTTGCCTTTTAGCTTTGGTTGCTTCCTTCACTTTGCAGATTTGTCCATTTCTTCCAGGTCTCCCAGTTTGTTAGCGTATAATCTTTCATAGTATTGCCTTATTATTGTCTTATTTTTTTCTCGTGTTGTTTGTGATCTGTCTTCTGTCATTTGCAAGTTTATTTATTTAGGTCTTTTCTCTTTACTCATTGATACGGCTGGCTAGGGCTTGATCCATTTAATTAATTATTTTAAAGAACCAGCTCTTAGTTTCATTATTCCATTCGACTGTTTTGTGGTTTCTGTATTGTTTATTTCTGCACTCATCTTTATTTTTTCCCTTCTTCTGTAGGCATTAGGCTTTGTTTGCTATTCCTTTTCCTGCTCCTTTAAGTGTAGGGTTAGGATGTGAATTGGAGACTTCTTGTTTCTTGAGGTAGGCCTGTATTGCTATGTACTTCCCTCTTAGGTCTGCTTTTGCTACATTCCACAGGTTTGGAGAAACATGTTTTCATTTTCATATGTTTTAAATTTTCTCTTTAATTTCCTGGATGCTCCATTTATTCTCTCGTAGGATGTTCATCATCTCCACTTTTTTGGTCTGTCCAAATTTTTTCTTCCTGTCGACTTCGAGTTTCATAGCATCGTGGTCCGAAAATGTACAGGGTGTGATGTCAACCTTATTGTACCTCTTGTACCTGTTGAGGGCTGATTTTTGGCCCATGATATGATCTGTTCTGGAGAAAGTCCCATGTGCCCTGGAAAAGAATGTGTATTTTGCTTTAGGAAGAAATGTTCAGACTATATCTGTTGAGTCCCTGTGGTCCAGTTAGTCAAGGATACTGTTCCACTGTTGATTTTCTGCATTGACGATCGGTCCGTTGTCATAAGTGGGTGTTAAAATCCCCAGTCATTGTATTATAATCAGTGAGTTCCTGTACGATTGTTTAATTGGTTTCTATAATTAGGTACTCCCATGTTGGTAGCATAAATATTTAGTTGCTTTATCTTGATAGAGCATCTTTTTAATTATGACATAATACCCTTCTTCATCTCCTCTTTCAGTATTTGTTCTTCTGTTTTGAAATTTCAAAATTTTATTTATTTATTCATGAGAGATACACAGAGAAGCAGAGGCAGTGATCCCTGGGTGGCACAGCGTTTTGGCGCCTGCCTTTGGCCCAGGGAAAGATCCTGGAGACCCGGGATCGAATCCCATATCAGGCTCCCAGTGCATGGAGGCTGCTTCTCCCTCCGCCTGTGTCTCTGCCTCTCTCTCTCTCTGTGACTATCATAAATAAATAGAAATTAAAAAAAAAGGAGCAGAGGCATAAACATAGACAGAGGGAGAGGCAGGCTCCCCAAAGCGAGGCCGATGTGGGACTTGATCCTGGGATCCCAGGATCACACCCTGGGCCGAAGGGTGATGCTCAACCACTGTGCCACCAGGTGTGCCCCAGGATTTGGTTTCAAATATTGTTTGTCTAAAATAAGCATGGGTCTTCCAGCTTTCTTTTGATATCCATTAGCGTGATAGATGATTTTCCATCTCCTGACTTTCAATCTGCTGGTGTCTATAGGTCTTAGGTGAGCATCTTGAGCAGCATACAGTTAGATCTTGTTTTTCAATAACGATTTTATTTATGAGAGAGATAGAGAGAGAGAGAGAGAGAGAGAGAGAGAGAGAGAAGCAGAAAATTAGGCCGAGGGAGAAGCAGGCTCCCCAACAGGTGCTCAATATGGGACTCGATCCCAGACTCCAGGATCATGGCCTGAGTCAAAGTTAGAGGCTCAACCCCTGAGCCACCCAGGCATTCCGGATCCTGTTTTTTAAGCCATTCTGATACCATATATCTTTTGATTGGAGCATTTAGTCTATCAGCATTCAGAGTGATTATTGAAAGATATGAACTTAGTTCCTTTGTGTTACTGGTAGTGGTGTTTTTTCTGGTGACGTTCTCTGGTCCTTTCTATTCTTTGTTGCTTTTGGTCTCTTTTTTTCCCCCACTAGAAGAGTCCCGCTTAAAATTCCTTACTGGACTGGTTTAGTGGTCATGAACTCCTTTATATTTTGCCTGTCTGTGAAACTCTTTACTCTCCTTCTATACTGTATGACACACTTGCTGAAGAAAGAATTCATAGAAATTGGACTCCAATAAAAAGAAATTTACACACATAAAATCAATGTTTGCTATTATGATTGAAGAAAATGGCATTTAGGAGGAAAAGCAGAAGCTGAAAGAGAGGAAGACAGATTTCACCATCTGTAGTCTTCAAAGGGACCTGGTGTCCTTTCCTAGGAGGGGCGCCCCCTTCACAGGATGCTTCCTACCTCTCTGAGCTCCTTGTTGGAACCCAGCAGGCACATCATGGTGCGTTGAGCACCTGTGCAGTCGTGGTTTATAGCGTCTACCATGTATCCTATTGGGGACCACCGCGTTGTGTATGTAACCATCTGGCTGCTGTTTGATAACATTGGGGGTATTCCGTCTTTTGATGGTTTTGGGGTGTGTGTGTGTCTATCACATGCAGCTATCACGTGCAGCTATCTGATCCTCTGGCTGGGTCACCCAAATGCCGAAATGGTTGGCACAACATCATTTCTGGTGCTGGCACTGGGCAGCTGGCTCGGCTCTCCTGGCCGACCCAGGGCTCGCTCAAGCAGTGACTTTCTGCTGGAGGGTCAGCTGAGATGGAAGGTGCCGCTCGACAACATTCCCATGTCTGTCAGTGGGTTCTGCCGAACTCCGGCTGCTTCTCTTATCCCCAGTGCCCATCCAGCAGGGAGCGAGACCTCGGGTCCGCCCTTGGGGGAGCTCTTGTGGAGCCGGGTGCCCATGGCGGGGAGTCCTGGGGCTGCCTGTGTGTGAGAATCATGTTGGGGACGGGGCTGGGTTTCTCAGTCCCCTGTGCTGCCTGGCCTTCAGGCCGAGCCCAATGCTCACCCAGCCCCTACTCACTGGGTGAGGAGGGTCCCTCCACACGCTGGTGTGAGAGTTCCAACACCCCAAGGTGTGCACGCTGAGTGCACCTCGTGAGGGTGGCCCTGGTGCATGAGATGCAACTGTGGGACCCAGGAAATTTAACAAAAATCCGCTACTCCATGACAAGCTGAGCAGGACTGATTCCATTTTGTGCTACAACCGCCACCTCCCCTATGATTCCCACATGACCTGCTTATGGCTTATGGCGCTGCCCAACCCTAGACAGGCCGCTGGGCACACCTTAATGGGAAATCGGCTCATAACAATGTAACCCTGCTTTGTGCCCGCCAAAACTGCACGCCGATTCTGACCAAAGTAATAGGGCAGTTCAAGTGCATACTATAGGGTAAGGTATGATTCACTCAGCCACCTGCATGTGGACCGACATGCCTGTGCAACTTTCTGCGTATCCCCTGGGCCACTGGCCCCTATAACGCTGCTAGGCGTCTTAGTCTCGGGGTCCAAGTCCCTGCTCCGCTGTGTCGGGTGCACTTAGACCCAAGCTCCAGCTTGTGTAGAAACCCTTGGGAGATTTCATTGGTATGGGCTCCTTGGTGGTTACTCGGATTCGCAATCTTGGACACAACACAAGGACCTGCTGTCCTGACATAGCTTTCAGGGCCACACTGACCGCCCCGCAGGCCCTCTGTGCACCAGGCACACAGGCGTGGGGATGCGTGGAGGGGAGGATGTGCCCCGGAACCTGGCCAGCCCCGGCCCTATGGACAGATCGAGGACAGACTTCCCAGGTCACGTTGCACACCCTAGTTACCTGAGGCTCCCTGGCTATCACTCTGTCCGAGCCCCTCCTGGCCCGTGGTGCAAAGGCTGAGTCCCAGTGAAGTCTGTGGTGTCCTGACCCTAACGTCTGAACACCCCTTGAAGGCACGTTTTGACATCAGCTGTGTGTGCCTGGCAGCACCCCTGCAGGGTGAGGTTGGGGCCTGGGTGGCCCCCTCCTCCTCTCTGGGATTCTCTCCATGCCCTCTGCACAGACTTCTGGGAGACACAGTAACCGACTGGTTGTGCATTTTCACACCAAAACCCCTTATTGACTTTCTACAGCAAACGGGTCTCAGAGCCGAGGGTACCCGCCTTCCTCTGGGAAGGGAGAACTTTCTGTCCTTTAGGGGAGAGCAAGGATCACACGGAGTGGGGGGTCGGGTTTTGGAGTCCCCACCTGGGAGCATGTGTGGACTCGGGGTGGGGGGTCGGGTGTTGGAGTCCCCCACCTGGGAGCATGTGTGGACTCCGGGTGGGGGCATCTGTCCTGAGGTTTCAGCCTGAGAGATGGTTCTGAGGACAGCAGAGATGACCTGGACCTGAGCACATGGGCTCCTGCACTGAGCCCCCACAGGGCACTTGACCCCATGCTAGGGCCCTCTGGCACCCCAACACCATTTGGAGCCTGCCTCCTGGTGTGTGTGAGGTTGGCCCCCCAGCCTACCCCTGATCTCCCCACCCTGGGGTGTCCCAGGAGCCCCAGGGCTGCCCGACGTCAGCGACCTGGATCTGGGGGGCACGCCCAGGGCCCAGGAGGCCACATCCAGCTGTGAGAGGGCTCACTTAGCACGTGGCCAGAATCTAGGTTTGGCCAGGGCCATAGGGGACTGGATCCCAATAGTCTTCGTGTTGGGCATGGCGGGGGGCTCAAGTCACCCCAGCACCCACAGATCCCGGGGCCAGGCCAGCCCAGGTCCACCTGGGTTAGGGGCTGGTGTCCTGTGCAGGATGTTTCACCCTCCAGGAGAGACAGGTGGCGGAGACTGTGCACAGTGGGTCCTCAGCAACAATCACCTGCACCCACAGTGACTGGGATTCCCTGCCTTGCCTCCTCTCTGCAACCCCTGGGTACTCTATGGGACACCTGTGCTTCTGAGGGGAGCAGGTTTTTCAGAGAACCCTGGGGAGGTTGAGCATGTCCCACAGGGGATAGCTGCACCAGTTCATTTCTGGGGGGCGATGGTGTGGGGGTGGATGTTGTGGGGGCAGGGTTATGATGGTGGTGGAGAGTGGGGGATGGTGTAGGTAGGATGGAGTTGGGGTATAGTGTTGGTGGAGATTGTGTGGGGGAGTGTGGGTGTGAGGGGGGTGGAGTAGGGCGATGCATTGGGGGATATGATATAGGGGGTGGTGTGGGGGTGGGGAATGAGGGGGATGGCCTGGGGGTCCTGCGGACACAGGGCATCCCCTTTCTTTAAGATGCACACGGAGACGTCAACAGATAAAGGCAACCCCAGTCTGGGGTTTGCTGTGAGACTTGCCCCTGGGGTCCTAATGATCATTGCATGTCCCTGGCTGGAGCAGGGGCATTATCTGGGGGTCATCATAAGATGTATGTTTAAAATTGCAAATTGTCAGAAATTTAATGCATAGAATGGCGATATATATAAAGCACCAAGTGTGGGTGTCACCGTGACCTGTCTGACCCTTATCGGATCCATGTGTGTCTTGCTGCAGCCAGGGACATGCTGCCTGGCCCGAACTTCCCCTTACTGCCCCGACGGCCCCCACCGCAGTCCCCTGCTTTTAATTGGGTCGTCCCTCACCCCTTTGGGTTTCAACTCACATGGCAACCCCTGGAGGCCCGATCCTAGTGGCCTCCTCATCCCCGAGGCCCGAGGGGTGGGGGCACGGGGGTCATCACCAGCATCTTACCATATAGTGGGGTGTTGTTGGCTGCTGTTGCTTCCTTCAGCCTCAGAAGCCCCGTGTTCCCTACCCAGAAGTCCCCGGGCCTCTCACATGGCCCGATCCCCCCGGCCCCTCAGCCTCACCCGACCCCGTAGTAGTCCCAAAACATAATGTGACTGACAAATGTCCTGTGGACATCAAGGTCTATCTGCGTGATGACCCTGGTGGAGACCAGTGCCTCCTCCTTCATTTTCTGCGAGAAAACCGGGACGAGGACCCACACATGTGGGACATTGACCCCGACCTGTCACCAGCTGCCATCCTGGGCAGGGAGCCCTCGGGCCACCATGGGAGTGTGTCCAGCGAAAACAACCTTCCTTTTCCTAGGTGGCCGGGGACTGCGGGAGTGCCCAACATGCCTGTGGGACTTTTGTGAGGTCATTGACCAGCTCCTGTGGACAGGGAGGTGACTGAGAGTCTGCCTGGGAGGGAGGGCACAGGGGGTCAGCCCAGGTGGGGAGGGGACATGGGGGTGTTGTGCCAAAGATTGCAAATCTGAGAAACAACTAAGGAGTCCACACCAAAGCAAGGACAGGAGGGTTGATTTACAAACTCGAGCTTGTGTCCAAGTATAGCCGACACAGCGGAGCAGGGACTTGGACCCTGAGTTGGGTTTTAGTGTAGATTTTTGGGCTGGACTCAGCGACCTCCAGAGGGGCTAGAGCAATTCCTCAAATGTTGTTTCCATATTGATATGGGGCCTTCAAGGGCATTGAGCTGTGTTCTCATTCTAAAAGGTGCTTCCTGGGATCCCTGGGTGGCGCAGCGGTTTGGCGCCTGCCTTTGGCCCAGGGCGCGATCCTGGAGACCCGGGATCGAATCCCACGTCGGGCTCCCGGTGCATGGAGCCTGCTTCTCCCTCTGCCTGTGTCTCTGCCTCTCTCTCTCAATCTGTGACTATCATAAATAAATAAAAATTTAAAAAAAAAAAAGCTTTAAAAAAAATAAAAAATAAAAAAAAAATAAAAGGTGCTTCCTGCCCTTGGCCAGGGCTCAATTTTTATCCTATTGTGGGGCTTTCTAGAAAATTAAGCTATAAAGTTTGTTTTTTTCGTGTAACTGATGTAATGTATATTTCAGCTCTCTTCGCAGGGGCATGGGATTGCTGGACATGTGCTAATGCTGAACTTAAAGTGGAATGGCCTTAATTTTCTCGACCTCCACGCATCCCGTCCCATCCTATCTAGCTCCTTCCCCCTTCCCCGGAGCTCCTAAGAGAGCAATTGCAAAAGACCATAGCGTGGCATCCTATGTTGGGGAACAGGCCCAGGGATTTGGGATCAGGAAGACGTGGTGCCCAGGCGTCCCATCTGTGCAGCGGGATTCTATGCTGCAGACTCATTCCTAAGGCTATCTTGACAACTGACTCTGTACATAGAAATGCTCTCCTTTGTCTTTAAAAGATGAAGAATGAGTCAAAGCGTTTTTTCCCGGCACATCTGATTACTCATATTCCAATCTGAGATTTACTTCCTCTTAATAAGGAAAATTTACTATCCCTAGTAGTGTGGTTAAAATATTCTGACACAAGTAATCAGAGGGATGAGGTTTTCTCATCTCTTTCTTCACAGCTCAGTCACTCATCAGGAAATGCATCTTTATGGATTTCAAAAGAACTGAGAGACATTATCACCAATGGTCCTATTATGATGTGAAGGATTCTTCCCTGAGATTCTTCCCCTGTTTCAACTGACACTGAAACAGTGAACTCTTTGGAAGACAAAAGTCAAGGAAATAAATGTTAGGCATTGCTAATTTCAAATGCACTTGCAAAATGGTGTCTGTTATAATACAAGTATTTTTATCTGATTTTTGCTATTTATTATGCTTTCCTGCTTTTCAGGTTGAAGAGGTAAGATACGCACTCATAAGTGTTTTTCTTTCCCTCTGATATAAAATTCTTACTTGGTTCCCAGCGAAGGAACTCGTTAAGAATTAAGCAAAGGTTAATTAAACCCTTCTTAAAATGTCTTCACACTTGGAGTCTGATTCATTTAAGTCAATTTTCAAAATAAATCTTATTTACTAGAAAAAAACAAAGATTTCTAGGGAAATTGAGAAGATAGTACAGAGAATTCTCATGCACTTGCACTCAATTTCTCCAATTATTGATATCTTATATTAGTACGGTACAAATATTAGCTAATGAGTCGATAT
The DNA here is from genome assembly GCF_048418805.1 of Vulpes vulpes. Classification (NCBI taxonomy): domain Eukaryota; kingdom Metazoa; phylum Chordata; class Mammalia; order Carnivora; family Canidae; genus Vulpes; species Vulpes vulpes. The sequence continues at coordinate 31,256,383 of NC_132795.1, forward strand.
TAAAATATTTGCATTAACCAAAGACCATACTTTATTCAGATTTCCATAATTTTTCTTAAGTTACCATCCTTCATAGCACATTCCATTTGTACTCATGTTTTCTGAGGCTCCTCTTGATTGTGACAGTCTTTCAGGCTTTCCTTGTTGTTGTTGAACTGGAACACTTTGAGACGTATAGTATTTTCTAAAATGTCGCTCAGTTGGGACATGTCTGTTGTTTATCTCATGATTGAACAGTTTCTGTAGAGTACATACGGAGATATACTGCCATTTTTATTATATCATATTAAGGATCAATACTATCAGCATGATTTATCAGTCTTGGTATCGCTGTGATCATCTTGCTGAGGTAGTGTTTGTTAGCTTTCTCTGTTGTAAAGTGATTCTTTATTATGATTATGATTATTATTATCATTATTATTATTATATTATAATTATTATTTTATGTTTTTCATAATATATTTTGAGAAGGAATTTACTGATAGTATTCCACACATAACAGTGGGAAGCTATGCTCATCAACATGAGGGTGGAATGTCTGCACGATTCCTTGAAATTCTTCTACATGGGAGATTTCTCTTCCTTCTGGATTGTTTGCTTGTTTCTTTTTCAAAGATGTAATTTATTTATTTGAGAACAGAGAGAAGAGAAAAAGCATGAGCGAGAGGGGCAGAGGGAGAGGGAGAAGCACGTTCCCTGCTGAACAGGGAGCCTGCCTTGGGACATGGAACATGAACTGAGCCTAAGGCATAAGCTTAACTGACTGAGCCACCCAGGTGCCACCCTTTCTTTCTTTCTTTCTTTCTTTCTTTCTTTCTTTCTTTCTTTCTTTCTTTCTTTCTTTTTCTTTCTTTCTTTCGTTCTTTATTTTAATAATGAATTTATATTTTATTGGTGCTCAATTTGCCAACATACAGGATCACACCCAGTGCTCATTCCGTCAAGTGACACCCTCATTGACGTTCACCCAATCACCCCATCCCCCTGCCCTCCTCCCATTCCATCACCCCTCGTTCATTTCCCGGAGTTAGGAGACTGTATGTTGTATCTCCCTTTCTGATATTTCCCACATATTTCTTCTCCCTTCCCTTATATTCCCTTTCAATATTATCTGTAATCCCCAAATGAATGAGAACATACAATGTTTGTCCTTCTCCGATTGACTTACTTCACTCAGCATAATACCTACCAGTTCCATCCACGTTGAAGCAAATAGTGGGTATTTGTCATTTCTAATGGCTGAGCAAGGCCCACCTTTTCTCTCCTTCATCTCCTGAATCTCGTATCATATGAATGTTATTGTTTTGATAAGTGGCTGAGTTCCCTAAGTCTGCCTCTGTGGTCCATAAAATTTCTTGTTTTCAAGGCTTCCATGTGGGACTGCATCTCACTTATAGCATTTTTAACTTTGGCCTGACAAGACTTTAGTTCTTTTAGTTCTACAGTAAGGGATTCTCCAGTTTTCTTCAGTGCTCTTTTTCCAGCCCAGCTGCTATCGTTATAATCATTGTCTAACTACTGTTTTAAACTTCATATATGTGTATTGATGAGCTTCCTGGCTGTGAGTACTACCTCATGTTATTTTGTGGAGGTCAATTTCTCCAACTCATTATTTTTTCTAGAAAAGAAAGAAGGAAGAAAAAAAAAACAAGAAAGGCAATAACAACTGGCCTCCCCAAAAAAACCCACAAGATTATTTTGGCCTTCTTGTCAAAAGATTCGAAATCTCAAATTAAGAAAAACAATCAAAGTACCATGAGAGTAAAAATAAGAAATATATTAGGTACATACATAAAAATTAAAATAAGACAATTAATAAAAATAATCAAAGAAAATAAATGAAACTAAAACACAAAGAACAAAGGAAGCTAGACCCTACTTTCCAGGCACCACTGAAGCTCTGCAGCCTCTGTGGTCCGATAACTTGTTGGCAGCGGGTGGTCTGTGCGGGGTCTGGGAATGGGCCTTGGTGCTGATTGTCAGGTGCACATGTGCCTGGGAGATGCACCTGAGGATTCAGAGGTGGGGTGGGCGTCAGCGCCTATGGCCTCCAGCAGGCGGCGCTGTGCTGTTCCCTGAGATTCAGCACTGATGGGCGGGATGTGGGTCCTTATGCCTGGTCCTCTGGCTCTGGGGCTGAGCATCCCACCCCCCAGTCTGCCGGAACCACCACAGAAGAGCCCCCAAGCCCCTGGGTCTCTGCCACCTCTCTCAGAATCCTGCGTTCACTCTGCCTGCATCTGAGATTCTTTTGGTTCTGTGTTTTTATCTCAGAGTGTTGTACCCAAGACTGCGAATCCGAGAAACCACCGAGAAGCCGACACCCATGCAAACACATGAGGGTTTATTTCCAAACTCGAGTTTGTGTCCAAATATACCCAACACAGCAGAGCAGGGACTTGGACCCCGAGGTGGGTTTTAGCTTATTTTAAGGGCTGGTCTCAAGGACTTCCTGAGGGGCTGGAGCAATTCCTCAAGTTCTGTTTACATATTGATATGGGGGCTTCAAGGGCATTGAGTTCTCTTCTCATTCTAATAGGTACTTCCTGCCCTTGGCCTGGGCTCAGTTTTTCTTCTCTTGTGGGGCTTTCTAGGAAATTAAGCTGTAAACTTTTGTTTTGTTTCCTGTAACTGAAGGAAAGTACATTTCAGCTCTTCTTCGCAGGGGCCTGGGATTGCTGGACATGAGCTAACGCTGAACTTAAAGTGGAATGGCCTAGTTTTCTCGGCCTCCACTTGTCCCTTCCCATCCTATCTAGCTCCTTCCCCCGTCCCTGGAGTTCCTAAGGGAGCAATTGCAAAAGACCTCATCGTGGCAGCCTATGTTGGGGGACAGGCCCAGGGATTTGGGATAAGGAAGACGTGGAGCCCAGGCATCCTGCCTTTGCACCGGGATTCCATGCAGCAGACTCTTATTCTCTAAGTGTATCTTGACAACTGACTATGTACATAGAAATGCTCCCCTTTGTCTTTAAAAGATGAAGAGCGAGTCAAGAGTTTTTCCCTGCCCATCTGATTACTCACATTCCAATCTGAGATGTATTTCCTGTTAATAAGGATAATTTACTATCCATAGTATTATGGTTAACATACTCTGACATAAGTAATCAGAGGGATGAGGGCTTCTCATTTCTTTATTCACAGCTCAGTCACTCATCAGGAAATGGATCTTTATGGATTTGGAATGAACTGAGAGACATTATCACCAATGGTCCTATTATGATGTGAAGGATTCTCCCTGAGATACTTCCCGTGTTTCAAATGACCCTGAAGCACTGTGAACTCTTTGGAAGACTTATGTCAAGGGAATAAATGTTAGGCATTGCTAATTCAAATGCACTTGCAATATGGTGTCTATTATAATAGAAGTATTTTTATCTGATTTTTGCTATTTGTTATCCTTTCCTGCTTTTCAGGTTGAGGAGGCATTATACACGCTCCTACATGTGTTTCTTTCCATCTGATATAAAATTCCTACCTTGTTCCCATCGAAGGAACTCTTTAAGAACCAGGCAAAGTTAATTCAACTATACTTAAAATGTCTTCACACTTGGAGCCTGATTCATTTAAGTCAATTTGCAAAACAAATCTTATTGACTAGAAAAAAAAAACAAAGATTTATAGGGAAATTGAGAAGATAGTACTGAGAATTCTCATGTACTTGCACTCAAATTCTCCAATTATTGGTATCTTATATTAGTACGGTACAAATATTAGCTAATGAATCAATATTAAAGTATTCCCATTAACCAAAGACCATACTTTACTCAGATTTCCCTAGTTTTTGCTAAATTACCATCCCTCATAGCACATTCCATTTGTCGTCATGTTTTCTTAGGATGCTCTGGATTGTGCCAGTCTTTCGGGCTTTCCTTGTTGTTGTTGAACTGGAACACTTTGAGAGGTAGAGTATTTTGTAAAATTCGCTCCGTTGGGACATGTCTGTTGTTTATCTCATGATTGAACAGTTTCTGTGGATTTTATACAGAGATATACTGCCATTTTTCTAATATCATATTAAGGATAGATACTATTAGCATGATTTATCAGTCTTGGTATCGATGTGATCATTTTGCTAAGGTAGTGTTTCTCAGCTTTCTCAGTACTAAAGTGATTCATTATTATTATTATCATCATTATTATATTTATTGTTATATTATCAATATTATTTTAAAGTTTTCATAATATATTTTGTAGAAGGAATTTACTATGTGTATTCCACACATAAGAGTGGGAAGCTATGCTCATCAATTTGAGGGGGGAATGTCTGCACAAATGGTTTGAAATTCTTCAACACGGGAGATTTCTCTTCCTTCTGGGTTTGTTTGGTTGTTTCTTGTTCAAAGGTGTCATTTATTTATTTGAGAGAGAGAGGGGAGAAAAAGCATGAGCAAGAGGGGTAGAGGGAGAGGGAGAAGCAGGCTCCCTGCTGAACAGGGAGCCTGCCTAGGGACCTGGTCATGATCTGAGCCTAAGGCAGAAGCTTAACTGACTGAGCCACCCAGGTACGAATCTTTCTTCTTTCTTTCTTTCTTTCTTTCTTTCTTTCTTTCTTTCATAATAAATTTATTTTATTGGTGTTCAATTTGCCAACATACAGAATAACACCCAGTGCTCATTCCATCAATTGAAGCCCTCATTGATGGTCACTCAATCACCCACAACCCCTGCCCTCCTCCCCTTCCTTCACCCCTAGTTCATTTCCAAGAGTTAGGAGTCTTTATGTTCTCTCTCCCTTTATGAAATTTCGCACACATTTCTTCTCCCATCCCTTATATATTCCCTTTCACTATTATCTATATTCCCCAAATTAATCAGAACATACAATGTTTGTCCTTCTCCGATTGACTTACTTCACTCAGCATAATACCTACCAGTTCCATCCACGTTGAAGCAAATAGTGGGTATCTGTCGTTTCTAATGGCTGAGCAAGGCCCACCTTTTCTCTCCTTCATCCTCTGAGTCTCCTATGATATGAATGTTATTGTTTTACTAAGTGGCTGAGTTCCCTAAGTCGGCCTCTGTGTTCCATATATTTTCTTGTTTTCAAGGCTTCTGCGGGGGACTGAATATCTCTTATAGCATTTTTAACGTTGGCCTTACCGGATTTTAGTTATCTTATTTCTATAGTAAGGGATTCTCTAGTTTTCTTCTGTGCTCTTTTTCCAGGCCAGCTGCTATCTTTCTAAACATTGTTTTAAACTGTAGTCAGACATCATATATGTGTATTGATGATCTTCCTGGTTGTGAGTACTACCTCATGTTATTTTTTGGAGGTCAATTTCTCCAACTCATTATTTTTTCTAGAATAGAAAGAAGGACGAAAAAGAAAATCCAAGAAATGCAATAACAACTGCCTTCCCCCCAAAAACACACCGGATTATATTGGCCTGCTTGTTAAACAATTCGAAATCTCAAATGAAGAAACACAATCACAGTACAATGAGAATAAAAATAAGAAATATATTAGGTACATACATAAAAATTAAAATAAGGCAATTAATAAAAAAGAATCAAAGAAAATAAATGAAAATAAGGCACAAAGAACAAAGGAAGCTAGACCCTACTTTCCAGGCAGAGCTGAAGCTCTGCAGCCTCTGTGGACCGAAAACTTGGTGGCGGCGATTGGCCTGTGGGGGTTTGGGGATGGGCCGTGACGCTGATTGTCAGGTGCTCATCTGCCTGGGAGATGCACCTGCGGGGTCAGAGGCGGGGTGGGCGTCAGCGCCTCAGGCCTCCAGCAGGCAGCGCTGTGCTGCTCCCTGAGATTCAGGGCTGATGGGTGGGATGCGGGTGGGGGCGCTTGGTCCTCTGGCTCTGGGGCTGAGCATCTCGCACCCCAGTCTGCAGGAACCTCCACAGAAGAGCCCCCAAACTCCCAGGTGTCTGCTGCTTCTCTCAGAACCCTGCATTCACTCTGCCTGTGTCTGAGCTTCTATTGGTTTTGTGTATTTATCTCAGACTGTAGTACCCATGATGGTGAAACTGAGAAACCACCGAGAAGCCGACACCCATGCAAACACACGACGGTTTATTTACAAGCTTGAGTTTGTATCCAAGTATATCCGGCACAGCAGAGCAGGGACTGGGACCCTGAGGTGCGTTTTAGCTTCGTTTTAAGGGCTGGTCGGGGAACTCCAGAAGGGCTGGAGCAATTCCTCAAGTTCTGTTTACATATTGATATGGGGCCGACAAGGCATTGAGCTCTGTTCTCATTCTAAGAGGGGCTTCCTGCCCTTGTCCTGTGTTCTGTTTTTTTTTTTTAAGATTTATTTATTTATGATAGACATAGAAAGAGAGAGAGGCAGAGACACAGGAGGAGGGAGAAGCAGGCTCCATGCCGGGAGCCCGACGCAGGACTCGATCCCTGGACTCAGGATCGCTCCCTGAGCCAAAGGCAGGGGCCAAAGCGCTGAGCCACGCAGGGATCCCCCTGCACTCCGTTTGTATTCTATTGTGGGGCTTTCTAGGAAATTAAGCTGTAAACTTTTGTTTTTTTCCTGTAACTGAAGTAATGTCAATTTCAGCTCTTCTTCACACGGTCCTGGGATGGCTGGAGGTGTGTTAACACTGAACTTGAAGTGGAATGGCCTTAATTTTCTCACCCTCAACTTATCCCGTCCCATCCTATCTAGCTCCTTCCCCCTTCCCTGGAGCTCCTAAGAGAGCAATTGCAAATGACTTCAACCTGGCACCCTGTTTTGAGAGACAGGCCCAGAGATGTGGGTTCACAAAGACCTGGAGTGCGGGCGTCCTGGCTGTGGAGTGGGATTTGATGCTGCAGACTTATTCCCTAAGGGTATCTTGACAACTGACTCTGTACATAGAAATGCTCTCCCTCGTCTTTAAAAGATGAGGAGACAGTCAAAGTGTTTTTTCCCTGACCATCTGATTACTCAGATTCCAATCTGAGATGTATTTCCTGTGAATAACGATAATTTACTATCTGTATTATTATGGTTAAAATATCTGAGACAAGTAACCAGAGGGATGAGGGTTTCTCATCTCTTTATTCACAGCTCAGTCACTCATCAGGAAATGCATCTTTATGAATTTCAAAAGAACTGGGAGGCATTATCACCAATGGTCCTATTATGATGTAAAGTATTCTTCACTGGGATTCTTCCACTTTTTCAACTGACACTGAAGCACTGTGAACTCTTTGGAAGACAAATGTCAAGGAAATAAATGTTAGGCATTGCTAATTTCAAATGCACTTGCAATATGGTGTCTATTATAATACAAGTATTTTTATCTGATTTTTGCTATTTATTATCCTTTCCAGCTTTTCAGCTTGAGGAGGCATTATAAGACCTTATACATGTTTTTGTTTCCTTCTGATATAAAATTCTTACTTTGTTCCCATCGAAGGAACTCTTTAAGAATAAGACAAAAGTTAATTAAACTATTCTTAAAATGTCTTCACACTTGTAGCCTGATTCATTTAAGTCAAATTTAAAATAAATCTTATTTACTAGAAAAAAAACAAAGATTTATAGGGAAAATGAGAAGATAGTACAGAGAATTCTCATGCACTTTCACTCAATTTCTCCAATTATTGATATCTTATATTAGTACTGTACAAATATTAGCTAATGAGTCGATATTAAAATATTTGCATTAACCAAAGACCATAGTTTATTCAGATTTCCTTAGTTTTTGCTAAGTCACCATCCCTCATATCAAATTCCATTTGTCTTCATGTTTTCTTAGGCTCCTCTGGATTGTAACAGTCTTTTAGCCTTTCAGCATTGTTGCTGAACTGGAACACTTTGAGAAGTAGAGTGTTTTATAAAATGTCGCTCAGTTGGGACATGTCTGTTGTGTATCTCATGATTGAACAGTTTCTGTGGATTATATACGGAGATATACTGCCATTTTTATTATATCATATTAGGATAGATACTCTCAGCATGATTTATCAGTCTTGGTATCGATGTGATCATCTTGCTGAGGTAGTGTTTGTCAGGTTTCTCCATAACAAATTGATACTTTATTATTATTATTATCATTATCATCATCATTATTATTATATTATCATTATTATTTTAAGTTTTTCATAATATATTTTGTACAAGGAAGTTACTTTGTGTATTGCACACATAATAGTGGGACGCTATGCTCATCAACTTAGGGTGGAAAGTCTGCACAAATTGTTTGAAATTCTTCTACATGTCTTCTACATATCTCTTCCATCTGGGTTTGTTTGGTTGTTTCTTTTTCCAAGATGTTATTTATTTATTTGAGAGACAGAGAGGAGAGAAAAAGCATGAGCGAGAGGGGCAGAGGGAGAGGGAGAAGCAGGTTCCCTGCTGAACAGGGAGCCTGCCTAGGGACATGGATCATGATCTGAGCCTAAGGTAGAAGCTTAATTGACTGAGCCACTCAGGTGTGAATCTTTTTATGTCTTTCTTTTCTTTCTTTCTTTCTTTCTTTCTTTCTTTCTTTCTTTCTTTCTTTCTTTCTTTTAATAATACATTTAGTTTATTGGTGTTCAATTTGCCAAAATACAGAATAACACCCAGTGCTCATTCCGTCAATTGAAGCCCTCATTGACGGTCACTCAATCACCCACACCCCCTGCCCTCCTCCCCTTACTTCGCCCCTAGTTCATTTCCCAGAGTTAGGAGTCTTTATGTTCTCTCTCCCTTTATGATATTTCCCACGCATTTCTTCTCCCTTCCCTTATATTCCCTTTCACTATTATCTATATTCCCCAAATGAGTGAGAACATACAATGTTTGTCCTTCTCTGATTGACTTATTTCACTCAGCATAATACCTTCCAGTTCCATCCACATTGAAGCAAATAGTGGGTATTTGTAGTTCCTAACAGGTTAGCAAGCCCCGACTTTTCTCTCCTTCATCTTCTGAGTCTCCTACGATATGAATGTTATTGTTTTAATAAGGGCTGAGTTCCCTTAGTCGGCCTCTGGTCCATAAAATTTCTTGTTTTCAAGGCTTCCCTGTGGGACTGCATCTCACTTATAGCATTTTTAACATTGGCCTGACCAGATTTTAGTTCTTTTTTTTCTACAGTAAGGGATTCTCTAGTTTTCTTCTGTTCTCTTTTTCTAGCCCAAATGCTATCTTTATAATCATTGTTTTAAACTGTAGTTAGACAACATTTATGTGTATTGATTAACTTCCTGGCTGTGAGTACTACCTCATGTTATTTTATGGAGTTCATTTTCTCCAACTCATTATTTTTTCTAGAAAAGAAAGAATGAAGAAAATGAAATACCAAGGAAAACAATAACAACTGGCCTCCCCCCAAAACCCACCAGATTATTTTAGGCTGCTTGTTTAAGATTCGAATTCTCAAATTAAGAAACACCATCAAAGGGATCCCTGGGTGGCGCAGCGGTTTGGTGCCTGCCTTTGGCCCGGAGTGCGATCCTGGAGACCCGGGATCGAATCCCACATCGGGCTCCCGGTGCCTGGAGCCTGCTTCTCCCTCCGCCTGTGTCTATGCCTCTCTCTCTCTCTCTCTGTGACTATCATAAATAAGTTTAAAAAAAATTTAAAAAAAGAAACACCATCAAAGTACCATGAAGGTAAAAATAAGAAATATATTAGGTACATACATAAAAATTAAAATAAGGCAATTAATAAAAAAGAAAGAAACTAAATGAAAATTAAGCACAAAGTACAAAGGAAGCAACACCCAAATTTTCAGGCAGAGCTGAAGCTCTGCAGCCTCTGTGGTCCGATAACTTTGTGGCAGCGAGTGTTCTGTGTGGGGTCTGGTGATGGGTCTTGGCGCTGATTGTCAGGTGCACATCTGCCTGGAAGATGCACCTGTGGGTCAGAGGCAGGGTGTGCATCAGTACCTCTGGCCTCCAGCTGGCGGTGCTGTGCTGCTCCCTGAGATTCCGCGCTGATGGGCGGAATGCAGGTGGGAATGCTTGGTCCTCTGCCTCTGGCGCTGAGCATCCCACCCCCCAGGCTGCAGTAACCTCCACAGAAGAGCCCCCACGCCCCCGGGTCTCCACCGCTTCTCTCACAACCCTGCTTTCACTCTGCTTGTGTCTGAGCTTCTTTTGGTTTTGTGTTTTTATCTCAGAGTGTTGTACCCAAGATTGCAAATCCGAAAGTCCACCGAGAAGCCGACACCCGTGCAAACACACGAGGGTTTATTTACAAGCTCAAGTTTGTGTCCAAGTATACCCAACTCAGCGGAGCAGAGATTTGGACCCCGAGGTGAGTTTTAGCTTTGAATCAAGGGCTTGTCTCAGGGACCTCCAGAAATACTGGAGCAATTCCTCAGGTCTGTTTACATATTGATATGGGGCCTTCAAGGGCATTGAGCACTGTTCTCATCCGAATAGGGACTTCCTGCCCTTGGACTGCGCTCAGTTTTTATTCTATTGTTGGGCTTTCTAGGAAATTAAGCTGTGAACTTTTATTTTTTTCCTGTAACTGAAGTAATGTAAATTTCGGCTCTTCTTTGCAGGGGCGTGGGATTGCTGGATGTGTGCTAACTCTGAACTTAAAGTGGAATGGCCATAATTTTCTCAGCCTCCACACGTCCCGTCCCATCCTATCTAGCCCCTTCCCCCTTCCCCGGAGCTCTGTAGAGAGCAATTGCAAATAACTTCAGCGTGGCAGCCTATGATGGGGGACACACCCCGGGATTTGGGTTCAGAAAGACAGGGAGCCCCGGCATCCCGCCTGTGCAGCGGGATTCTCTGCTGCAGAATCTTATTCCCTAAGACTATCTTGACAACTGACTCTGTACATAGAAATGCGCTCCTTTGTCTTTAAAAGATGAAGAGCGAGTCAAAGCATTTTTTTCCTGCCCATCTGATTACTCAGATTCCAATCTGTGATGTGTTTCCTGTTAATAAGATAATTTACTTCCATAGTACTATGGTTAAAATATTTTGACACAAGTTATCAGAGGGATGAGGGTTTCTCATCTCTTTCTTCACAGCTCAGTCACTCATCAGGAAATGCATCTTTATGGATTTCAAAAGAACTGAGAGACATTATCACCAATGGTCCTATTATAATATGAAGTATTCTTCCCTGAGATTCTTCCCCTGTTTTTACTGACACTGAGCACTGTGATTTCTTTGGAAGACAAGTGTCAAGGAAATAAATGTTAGGCATTGCTAATTCAAATGCACTTGCAATATGGTGTCTATTATAATAGAAGTATTTTTATCTGATTTTTGCTATTTATTATCCTTTCCTGATTTTCAGGTTCAGGAGGCATTATACGCGCTCATAAGTGTTTTTCTTTCCTTCTGATATAAAATTCTTACTTTGTTCCCATCGGAGGAACTCTTTAAGAATAAGGCAAAAGTTAATTCAACTATTCTTTAAATGTCTTCACACTTGGAACCTGATTCATTGAAGTCAATTTGCAAAATAAATCTTATTTGCTAGAAAAAAACCAAAGATTTATAGGGAAACTGAGAAGATAGTACAGAGAATTCTCATGCACTTGCAATCAATTTCTCCAATTATTCATATCTTATATGAGTACGGTACAAATATTAGCTAATGAATTGATACTAAAATATTCGCATTAACCAAAGACCATACTTTATTCAGATTTCCTTAGTTTTTGCTAAGTTACCATCCCTCATATCACATTCCATTTGTCCTCATGTTTTCTTAGGCTACTCTGGATTGTGAGAGTCTTTCAGGCTTTCCTTGTTGGTGTTGAACTGGAACACTTAGAGAAGTAGAGTATTTTGTAAAATATCGCTCAGTTGGGACATGTCTGTTGTTCATCTCATGATTGAATAGTTTCTGTGGATTATACAGAGAGATATCCTGCCATTTTTATTATAACATATAAAGGATAGATACTATCAGCATAATTTATCAGTCTTGGTATCGATCCGATCATCTTGCTGAGGTAGTGTTGGTCAGCTTTCTACGTGCTAAAGTGATAGTTTATTATTATTATTGTTATTATTATTATTATATTATCATTATTATTTTATGTTTTTCATAATATATTTTGTAGAAGTAAGTTACCTTGTGTATTCCACACATAAGAGTGGGCAGCTATGCTCATGAACTTGAGGGTGGAATGTCTGCACAAATTGTTTGAAATTCTTGTACATGGGAGATTTCTCGTTCTTCTGGTTTGTTTGGTTGTTTCTTTTTCAAAAATGTCATTTATGTATTTGAGAGAGAGAGAGAGGAGAGAAAAAGCATGAGCGAGAGGGGCAGAGGGAGAGGGAGAACAGGGAGCCTGCCTAGGGACATGGTTCGCGATATGAGCCTAAGGCAGAATCTTAACTGACTGAGCCACCCAGGTGTCACCCTTTCTTCTTTCTTCTCTCTTCCTTTCGTTCTTTTTTTAATAATAAATTTATTTTTTTTTTTTTGGTGTTCAATTTGCCAACATACAGAATAACACCCAGTGCTCATTCCATCAAGTGACCCCCTCATTAATGGTCACCCATTTACCAACACCCCTGCCCTCCTCCCATTCCTTCACTCCTAGTTCCTATCCCAGGATTAGGAGTCTTTATGTTCTGTCTCCCTTTCGGATATTTCCCACACATTTCTTCTCCCTTACCTTATATTCCGTTTCACTATTGTCTGTATTCCCCAAATGAATGAGAACATACAATGTTTGTTCCTCTCTGAATGACTTACTTCACTAAGCATAATACCTATCATTTCCATCCACGTTGAAGCAAATAGTGGGTATTTGCCATTTCTAATGGCTGAGCAAGTCCCACCTTTTCTCTCCTTCATCTTCTGAGTCCCTTATGATATGAATGTTATTGTTTTAGTAAGTGGCTGCATTCCCTAAGTCTGCCTCTGTGGTCCTTAAAATTTCTTGTTTTGAGGCTTCCACTTGGGACTGCATCTCACTTATTGCATTTTTAACGTTGGCTTGACAAGTTTAGTCCTTTTATTTCTACAGTAAGGGATTCTCTAGTTTTCTTCTGTGCTCTTTTTCCAGCCCAGCTGCTATATTTATAATCATTGTTTTTAACTCTAGTTAGACTTCATATATGTGTATTGATGAACTTCCTGGCTGTGAGTACTACCTCATGTTATTTTATGGAGGTCAATTACTCCAACTCATTATTTTTTCAAGAAAAGAAAGAAGGAAAATAAAAAAGAAAAACCAAGAAAAACAATAACAACTGCCCCCACCCCAAAAAAACACCAGATTATTTTGGGCTGCTTGTTAAAAAATTCGAAATCTCAAATTAAGAAACACAGTCAATGTACCATGAAAGTAAAAATAAGAAATATATTAGGTACATACCTAAAAATTAAATAAGGCAATTAATAAAAAAAAGAATCAAAGAAAATAAATGAAAATAAAGCACAAAGTACAAAGGAAGCTAGACCCTACTTTCCAGGCAGAGCTGAAGCTCTGCAGCCTATGTGGTCCAACAACTTCATGGCAGCGAGGTGTCCGTGCGGGGTCTGGGGATGGGCCTTGGCGCTGAATGTCAGGTGCATATCTTCCTGGGAGGTGCACCTATGGGTACAGAGGCGGGTGGGCATCAGCACCTATGGTCTCCAGCGGGCGGCACTGTGCTACTCCTTCAGATTCCCTGCTGAGGGGCGGGATGCAGGTGGGTAAGCCTGGTCCTCTGGCTCTGGGGCTGAGCATCCCGCCCCCCAGTCTGCAGGAACCTCCACATAAGAGCCCCCAAACCTCCCGGTCTCCACCGCTTCTCTCAGAACCCTGTGATCACTCTACCTGCATCTGTACTTCTATTGGTTTTGTGTTTTTATCTCAGACTGTTGTACCCAGGATTGCGAATCGAGAAACCACCGAGAAGCCGACACGCATGCAAACACATGAGGGATTATTTGCAAGCTCGAGCTTGTGTCCAAGTATACCCGACACTGCGGAGCAGGGACTTGGACCCCGGGGTAGGTTTTAGCTTAGTTTTAAGGGCTGGTCTCAGAGACCTCCAGAAGGGCTGGAGCAATTCCTCAAGGTCTTTTTTTTTTAAGTATTTATTTTATCTAATTTTTAAATTTTTTTTATGATACTCAGAGAGAGAGAGAGGCAGACACATAGGGAGAGGGAGAAGCAGGCTCCATTCACCAGGAGCCCGATGTGGGATTCTAACTCTAGTCTCCCACATCACGCCTACGGCCAGAGGCAGGCACCAAACCGCTGCACCTCCCAGGGATCCCAATTCCCCAAGTACTGTTTACATTTTATATGGGGCCTACGAGGGCATTGAACTCTGTTCTCATTCTCCTCGGGGCTTCCTGCCCTTGGCCTGGGCTCCTTTTTATTCTATTGTGGAGCTTTCTAGGATATTAAGCTGTAACCACATGTTTTTTTCCTGTAACTGAAGTAATGTAAATTTCAGCTCTTCTTCACAGGGTTCTACCCTAACCCTAACCCTAACCCGTACCCTAACCCTAACCCTAGTCCGTACCCTAAGCCTAATACTAAACCTAACCCGTACCCTAACCCTAACCCGTACCCTAACCCGTACCCTAACCAGTACCCAGCCCTAACCCTAACCCACAACCTAACCCTAACCCTAACCCTACCCCTAACCCATTCACTCACCATAAACCTCACCCTATTGCTAACCCGTACCCTAAACCTAACCCTAACACTACCTTAACCCAGACCCTAACCCTACCCGAAGCAGTACACTAACCCTAACCCTAACCCGTACCCTAACCCGTACCTAAACCAGTACCCTAACCCTAACCCTACCCTAATCTTAAACCATATCCAAACCCTAACCCTAACCGTAACCCTAACCCGTAAACTAACCCTAAACATAACCAGTACCCTAAAACTAACCGTAACCCTAACCAGTACCCTAACCCTAACCCTAACACTTACCCGTACCCTAACCCTAACCCCAACACTAACCTGTACCCTAACCATAACACGTACCCTAACCTGTACCCTAAACCGTACCCAGCTCTAACCCTAACCCGTAACCTAACCCTACTGCTAACCCGTACACTTACCCGAACCCTAACCAGTACCCAACCCCAACCCGTTCCCTAACCCTAACCCTTACTCTAACCCTAACACATACCCTAACCCTAACCAGTACCCTAACCCTAACACTAAACATAACCCTAACCCGTACCCTAACCATAAGCCTAACCTTAACCCTAACCCGTACCCTTACCCTAACCCTAACCGGTGCCCTAAACCTAACACTAACCCTAACACTAAACCTAACTCTAACCCTAACCCTATTGCTAAACCGTAACCTAACACTAACCCTAAACCGTACCGTAACCCGTACCCTAACCATAACCCTTCTCCGTACCCTAACGCTAACCCTTAAAGCTAACCCTAAACCTAACCTTAACCCTAAACCTTACCCTAACCCTAACCCATACCCTAACCCTATCCCTTACACTAACCCTAACCCGTACCCAAACCCTAACCCGTACCCTAACCCTAACCTGTACCCTAACCCTTTCCCGTACACTTACCCTAAACCTAACCCTAACCCGTACCCAACCTAAACCTAACCCGTAACCTTACCCTAACGCTAACACTACCCCTAACCCTAACCCGTACCCTAACCCTAACCCGTACCCAAACCCTAACCCTTACTCTAACCCTAACCCGTACCCTAACACTAAACCTAACCAGTACCCTAACCTTAACCCTAACCCGTACCCTAACCCTACCCTAACCCGTAACCTTACCCTAACCCTAACCCTACCGTAACCTAACCCTAAACCAAACCCGTACACTAAACCTAACTCTAATGCTAACACTATTGGTAACCCGTACCCTAACCCTAACCCTACCACTAACCCTAACCCGTACCCTGACCCGTACCCTAACCGTAACCCTTCCACGTACCCTAACGCTAACCCTAACCCTAACCCCTATCCTAAACCTAACCCTAACCCGTACCCTAACCCTAACACTAATGCGCACCTTTACCCTAAACGTAAACCAAACCTGTACCCTAACACTAAACCTAACCCTAACCCTAACCCATACCCTAACCATAACACTAACCCTAATCCGTACCCTAAACCTAACCCTAACCATTCCCTTAAACCTAACCCTAACCCGTACCGAAAGCCGTATCCTAACCCTAACCCTAACCCGTAACCTTAACCTAACCCTAACCCTAACCAGTACCGTAAACAATACCCTAACCCTAACCCTAACCCGTAACCTAAAACAAACTCTAACCCGTACCCTAACCCTCACCTTAACACTATACCTATCCCATACCCTCACCCTTACCCTAAGCCGTACTCTTACCCTAACCCGTACCCTAACCCTAACCCTTACACTAACCCTAACCCATAACCTTACCTTAAACCTACCCCAAACCCGGACACTCACCCTAACCCGTACCCTAAGGCTAACGCGTACCCTAACACTAACCCTTACTCTAACCCTAACCTGTACCCTAACCAGTACCCTAACCCTAACCCTATCCTTAACCCTAACCCTAACCCTAACCCATACCGTTACCCTAACCCTTACCCGTACCCTAACCCTAACCTTAACACTAACCCTAACCCGTAACCTAACCCTAACCCGTACACTCACCCTAACCCTAAACCGTACCCTAACGCTAACCCGTACCCTAACCCTAACCCATAACCTAACCCTAATTCTAAACTTTACCGGTACCGTAACCCGTTCCCTAACCCTATCCCTAACACATACCTAACCCTAACCCGTACCCTAACCCTCACCCGGACCCTAACCCTAACCTTAACACTAACCCTAACCCTAACCCGTAACCTAACCCTAACCCGTACCATACCCCTAACCCGTACACTCACCCTAACCCTAAACCGTACCCTAACGCTAACCCGTACCCTAACCCTAACCCTAATCCTAACCTTTACCAGTACCGTAACCCGTACCCTAACCCTATCCGTAACACGTACCTAACCCTAACCCGTACCCGTACCCTAACCCTCACCCGTACCTTAAACCTAACCCTAACCCGTACCCTAACCCTAACCTTAAACCTAACACGTACCCTAAACCTAACCCTAACCAATACCCTAAACCCTACCCTAACCCTCACACTAACCCAGTAACCAAACCCTAACCTGTACCTTAACCCGTACCCTAACCTTAACCATAACACGTAACCTTACCCTTCACCTAAACCAAACCAGTACCGTAACACCCTAAACCGTACCCTAAACCTAACCCTAACCCTAACCGTAACCCGTAACCTAACCCTAACCCTAACCTTAACCCTAACCCTAACCCGTACCCTAACCCTAACCAATACCGTAACCCGTACCCTATCCCGTACCCAGCCCAAACCCCAACCCGTAACCTAACACTACACCTAACCCGTACACTCACCCTAACCCTAACCTGTACCTTAATCCTAACCAGTACCCTAACCCTAACCCTAACCAGTACCCTAACCTTAACCCTAACCCGTACCGTAACTGTAACCCTAAACCTACCCAGTAGCCTTACCCTAACCTAAACCGTACCCTAACCCTAACCCGTACACTATACCTAACCCTTACCCAAATCCTATTGCTAACCCGTATCCTAACACTAACACTAACACTATCCTTAACCCTAACCCGAACCCTAACCGTAACCCTAACCCGTACCCTATTTTTAAACCTAACCCTAACCTTAACCCTAACCCGTACCCGAACCCTAACCCTAACCCTTATCCGTACCCTAACCCTTACCCTAAACCTAACCAGTACCCTACCCCTATCCCTTACACTAACCCTAACCCGTACCCAAACCCTAAACAGTACCCTAAACCGTACCCTAACCCGAACCCGAACCCTAACCCTACCCCGAACCGTTACGCTAAACCTAACCCTAACCTGTACCCAGCCCTAACCCGTAACCTAAACCTAACCCTACCCCTAACCCGTACCCTAACCCTAACACATAACTTAACACTAAACCTTACTCTAACCCTAACCCTAACCCTTACCAGTGCCCTAACCCTAACCCTAATCCGTTCCCTAACCCTAAACCTAACCCGTACCCTTACCCTAACCCTATCCCTACATGTAACCTAAACCTAACCCTAACCCGTACCCTAACCCTAACACTAACCCTGAACCCTACCCTAACCTTAACCGAGCCCTAACTCGTACCCTAACACTAACCCTAACCCGTAACATAACCCTAACCCTCAACCTGCCCGTACCATAACACTAAGCCTAACACTAACTAAACCACTAACCTAACACTAACCCCAACCCTAACCCGTACCCTTACCCTAACCCTAACCCGTACCCTTACCCTAACCCTAAACCTAACCCATACCCTAACCCTAACCCGTACCCTAAGCCGTAAAATAACCCTAAACCTAAGCCGTACATTAACCCGTACCCTAAATCTAACCCTAACCCTAACCCTAAACCTAACCTGTAGCCTAACCCTAACGGTAAACCAAACCAGTACCCTTACCCTAACCCTAACCGTAACCCTAGCCCTAAACCGTACACTAACCCTAACCCTACCCTAACCAGTACCCTAACCCTAACCCTAGTCCGTACCCTAACCCTAACCAGTACCATAACGCGTACCCTAGCCTAAACCTAACCTGTAACCTAACCCTAACCCTAAGCCTAAGCCTAAGCCTAAGCCTAACCCTAACCCGTACCCTAACCCTAAACCTATCGCGTACCCGTACCCTAACCCTAACCCTAAACCGTAGCCTAACCCTAATCCTAAACCTAACCGTAACCCGTAACCTAACCCTAATCCTAACCCATACCATAATCCTAACCCTAACCCTAAACAGTACCCTAACCCTAACCCGTACCCGAAACCGTAACCTAACCCTAAACCTAAACGTAACCCGTATCCTAACCCTAACCTTAAACCTAACCCTAAACTGTACCCTAACCCTAACCCTAAACCTAACCATAACCAGTCCCCTAACCGTAAACCTAACCCTCACCCTAACCCGTACCCTAACCCTAACACTAACCCTAAACCCTACCCTAACCCTAACCGAGCCCTAACTCGTACCCTAACACTAACCCTAACCCGTAACATAACCCTAACCCTCAACCTGCCCGTACCATAACACTAAGCCTAACACTAACTAAACCACTAACCTAACACTAACCCCAACCCTAACCCGTACCCTTACCCTAACCCTAACCCGTACCCTTACCCTAACCCTAAACCTAACCCATACTCTAACCCTAACCCGTACCCTAAGCCGTAAAATAACCCTAAACCTAAGCCGTACATTAACCCGTACCCTAAATCTAACCCTAACCCTAACCCTAAACCTAACCTGTAGCCTAACCCTAACGGTAAACCAAACCAGTACCCTTACCCTAACCCTAACCGTAACCCTAGCCCTAAACCGTACACTAACCCTAACCCTACCCTAACCAGTACCCTAACCCTAACCCTAACCAGTACCATAACGCGTACCCTAGCCTAAACCTAACCTGTAACCTAACCCTAACCCTAAGCCTAAGCCTAAGCCTAACCCTAACCTGTACCCTAACCGTAAACCTAAACCTAACCCTAACCCGTACCCTAACCCTAACACAAACCAGTACCCTAACCCTAACCACAACCCTAAACCAACCCGTACCCTCACCCTTACCCTAACCCTAAACCTACCCTACCCGTACCCTTCCTAACCCTAACCCGTACCCTAAACCTAACCCTAACCCGTACCCTAACCTTAACCCTAACCAGTACCCTAACCGTAACCCCAACCCTAACCCGTACCCTAACCCTAATCCTAAACCGTAACCTAATCCTAACCCTAACCCTATCCTTACACTCACCATAACCCTAATCTGTACCCTCACCCTAACCCTACCCCAACCCTACCCGCACACTACACCTAACCCTAGCCCTAACCCTATTGCTAACCCGTACCCTAACCCTAACCCTAATTCTAACCCGTACCCTAACCTGTACCCTAACCGTACCCCTTACCCGTACCCTAACGCTAACCCTAACCCTAACCCTACCCGCACACTAAACCTAACCCTATGCCTAACCCTATTGCTAACCCATACCCTAACCCTATCCCTAACACTAATCCTAACCTGTACCCTAACGCGTACCCTAACCGTAACTCTTACCCATACCCTAACGCTAACCCTAACCCTAAACTTAACCCTAACCCGTACCCTAGACCTAACCCTAACCCTAACCCCTACCCTAACCTAACCCTAAACTTAACCCTAACCCGTGCCCTAACCCTAACCAGTACCCTAAACTTAACCCTAACCCTAACCCTAACCCATTCCCTAACCCTAACCCTAACCCTAACCCGTAACCTAACCCTAACCTGTACCGTAACCCTAACCCGTACCCTAACCCGTACCCAGCCCTAACCCGAACCCTTACCCTAACCCTAACCCTAACACTAACCCTAACCCGTACCCTGACCCGTACCCTAACCGTTCCCTAACGCTAACCCTAACCTTAACCCTAACCCTAACCCGTACCCTAAACCTAACGCCAACCCTAACCCCTACCCTAACTCTAACCCTAATCAGAAACCTTACCCTAACCCTAACCCGAACCCGTACCCTAACCCTAACGCGTACCCTTACCCTAACCCTAAACCAAACCAGTACCCTAACCCTAACCCTAACATTAAACCATACCCTAACCCTAAACCTAAACCTAACCCTAACCCGTACCGTACCCTAACCCGTACCCTAATCCTAACCCTAACAGTAACCAGTACACTAACCCTAACCCTAACCCGTACCCTAAACCTAACCCTAACCCTAACCCGAATCCTAACCCTAACCCTAACCCCAAACCTAACCCTAAACTGTACCCTAACGCTAACCCTAAACCTAACCCTAACTAGTACCCTAACCCTAACCCTAACCCGAACCCTAATCCTAACCCTAACCCTAATCCATACCCTAACCCGTACCCTAACCCAAACCCTAACGTGTTCCCATACCCTAACACTAAACCAAACCAGTACCCTTACCCTAAAACTAACCCTAACCCTGAACCGTAGCCTAACCATAAAACTAACCCTAACTCTAACACGTAACCTAACCCTAACCCTAACCCTACATGTAACCTAAACCTAACCCTAACCCGTACACTAAACCTAACCCTAGCCCTTACCCTATTGCTAACCCGAACCCTATCCCAAACCCTAACCCTGACCCTAACCCTTACCCTAACCCGTACCCTAACCCTAACCCGAACCCACACCCTAACTCTAACCCTTACCCTAAACCTAACTCTAACCCTAACCCTACACTAACCCTATCCCTAACCCTAACCCGTATCCTAAAACTAACCCTAACCCTAACACTAACCCTAACCTGTCGCCTAACCCTAACCCTATCCCGTACCCTAACCCTAAACCTAAACGTAACCCATATCCTAACCTGTACCCAAACCCAAACCTAACCCGTACCCACACCCGAACTCTAACCCTAAACCTAACCGTAACTCTAATCCTAACCCACCCTAACCCTAACCCTAACCCTAACTCTTACCCTACCCTAACATTAACTCTAACCTTAACCCTACCCTAACCCTAATCCTAAACTTAACCCTAACACTAACCCATACCATAACCCTAACCCAAACCAATACCCTAACTCTAACCCTAACCCTAATGCGTACCCTAACCCTTACCTTAACCCTAACCCGTACCCGTACCCTAACCCTAAACCTTACCTGTAACTTAACCCAAACCCTAACCCTACGCCTACCCCGTACCATAACCCGTACCCTAACCCTAAAACTAACCCTAACACTAACCCTAAACCGTACCCTAACCCTGGCCGTAAAGCTAACCCTAACCCTTACCCGTACCCTAACCCTAACCCAAACCCTAACCCGTAACCACACCCTAACTCTAACCCTAACCCTAACTCTAACCCTAACCCTAACCCTAACCCAAACCCTAACCCGTAACCACACCCTAACCCTAACCCTTAACCCTAACACTAACCCATACATAAACCTAACCCTTACCCTTGCCCTAAACCTAACCCGTACCCTAAACCTAATCCTAACCCAAACCAGTACCCTAACCCTAACCCGTACCCAAACCTGTACCCTAACCCTAACCCGTACCCTACCCCTAACCCTTACTCTAACCCTAACCCTAAGCGGTACCCTAACCCTAACCCATACCCTAACCCTAACCCTAAACCATAAATTTACCCTAACCCTAAACCTAACCCGTACCCTAAACCTAACACTAACCTTAACCCTAACCCTATTGCTAACTGTACCCTAACCCTAACCCTAACCTTAACACTAACCATAATCCATACCCTTACCCGTACCCTAATCGTAACCATTACCCATACCCTAACCCTAACACTAACCCTAACCTTAACCCTAAGCCGAAATGTAAACCTAACCCTAACCATAACCCTAACCCTTACCGTAACGCTAACCCTAAGCCTTACCCGTACCCTATCCCTAAACCGTACCCTACCCCTAACCCTATCTATAACCCTAAGCCGTACCATAATCATAACCCTAACGTTAACCCTAACCCGTACCGTAACCCTAACATTTTCCCTAACCGTAACACTAAACTCTAACTAGTACCCTAACCAGTACCCTAACCCGTGTCCTAACCCATACCATAAACCTAACCCTAATCCTAACCCTTACCCTAATCCAAACCCTAACACTCACCCTAACCTTAACCCTAACCCTAACCGTACCCTAACCCATACACTAACCCTAACCATAACCCTATCCCTATCGCTAACCCTAACCTGTACCCTAAACCTAACCCATACCCAAACCCTAAACCTAACCCTAAAACGTACCCTAACCCTATCCCTAACTCTATCCAGTACCCTAACCCTAACCCGTACACTAAACCTAACCCTAAACCTAACCCTAGGCTAACCCGTACCCTAACCTTAAACCTAGCACTAACCCTAGCCCATACCCTAACCCTTACCCTAACCGTAACCATTACCCATACCCTAACCCTAACCCTATCCCCTACCCTAACTCTAACCCTAACCCTAACCCTCACCCTAACACTAACCCTAACCCCTACCCTAACCCTAACCCGTACCTTAACCCTAACCCGTACCATAACCCTAACTCGAACCCTGTTTTCCTAACCCTAACCCTAACGCTATACCTAAACCTAACCAGTACCCTAATCTAGACCTAACACTAAACCTAACCAGTACCCTAACCGTAACCCTAACACTTATCCTAACCCGTACCCTAACCCTAAGCCTAACCCTAATCAGTACCCTAATCCTACCCTAACCCTAACACGTACCCTACCCTAACCCTAACCCGGAACCTAACCCTAACCCTAACCCTATCCCGTAACCTAACCCTAAGACTAACCCTAACCCCTACCCTAACCTAACCCTAAACCATATCCTAACCCTAACCCTAACCATAACCCTAACCTGTATCCTAACCCTACCCTAACCCTAACACGTACCCTACCCTAACCCTAACCCGGAAACTAACCCTAAACCTAACCCTAACCCTAAACATAACTCTAACCCTAACCCGTCCCCTTACCCTAACCCTAACCCTAAGCCGTACACTAACCCTAAACCTAAGCCGTACCGTAACCCGTACCCTAAACCTAACCCTAATCCTATCCCTAGACCTAAC
This sequence comes from Vulpes vulpes, assembly GCF_048418805.1. NCBI lineage: Eukaryota > Metazoa > Chordata > Mammalia > Carnivora > Canidae > Vulpes > Vulpes vulpes. Next base: position 31,279,927 of record NC_132795.1, read on the forward strand.
CCGTACCATAACCCTAACCCTAACACTAACCGGTAACCTAACCCTAACCCTAACCAACCCTAACCCTAACCCTAACACTAACCCTAACCGTTCCCTAAACCTAACCCTAACCCTAACCGTAACCAGTACCCTAACCCTAACCCTAATGCTATCCCGTCCCTTAACCCTAACCCTAACGCGTATCATACACCTAACCCTAAACCTAACCCTAACCCTCACCCTCACCCTTACCCTAAGCTGTACCCTAACCCTAACCTGTACCCTAACCCTTACGCTAACCCTAACCCTAACCAGTACCCTAACCCTAACTCTATCCCTAATCCTGACCCTAATCCGTACTCTAACCCTAAACCTAACCCTAAGCAGTCCCCTAACCCTAACCCTAACCTGTACCGTCAACCGTACCCTAACCCTAACCCTAATCCTAAACCTGTACCATAACTCATACACGTACCCTAACCCTAACCAGTACCCTAAACTTAATCCTAACCCTAACTGGTACACTAACCCTAACCCTAACACTAACCGTAACGAGTACCCGAACCCTAACCCTAACCCTAAAACAAACCAGTAACCTAACCCGAAACCAAACCCTAACCCTTAACCGTACCCTAACCCTAACCCTAACACTAACCCTAACCCATATCCTAACCCTTAACCTAACCCGTACCCTAAACCTAACCCTTACCATAAACATAACCTGTACCCTAACCCCAACCCTAACCATAACCAGTACCCTAACCCTAACCCGTAACCTAACCCTAAACCTAACCCTAACCCGTATCCTAACCCTTACTCTAACCCTAAACCGTACCCTGAACCTAACCGTAAACCTCACCCATACCCTAAACCTAACCCTAACCAGTACCCTAACCCTAACCCGTACCCATATCCTATCCCTAACCCTAACCCGTTACCTAACCCTAACACTAATCCTAAACCTATCCCGTTCCCTCACCCTAACCCTAAGACGTTCCCTAACCCTAACTCGTACCCGAACCCTAACCTGTACCCTAACGCTAACCCTAACCCGTACCCTAACCCGTACCCTATCCCTTACCCTAAACTGTTACCTAACCCTAACCCTAATCCTAAACCTATCCCGTTCCCTCACCTGAACCCTAAGACGTTCCCCAACCCTAACTCATACCCGAACCCTAACCTGTACCCTAACCCTAACCATAACCATAACCCGTATGGTAAACCTAACCCTAACGCTAACCGTAACCCCTACCCCCACCCTAACCCTTACCCTAACCAGTACCCTAACCCTAACCTCACCATAACTCATACCCTTAACCAAACCCTAACCCTCATCCGTACCCTAACCCTAACCTTAAACCGTACCTTAAGCCATATGCTAACCCTAAACCTAAGCTGTACCCTAACCCGTACCCTAAACCTAACCCTAACACTAACCCTAACCCTAACCCCTACCCTAACCCTAACTCGTAACCTAACCCTAAACCTTACCTTAACCAGTACCATAACCCGTACCCTAACCCGAAACCTAACTGGTAACCTAAACCTAACCCTAACCCTAAACCGTACCCTAATCCTCACCCTAACACTAACCCTAAGCCGTACCTTAACCCTAACCCGTTTCCTAACCCTAACCCTTACACTAACCCTAACCCATACCCTAACCAGTACCCTAAACTTAACCCTAACCCTAACCCATTACCGAACCCTAACCCATTCCCGAACCCTAACAAGGATCCAAACCCTAACCCTAACCCTAAACTGCACCGTAACCCTAACCCTAACCCTAACCCTTACCAGTACCCGAACCCTCACCCTAATCCTAACCCTAATCCGTACCCTCAACCTAACCCTAACCCTTACCAGTACCCTAACCCTAACCCTAACCCGTTCCGTAATCCATACCCTAAACATAACCTTAACCCCTAACCTAACCCTAAACCTAACCTTAACCAGTACCTTAACCCGTAACCTAACCCTAAACCTAACCCGTAACCTAATCCTAACCCGAACCCTAACCAGCACCCTAACCCTAACCCTAACCCCAACCCTCACCCGTACACTAACCCTAAACCTAACACTAACCCTAACCAGTACCCTAACCCTAACCCTAACCCAAACCCTAACCCGTACCCTAAACCTAGCCCTAACCAGTACCCTAATCATAACCCTAACCCTAACCCATACCCTAACCGTAACCCTAACCCTAACCAGTAACCTAACCTTAACCCATACCCTGACCCATACCCTCACGCCAACCCAGCCCTAACCCTAACACGTAACCTAACCCGTACCCTAACCGTAAACCTAACCCATACCCTAACGCTAACCCTAAACCTAACCCTAACCCTAACACCTACCCTAATCCTAACCCTAACCCTAACCAGTACCCTAACCCTAACCCGTACCCTAACCCTAAACCTATCGCGTACCCGTACCCTAACCCTAACCCTAAACCGTAGCCTAACCCTAATCCTAAACCTAACCGTAACCCGTAACCTAACCCTAATCCTAACCCATACCATAATCCTAACCCTAACCCTAAACAGTACCCTAACCCTAACCCGTACCCGAAACCGTAACCTAACCCTAAACCTAAACGTAACCCGTATCCTAACCCTAACCTTAAACCTAACCCTAAACTGTACCCTAACCCTAACCCTAAACCTAACCATAACCAGTCCCCTAACCGTAAACCTAACCCTCACCCTAACCCGTACCCTAACCCTAACACTAACCCTAAACCCTACCCTAACCCTAACCGAGCCCTAACTCGTACCCTAACACTAACCCTAACCCGTAACATAACCCTAACCCTCAACCTGCCCGTACCATAACACTAAGCCTAACACTAACTAAACCACTAACCTAACACTAACCCCAACCCTAACCCGTACCCTTACCCTAACCCTAACCCGTACCCTTACCCTAACCCTAAACCTAACCCATACCCTAACCCTAACCCGTACCCTAAGCCGTAAAATAACCCTAAACCTAAGCCGTACATTAACCCGTACCCTAAATCTAACCCTAACCCTAACCCTAAACCTAACCTGTAGCCTAACCCTAACGGTAAACCAAACCAGTACCCTTACCCTAACCCTAACCGTAACCCTAGCCCTAAACCGTACACTAACCCTAACCCTACCCTAACCAGTACCCTAACCCTAACCCTAGTCCGTACCCTAACCCTAACCAGTACCATAACGCGTACCCTAGCCTAAACCTAACCTGTAACCTAACCCTAACCCTAAGCCTAAGCCTAAGCCTAAGCCTAACCCTAACCTGTACCCTAACCGTAAACCTAAACCTAACCCTAACCCGTACCCTAACCCTAACACAAACCAGTACCCTAACCCTAACCACAACCCTAAACCAACCCGTACCCTCACCCTTACCCTAACCCTAAACCTACCCTACCCGTACCCTTCCTAACCCTAACCCGTACCCTAAACCTAACCCTAACCCGTACCCTAACCTTAACCCTAACCAGTACCCTAACCGTAACCCCAACCCTAACCCGTACCCTAACCCTAATCCTAAACCGTAACCTAACCCTAACCCTAACCCTATCCTTACACTCACCATAACCCTAATCCGTACCCTCACCCTAACCCTACCCCAACCCTACCCGCACACTACACCTAACCCTAGCCCTAACCCTATTGCTAACCCGTACCCTAACCCTAATTCTAACCCGTACCCTAACCTGTACCCTAACCGTACCCCTTACCCGTACCCTAACGCTAACCCTAACCCTAACCCTAACCCTACCCGCACACTAAACCTAACCCTATGCCTAACCCTATTGCTAACCCATACCCTAACCCTATCCCTAACACTAATCCTAACCTGTACCCTAACGCGTACCCTAACCGTAACTCTTACCCATACCCTAACGCTAACCCTAACCCTAAACTTAACCCTAACCCGTACCCTAGACCTAACCCTAACCCTAACCCCTACCCTAACCTAACCCTAAACTTAACCCTAACCCGTGCCCTAACCCTAACCAGTACCCTAAACTTAACCCTAACCCTAACCCATTCCCTAACCCTAACCCTAACCCGTAACCTAACCCTAAACCTAACCCTAACCTGTACCGTAACCCTAACCCGTACCCTAACCCGTACCCAGCCCTAACCCTAACCCGTACCCTAACCCTAACCCTAACAAGTATCCTAACCCTAACCCTAACCCTAAACCTAACCCTAAACTCTACCCTAACCCTAACCCGTACACTAACCCTAACCCGAACCCTTACCCTAACCCTAACCCGAACACTAAACCTAAACCTAACCCTAACCCTATTGCTAACCCGTACTCTAACCCTAACCCTAACACTAACCCGTACCCTGACCCGTACCCTAACCGTTCCCTAACGCTAACCCTAACCTTAACCCTAACCCTAACCCGTACCCTAAACCTAACGCCAACCCTAACCCCTACCCTAACTCTAACCCTAATCAGAAACCTTACCCTAACCCTAACCCGAACCCGTACCCTAACCCTAACCCTAACGCGTACCCTTACCCTACCCTAAACCAAACCAGTACCCTAACCCTAACCCTAACCTTAAACCATACCCTAACCCTAAACCTAAACCTAACCCTAACCCGTACCGTACCCTAACCCGTACCCTAATCCTAACCCTAACAGTAACCAGTACACTAACCCTAACCCTAACCCGTACCCTAAACCTAACCCTAACCCTAACCCGAATCCTAACCCTAACCCTAACCCCAAACCTAACCCTAAACTGTACCCTAACGCTAACCCTAAACCTAACCCTAACTAGTACCCTAACCCTAACCCTAACCCGAATCCTAACCCTAACCCTAATCCATACCCTAACCCTATCCCTAACACTCACCCGTACCCTAACCTGTACCCTAACCCAAACCCTAACGTGTTCCCATACCCTAACACTAAACCAAACCAGTACCCTTACCCTAAAACTAACCCTAACCCTGAACCGTAGCCTAACCATAAAACTAACCCTAACTCTAACACGTAACCTAACCCTAACCCTCACCAGTACCCTAACCCTAACCCCAACCCTAACCCTATCCCTAACCCTAACCCGTACCCTAACCTTAACCCTAACCCGTACACTAAACCTAACCCTAACCCTAACCTGTATCTAACCCTGACACTAACCCTAACCAGTACCCTAACCCTAACCCTAACTCTAAACCTAACCCATACCCTAACCCTAAACCTAACCAGTACCCTAACCCTAACCCTAAGCCTTACCCTACCCGTAACGCTAACCTATAACCTAACACTTACCTTAACGCTAACACTAACCCTTACCCATACCCTAAACCTAACCGTAACACTTTCCCTAACCCTAACTCTAAACCCGAACCCCTACCCTAACCAGTACCCTAACGCATAATCTAACCCATACCATAACCCTAAACCCAAACCTAACTCGTACCCTAATCCTAACCCTAACCCTCAACCTAACCTTAACCCTTACCCAAACACTAAACCTAACCTGTATCCTAACCCTACCGCTAACCCTAAACCTAACCCGTATCCTAACCCTAACCCTAACCCTAACCCAAACCTAACCCTAACCCAAACCTGTACCGTAACCCGTAACCTTCTCTCCTGGATTCAGGGACTGGGGAAGACACCACACAGACCTGCCCTCACCGTCCCATCAACCTCTACCCCATCACCTCCAGCCTGGGCCATGCAGAGAAAGGCAGCTTCTAACACCCACTGCACTGTGTAACCACCAGTGCAAGAGCCAGCTTGGTGCCTCAGCTTCCCCATTTGTAAAATGGGTACCCAGAGCTATTGGTGGGATATTTTGGGATATTGAGGGGCAGAGCACAAGTCACCCCAGAAGCTGCTTTTTATACATTTTGTACAAGGACCACTTTGGAAACGAAGGTATTTCCAGTCAATTTTAGTAAACGGCAGTTTCCATATCACATGCTACACCAGTTCAGGGTGAGAATTTTCTAATAAATCGTTTCTAATATTAAAAAAAAAAAAAAAAACCCAAACCTAACCCTAACCCGTAACCTAACCCTAACCCTAACCCAAAACCGTAACCTAAACCTAACCCTAACACTAACCCTAACTCGTACCCTAACCCTAAACCTAACCCTAACCAGTACCCTAACCCTAACCTGTACCCTAACCCGTACCTTAACCCTAACCCTAACTCGTACCCTAACCCTAACCCTAACCAGTACCCTAACCTTCACCCTAACCCTAACCCGTACCTTAACCCTAACCCTAACCCGTACCCTAACCCTAACCATAAACCTAAACCGTACCCTCATCCTAAACCTTAGCCGTCCCCTAACACTAACCCGTACCCTAACCCTAACCCTAACACTAACCCATTCCATAACCCTAACCCAAACCCTAACCCGTACCATAACCCTAACCCCAACTCTAAACTGTACCCTTATCCTAACCCTACCCCTAAACCTAACATGTACCCTAACCCTAACCCCAACCTGTACCCTAACCCTAAACCTAAACCTAACCATAAACTGAACACTAACCCGTACCCTAACCCTAACCCTAAACCTAACCCTAACCCGTACCCTAACCCTAACCCGTACCCAGCCCTAACACAAACCATAACCCGTGCCCTAACCCTAACCCTAACCCACACCCTAACCCTAACCCTAACCCTAACCCGAAACCTAACCCTTATGCTAACCCGTATTCTAACCCTAACTGTTACCCTAAACCTAACCCTAACTCCAACCCTAACCAGTACCCTAACCCTATCCCTAACACATTTCCTAACCCTAACCCTAAGCCTAACCTTAACCCTAAACCGTACTATACCCTAAACATAAACCTAACCCATACTTGTACCCTAACCCTAACCCGTACCCGTACCCTAACCAAACCCTAACCCTACGACTAAAACTGACCCTAACGCGTACCCTAACCCTACCCCGTACCCTAACCCTAACCCTAACCCTAATCCTAATCTGTACCCTAAACCTAACCCTAACCCTAACCAGTACCCTTACCCTAACCCTATCACTAACAGTAACCCGTACCTACCACGTCCCCTAACCATAACCCTTACCCGTACCCTAATCCTAACCCTAACACTAAACCGTACCCTAACATTAACCCTAATCCGTACCCCAACCCGTACCCTAGACCTCAGCCTAACCTGGACCCTAACCATAACCCTAACACTAAAACATACCCTAAACGTAATCCTAACCCTAAACCTAACCCTAATCCATAACCTAAGACTAACCCTAACCAGTACCCTAACCCTAACCCTATCCCGCACCCTAACCCTTACACGTAATCTGACCGTAATCAGTACCCTCAACCTAACCCGTGCCCTAACCCTAACCCAAAACCAAACCTTAACCAGAACCCTAAACCTAACCCTCACACTAACCCTAATCCATACCCTAACCCTAACCCTAAACCCAAACCATACCCTAACCCTAACCCTAAACAGTACGCTAACCCGTACCCTTCCCTAAACCGTAACTTAACCCTAACCCTAACCCTAACCCTAATCCGTACCCTAAACCCTACCCAAACCCTAACCTTAACCATAACCCTAACTCGTACACTATCCCATACCCTAACCCTAATCCTTACCCTAACCCTAACTCTAAACCTAACTTTAACCCGTACCCTAACCCTAACACTAATCCGTACACTAACCCGTACCTTAACGCATAAGGTAACCTGTACCCTAACCCTCACCCTAACCCGTACACTATCCCGAACCCTGACCCGTACCCTAACCCATACCCTAACCCTAAACCTAACCCTAAGCCGTACCCTAACCCTAACCCGTACCCTAACCTTTACCCTAATGCTACCCCTAACCCTTACCCATACCCTAACCCTAACCCTAACACTAACCAAAACCTGTACCATAACCCTAAACCTAACACTAACACTAACCCAAACCCTAACCCGTAACCCATCCCTAAACCGTACCCTAACCCTAACCCTAAGCCGTACCCTAACCAAAACCCTAACCCGTACCATAACCCGTACCCTAACGCTAACCCCAACCATACCCTTTCACTAACACTAACCCTAAACCCTAAACCGTAACCTAACCAGTACCCTAAACCATACCCTTACCCGTACGATAAACCTAACCCTAACCCTAACCCTAAACCTAACGTGAACCCGTACCCTAACGCTAACCCTAACCAGTACCCTAACGCTAACCCTAACCAGTACCCTAACCCTAACCCTAATCCGTACCGTAACCGTACCCTAACACTAACCCTAACCCTAACCTGTACCGTAACCCTAACCCTAAACCTAACCCTCTCCAGTACCCTAACCCTAAACCTAATCCTAACCACAACCATAACCCGTACCCTAACCCTTACCTAAGGCGTACCCTAACTCTAACCCTAACCCTAACCTGTACCCTAACCCTAAACCTAAACCGTACCCTACTCTAACCCTAACCCATACCCTAACCCGTACCCTAACCCTAACCATACTCTTTCACTAACACTAACCCTAAACCCTAAACCGTACCCTAACCAGTACCCTAAACCATACCCTTACCGTACCTAAACCTAACCCTATACCTAACCCGTACCCTAATCCTAACCCTTACCCTAACCCTAATACTTACCCTAACCCGTACCCTAAACCTAACCCTAACCCGTACCCTAAACCTAACCCTAACCCGTACCCTAAACCTAAACCAAACCCTAAACTCTTCCCTAACCCTAACCCTAACCCTAACCCTAACTCTAATCCGTACTCTAACCCTAACCCTATATCTAACCAATATTCCTAACCCTAACCCTAACCCGTACCGTAACCTGTACCCTCACCCTAACCCTAAACCTAACCCTCACTCGCAACCTAACCCTAACCCTAACCTTAACTAGTACCGTAACCCACCCTAACCCTAAACCTAACCCGTAACCTAACCGTAACCCTAACCCTAACCTGTACCCATACCCTAACCCTAACGCTAACCCTCACCCTCACCCGTAACCTAACCCTAAACCTAACCCTAACACTAACCCTATCCCTAACCAGTACCCTAACCCGTAACCTAACCCTAACCCTAACCAGAACCTTCACCCTAACCGTAACCCTGAACCTAACCCGTACACTCACCCTTACCCTAAGCCGTACCCTAACCCTAACCCGTACCCTAACCCTAACCAGTACCCTTAACCTAACCCTAAACCGTACCCTGGCCCAAACGCTAACCCTAAACCTAAGCCATAACCTAACCCTAACCCGAACCTTAACCCATACCCTAACCCTAACCCGTACCCTAATCCGTACCCTAACCCATTCCCAGCCCTAACCCTAACCCGTAAACTAACCCTAACCCTACTGCTAACCCGTACACTCACCCTAACCTTACCCATAACCTAACCCTAACCCGTACACCAACCGTAACCCTTCCTCTAACCCTACACCGTACCCTAACCCTAACCCTAAACAGTACCCTAACCCTAACACTAACCTGAACCTTAACCGGAACCCTAACTCTAACCCTAACCCCAACCCGTACCCTTACCCCAACCCTAACCCTAACACGAACACTAACCCTAACCCTAACCCTTACACTAAACCTAACCCTAACCCTAACCCTACTGCTAACCCGTACCCTAATCCTAACCCTAACACTAACCCTAATCCGTACCCTAACCCGTACCCGAACCGCAACCCTAACCCGTACCCTAACGCAAACACTAACCCTAAATCTAACCGTAACCTTAACCCTAACCCGTACTCTAAACTTAACCCTAACACTAACCCTAACCCCTACCCTAACCCTAACCCTAACACGAACCAGTACCCTAACCCTAACTGTAACCCTAACCCCAACCCGTACCCTAACTCTAACCCTAACGCGTATCCTTACCCTAAACCTAAACCAACCAGTACCCTAAACCCTAACCCTAACCCTAAATCATACCCTAAGCCTAACCCTACCATAATCCGTAAACTAAACCTAACCCTAACCCGTAACTTAACACTAACCCTAACCCTAACCCTAACACTAACCCTAACCCGTACCCTAACCCTAAACCTAACCAGTACCCTAACCCTAACCCGTACACTCACCCTAAACCTAACTCTAACATGTATCCGAACCTTAACCCTAAACCTAACCATTAACCTAACCATAACCCAAACCCTAACCAGTACCATAACCCGTACCCTAACCCTAACCAGTACCCTAACCTTAACCCTAACCCGTACACTAACCCTAACACTAAACATAACACTTACCTTAATCCTAACCTAACCCGTACCCTAACCCTAAACCTTACTCTAACAGTACCCTAACCCTAATCCTAACCCGTACCCTATCACTAAACCTAATCCTAATCTGTATCCTAACGCTAACACTAACCCTAACCCTAACCCGTACCCAAACCTTAACCCTAACCCTAACCCTCACCCGTACCTTAATCCTAACCCTAACCAGTACCCTAACCCTAACCCTTACACTAACCCGAACCCTAACATGTACCCTATACCTAACCCTAACCCATCCCCTAACCCTAACCCTAACCCTAACCCGTACTTTCACCCTAACCCTAAGCCGTACCCTAACCCTAACCTTAACTAGCACACTAAACCTAACTCTAACCCGTAATCTAACCTAACCCTAACCCTAACCCGTACACTCACCCTAACCTAACCCGTTCCGTAACCCTAACCCGTTCCCTAACCCTAACCCTTCATGTAACCCTAACCCAAACCCTAAACCTAACCCTAACCAGTACCCTAACCCTTCCCCTAACCCTATGCCTAACCCGTACCCTAACACTAACTCTAACACTAAACCTAACCCTATCCTGTACCCTAACCTAAACCTAAACCCTAAACCTAAACCTAACCTAAACCTAAACACCAAACCTAACCCTAAATCTAAACCTAACCCTAAACCAAACCAGTACCCTAACCCTAACACTAATCCTAACCCTAACCCTAAACCGTACCCTAACCCTAACCCGTACCCTAATCCTAACCCTAAACTTAACCCTAACGCGAATATTAACCCTAACCCTAAACCTAACCCTAACCCTATCCCTAACCTGTAACCAAACCCTAACCCTAATCCTACCCTAACCAGTACCCTAACCCTAACACTAACCTGAATCCTAACCCGTACCCTAACCTTAACCCTTACCCTAATCCATACCCTAACCCTAACCCTAACCAGTACCCAAATCCTAACCCTAAACCGTACCCTAACCCGTACCCTAAACCTAACCTTAACCCATTCCCTAACCCGTACCCTAACCCTAACCCGTTCCCTAAACATTTCCTTAAACCTAACTTTAACCCATACCCTAATCCGTACCCTAACCCTAACACTAACCATAACCCGTATCCTCACCCGTACCCTAAACCTAACCCTCACCCTAAACCTAACCCGTACCCACACCCTAACAATAACCCTAACCCTAACTCTAACTCTAACCCTACCCTCACCCTAATCCTAAACTTAACCCTAACACTAACCTATACCATAAACCTAACCCTAACAGTAAACCTAAACCTAACCCGTACCCTAACCCTAATCCTAAACCAAACCAGTACCCTAACCCTAACCCTAAACCTAACCCGTACCCTAACCCTAACCCTAACCCTTACCCTAACCCGTAACCTAACCCTTACCCTCACACATATCCTAACCCTAACCCTAACTCTAACTCTAACCCTAACCCTATCCCGTACACTAACCTTAACTTTAACCCTAACCTTAACCCTGACCCGTACCTGTAACCTAACCCTAAACCTAACCCGTACCTGTACCCTAACACTAAACCTTACCTGTACCCTTACCCAATCCCTTCCCCTACGCCTAACACGTACCATAACCCGTTCCCTAACCCTAACACTAACCCTAACCCGTACCATACCACATACCTTAACCCTAAACCTAACCCGTTCCCTAAACGTAACCGTAACCATAACCCGTATCCTAACCCGTACCCTAAACCTAACCCTAACCCTAAACCTAACCGGTACCCACACCCTAACTCTAACCCTAACCTTAAGCCCTAACTCTAAGCCTAACCCTACCCTTACCCTAATCCTAACCTTAACCCTATCACTAAGCCATACCATAAACCTAACCCGAAACCTAAACCGTACCCTAAACCTAATCCTAACCCAAAACAGTACCCTAACCCAAACCCTAAACCTAACCCGTACCCTAAACCGTATCCTAACCGTAACCCTAACCCTAACCCTAACCTGTACCCTACACTAACCCTATCGCGTAAGCTAAACCTAACACTAACCCTAACCCTAACCGGTACCCTAACCCTTACCCTAACCCATAAACTAACCCTAACCCTCAACCTAACCAGTACCCTAAACCTAACCCTAACCCATACCGTAACCCGTACTCTAAAACTAACCCCTAACCCTAACCCTAACCCTAAACCTAACCCCAACCCGTACCCTACCCCTAACCCTAACTCTAACCCTCACCCGTACCCTAACGCTAAACCTACACCTAACCCGTACCCTAAACCTAACCCTAACCCGTACCTTAACCCTAACCCTAACACTAAACCGTACCCTACCATAACCCTAACCCGTACCCTAACCCTAACCCTAAACGTAACCCTAACCCGTGCCCTAATCCTAACCCTAAACCTAACCCTAACCCTAACCCTTACCCTAGCCCTAACCAGTACCCTAACCCTAACCCTACCTCTAACCCATACCCTAACCCTAACCCTAACACCAACCCATACCCTAACCCTAAACTTAACCAGTACCTTAACCCATAACTTAACCCTAATCCATAACTTAACACTGACGCTAAACCTAACCCTAATCAGTACCCTAACCCGTGCCCTAACCCCTACCCTAAACCCAAACCTAACTCGTACCATAACCCTTACCCCAACCCTAACCTGTACCCTAAACCTAACACTAACCCTAACATTAACCCTAACCCTTACCCGTACCATAAACCTCACTCTCACCCTAACTAGTACCCTAACCCTAACCCTAACACTAACACATACCCTAACACTAACCCAACTCTAACCCTAACCAGTAACCTAACCCTAACCCTAATCCGTACCCTAAACCTAACCCGTAACATAACGCTAATCCTAACGCTAACCCGTACCCTAACCCTAACCCTAACCCGTACCCAAACCCTAACCCTAAACTTAACCAGTAACCTAATCCTAACCCTAATCCGTACCCTAAATCTAACCCTAACCCGTAACCTAATGCTAACCCTCACGCTAACCCGTACCCTAACCCTAACCCTAACCCATACCCAAACCCTAACACTAACCCTCACCTTAACCAGTAACCTAACCCTAACCCTAACACTAACGCTAACTCGAACCCTAACCCTAAACCTAACGCAAACCCTAATCCTAAACCTAACCATAAACCGAACACTAACCTGTACCCTAAACCTAACCCTAAACCTAACCCTTACCTGTACCCTAGCCCTAACCCGTACCCAGGCCTAAACCACACCCTAACCCGTATTGTAACCCGTACCCTAACCCTAAACCTAACATGTAGCCTAAACCTAACCCTAACCCTAACACTAACCCTATCCCTAAACCTATCCCTAAACCTAAACCGTACCCTAGCCCTAACCCTAACCCGTACCCTAACCCATACCATAACCCTACGCCTAAACCTGACCCTAACCCGTACCCTAACCCTAACCCTAACCCGTACCGTAACCCAAACCCTAAACTGTACCTTAAACCTAAACCTAACCCTAACCTGTACCCTAAACCTAACCCTTACCTTAACCAGTACCCTAACCCTAACACTAACCCGTACCCTACCACGTACCCTAGCCATAACCCTAACCCGTACCCTAACCCTAACCATAACCCTATCCCATACCCTAATCCTAACCCTAAAACTAAACCATACCCAAACCCTAACCCGTACCATAACCCTAACCCTAAAACTAAACCATACCCCAAACCTACCCCTAACCCTAAACCTAACCCTAACCCTAATCCGTAACCTAACACTAACACTAACCCGTACCCTAACCCTTACCCGTACCCTTACCCTAACCCGTACCCTAACCTTAACACTAACCTGTACCCTAAACCTAACCCTCAAACTAACCGTATGCCTACCCCGTACCCTAACCCTAACAATAACCATAACCCTAACCCATACCCTAAACCGTAACGTAAACCTAACCCTAACCCTAACCCCAAACCTAACACGTACCCTAAACTAACCCTATACCAAACCATTACCCTAACCCTAACCGTAACACTAAACCAAATACTAAACCGTACCCTAACCCTTACCCGTACCCTAACCCTAACCCTAACGCTAACCCATAACCTCACCCTAACCTTAACCCTAAGCACTACCCTAACCCTAACCCTAACCCGTACCCTAACCCTCACCCTAACCCTAAACTTAACCCTAACGCATATCCTAACCCTAAACCTAACCCTAACCTTAACCCTAACCCTAAACTGGACCGTAACCCGTATATTAACCCTAACCCTAACCCATTCCCTAACCCGTACCCTAACCCGTTCCCTAACCAGTACCTTAAACCTAACCCTAACCCATACCCTAACCCGTACCCTAACACTAAACATAACCATAAACCGTATCCTAACCCGTATCCTAAACCTAACTCTAACCCTAAAACTAACCCGTACCCACACCCTAACTCTAACCCTAACCCTAACTCTAATCCTAACTCTAACCTAACCCTAATCCTAACCTTAACCTTAACACTAACCCATACCAAACCTAACCCTAACCCTAAACCTAAACCTAACCCGTACCCTAATCCTAATACTCACCCAAACCAGTACCCTAACCCTAGTCCTAACCGTGCCCTAACCCTAACCCTAACCCTCACCCTAACCCTAACCCGTAACCTAACCCTAACCCTAACCCTAACCCTAACTCTAACCCTAACCAGTACCCTAACTCTAACCCTAACCCTGTCCCGTACCCTAACCCTAACCCTAACCCTAAACCTAAACCTAACCCGTACCCGAACCCGAACCCTCAACCTTAGCTGTAACCTAACCCAAAACCTAACCTTACGCCTAACCCATACCATAACCCGTACCCGAACCCTAACACTAACCCTTACCCGTTCTGTACCACATACCTTAACCCTAAACCTAACTCGTACCCTAAACCTAATCTAACCCTAAACCGTACCCTAACCCTAACCCTAAGCCATACCCTAACCCTAACCCGTACCCTAACCCTTACCGTAAACCTCACCCTAACCCTTACCCGTACCCTATGCCTCACCCTAACCCTAACCCTAACCCATACCCTATCACTAAACCATACCCTACCCCTAACCCTATCCCTAACCCTTAGCCGTACCCTAAACCTAACCGTAACCTTAACCCTAACCGGTACCCTAACCCTAACCCTAACATTTTCCTTAACCTGTACCCTAACCAGTACCCTAACCTGTACCCTAACCCGTACCATAACCCTAAACCTAATCCTAACCCTTACCCTTATCCTAACCCTAACACTCACCCTAACCCTAACGCTAACCGTAACCCGTATCCTAACCGTAAACCTAACCCTAAACCTAACCCTAACCTGTACCCTAACCCTAACCCTAACCCTCAGCCTAACCCTAACACTTTCCCTAACGCTAACCCTAAACCCTAACCCGTACCCTAACCAGTACCCTAACCCGTACCCTAAGACGTACCATAACCCTAAACCTTATCCTAACCCGTACCCTAATCCTAATCCTAATCCTCACCCTAACCCTTACCCGTACCCAAACCCTAACACTAACCTGTATCGTAAACCTAACACTAATCCTAACCAGTACCCTAACACTAACCCTAACTCTAACCCTAACCCGTACCCTAAACCTAACCCTAAGCCTAACCCATACCCTAACCAAACCCTAAACTGTTAACTAAACCTAACACAAACCCTAACCCGTACCCCACCCTGACCCTAAACCTAACACTGACCCATACCCTAACACTAAAGCTGACCCTCACCAGTACCCTAAACCTACACTTAACCCGAACCCTAACCAATACCCTATCCCTATCCCTAACCCTTACTTGTACCCTAAACCTAACCAGTACCCTAACCCTTAACCTATCCCTAACCCTAAGCCTAACCCTAACCCTAACACATACCCGAAACCTAACCCTAACCCTTACCAGTACCCTAACCCTAACCTAACCCTAACCCTAACCCATACCCTAATCCTAACCCTAACCCGTACCAGTACCCTAACCCTAACACTAAACCTTACCCTAACCCTAACATTAACCCGTACCCTAACCCTAACCCTAACACTATGCCTAACCCGTACCCTAACCCAAACCCTAACCCTAACCCTAACCCGTACCCTAACCCTCACCCTAACCCTAAACCTAAGACGTACCCTAACCCTAACCAAACCCTAACCAGTACCCTAACCCTAACCCTAACCCGTACCATAACCCTACCCCTAACCCTAAACCGTATCCTAACCATAACCCTAACCGTAACCCTATTCATAACCTGTACCCTAAACCTAACATTAACCCTAACCCATACCCTAAACTTAACCCTAACACTAACCCTAACCCGTACCCTAACCCTAACCGTAACCCTAACCAGTACCCTAAACCTAATCCTAATCCGTACCCTAACCCGTACCCTAACCCTAACCCGTACCTTAACCCTAACTCTAACACTAAACCTAACCTGTACCCGCACCCTAACCCTAAGCCGTCCCATAACCCTACCCCGTACCCTAACCCTAAGCCTTTCACTAACCCTCACAAATACCTAACCCTAACCCGTAACCTAAACCTAACCGTAACCCTAACCGTAACCCATACCCTAAACCTAACGCTAAACCTAACCCTAACCCGTTTCCTAACCCTAACCCTAACCCGTACCCTAACCCTAACACTAACACTAACCCTAACCCTAACCTGTACGCTAACCAGTACCCTAACCCGTAGCCTAACCCTAACCCTAACCCTAAACCTAACCAGTACCCTAACCCTAACCCTAAACTTTTCCATAACCCTAACCCTAAACCCTAACCCGTTCCCTAACCAGTATCCTAACCCGTACCCTACCCGTACCATAAACCTAAACCCAACCCTAAACTGTACCCTTATCCTCACCCTAACCCTAACCCTAACCCTAAAGTGTACCCTAACCCTAAACTCAAACCGTACCCTGCCCCTAACCCTAACTCTAACCCTAACCCGTACCCTAACCCTAAACCTACCCCAAACCCGTGCCCTAAACCTAACCCTAACCCGTACCCTAACCCTATCCCTAACCCTAACCCTAACCGTAAACGTAACAAGTACCCTAATCCTAACTCTAAACCTAACCCTAACCGAAAAGCTATCCTGTACCATAACCCTAACCCTCACCCTAAATCCTAACCCTAACCAGTACCCTAACCCTAACCCTACCTCTAACCCATACCCTAACCCGAACCCTATCCCTATCCCTAACCCCAACCCACACCCTAACCCTAAACCTAACCCGTACCCTAACCCGTAACTTAACCCTAATCCGTAACTTAACACTAACCCTAACCCTAACCCTAAACAGTACCCTAACCCGTGCCCTAACCCCTAACCTAAACATAACCCTAACCCGGACCATAACCCTAACACTAACCCTAACCCTAACCATAACACTTACCCGTACCGTAACCCTCACCCTCACCCTAACCAGTACCCTAACACTAACCAGGAACCTTACCATATACCTAATCCGTTCCCTAAACCTAACCCAAACCCGTAACCTAACCCTAACCCTAACCCGTACCCTAACCCTATCTCTAACCCTAACCCGTATCCAAACCCTAACCCTAACCCTAATCTTAACCAGTAACCTAACCCTAACCCTAACCCTAACACTAACCCTAACTTGTACCCTAACCCTAAACCTATCCCAAACCCTAACCCTAAACCTAACCCTAAACCGAACACTAACCCGTACCCTAACCCTAACCCTAAACCTAACCCTAACCCATAACCTAACTCTAACCCGTGCCCAGCCCTAACCCAAACCCTAACCCATACCCTAACCCGTACCCTAAACCTAAACCTTACACGTAGCCTAACCCTAACCCTAACCCGTACCCTAACCCTAACCCTAAACCTAACCCTAAACCTAACCCGTACCCTCACCCACCCTAACCCTAACCGTAACCCTAAATCTAACCCGAAACCTAACCCGTATCCTAACCCGTATCCTAACCCTAATTGTAACCCTAAACCTAACCCTAACTCTAACCCTAACCAGTACCCTAAAACTAACCCTAACCCTAACACGTTCCCTATCCCTAAACCTAACCCTAACCCACCCTTAACCCTAACCAATACCCGTACCCGTACCCTAACCCTAAACCTAAACCATACACATACCCTCACCCTAACCCTTACCCGAACCCTAACCCATAACCTAACCCATCGCCTAACCTAATAGGCCTAACCCTAACCCTAACACTAACACGTACCCTAAACCTAACCCTAACCTGAACCCTAACCCTAACCCTAACCCTAAACTGTACATTAAACCTAACCCTAACACTAACGAGTACCCTAACCCTAACCCTAACACGTTCCCTAACCCTAAACCTAACCCTAACCCACCCTTAACCCTAACCCATACCCGTTCCCGTACCCTAACCCTAAACCTAAACCATACCTGTACCCTAACCCTAACCCCTACCCGTACCCTAACCCGCACCCTAACCTGTTGCCTAACCTAATAGGCCTAAACCTAACCCTAAACCTAACCCTAACCCGTACCCTAAATCTAACCCTAACCAGAACCCTACCCTAACCCTAACCCTAAACTGTATACTAAACCTAACCCTAACCCTAACGAGTACCCTCACCCTAACACTAACACTAACACTAACACTAAACCTTACCCTACCACATACCCTAACCATAACCCTACCCCGTACCCTAAACCTAACCCTAACCCTATACCGTACCCTAATCCTAACCTTAACACTAAAACGTACCCTAACCATAACCCTAACCCGTACCCTAACCTTAACCTTAAAACTAACCCGTACCCTAACCCGTACCCAGCCCTAACCCTAACCTGTAGCCTAAACCTATCCCTAAACATAACCCTAAGCCATAAACTCACCCTAACCCTAACGTGTACCCTAAATCTAACCTATACCCCAACCCTAACCCTTACCCTAACCCTAACCCATACCCTAACCCTAAACCTAAACAGTACCCTAACCCGAACCCTAACCGGTACCCTAACCCTAACCCTAACCCTATTGCTGAACCGTATCCTAAACCTAAACCTAACCCTAACCCTAACCTAACCCGTACCCCAACCTGTACCCTAATCCGTACCCTAACACTTACCCTTAACCTAACACTAACTCTAAACCTAACCGTAACCCGTAACCTAACCCTAATCCTAACCCATACACTAACCCGTACCCTAAACCCTACCCTAACCCATACCCTAACCCTAACCCTAATCCATACCTTACCCTAAACCAAACACTAACCCTAACCCGTACCCTAACCCTAAACCTAACACTAACGCAAACCCTAACCCATAACCCATCCCTAAACCGTACCCTAACCCTAACCCTAACCCTAAGCCATACCCTAACCCATACCTTAACTGGTACCCTAACACTAACCCCAACCCTAACCCTTTCCCTAACACAAACCCTAAACCCTAACCTGTACCCTAACCCTTATCCTAACCCATACCCTAACCCAAACCAAAAACCTAACCCTAAACTAACCCATACCCTAATCCTAAACCTTACCCTAACCGGTACCCTAACCCTAAACCTAACGGGTACCCTAAACCTGACCCTAAACCTAAACCTATGCCTAACACTTACCCTAACCTAACCCTAACCCGTAACCTAACTGTAATCAGTACCTTAAACCTAACCCATAACCTAACCCTAACTCTAAACCTAAACCATACCCTAAGTCTAACCCTAACCCTAAGCCCAAACATACCCTAACCCAAACCCTAAACCGTCCCTTACACGTACCCTAAACCTAATCTGTAACTTAACCCTAACGCTAATCCTTACCCTAATCAGGAATCCCTGGGTGGTGCAGTGGATCGGCGCTTGCCTTTGGCCCAGGGCGCGAACCTGGAGACCTGGGATCGAATCCCACGTCGGGCTCCCAGTGCATGGAGCCTGCTTCTCCCTCTGCCTATGTCGCTGCCTCTCTCTCTCTCTCTCTCTCTGTGACTATCATAAATAAATAAAAATTAAAAAAAAAATCCTAACCCTAATCAGTACCCTGACCCGTATCCTAACCCATACACTAACCCTAACCCGTACCGTAAACCTAAACCTAACGCTAACCCGTACTGGAACCTTAACCCTAACCCTAACCCTAATCCTAATCCTAACCCGTACCTTAACCCTAACCCATACCCTAACCCGTACCCTAACCCTAACCCCAACCCTAACCCGTACCCTAACCCAAACCCTAACCCTAAACCTAACGCGTAACCTAACCCTAAGCCTAACCCTAAACAGTACACTAAACCTAACCCGAACCCTAACCCTAACTCTAACCAATACCCTATCCCTATCTCTAACCCTTACCTGTACCCTAAACCTAATGTGTACCCTAACCCTATACCTAAACCTAACCC
This sequence comes from Vulpes vulpes, assembly GCF_048418805.1. Classification (NCBI taxonomy): domain Eukaryota; kingdom Metazoa; phylum Chordata; class Mammalia; order Carnivora; family Canidae; genus Vulpes; species Vulpes vulpes. Next base: position 31,300,552 of record NC_132795.1, read on the forward strand.
TAACCCTAACCCTAACCTTAAAACGTACCCTAAACCTAAACTTAACCCTAACCCTAACCCTAACTAGTACCCTAACCCTAACCTAACCCTAACCCTAACCCGTTCCAGTACCCTAAACCTAACACTAAACCTTACCCTAACCCTAACCCTAACCCTAACCCTAACACTCTGCCTAACCCGTACCTTAACCCAAACCCTAACCCTAACCCGTACCCTAAACTGTACCCTGACCCGTACCCTAACCCGTATCCTAACCCTAACCCTAACCCTAACCAGTACCTTACACTAACCCTATCCCGTTTCCTAACCCTTACCCTAACCCGTACTGTAACCCGTACCCTAACCCTAACCCTAACCAGTACCCTAACCCTAATCCTAACCCGTACACTTACCCTAACCCTAACCTTTACCCATACCTTATTCCTGACCCTAACACGTACCCTAAGCCGTACACTAACCCTAACCGTAACCACTACCCTAACCCGTAACCTAAACCTAAGCCTAACCCTAACCCTAAACCTAACACGTACCATAACCTAACCCTAAACCAAACCAGTACCCTAACGCTATCACTACCCTAAACCTCTACTGTAACCTAACCCTAACCCTAACCCGTAACCTAATCCTAACCCTAACCCATACCCTAACCCTAACCGTAACTGTAAACCTAACCCTAAACTTAACCCGTACCCTAACCCTAACCCGTACCCTAAACCTAAACCTAACCCTAACCCTCACCCATACCAGTACCCTAACCCTAACCCGTACCATAACCCTACCCCTAACCCTAAACCTAAACCGTATCCTAACCCTAACCCTAACCCTAAGCAGTACCCTAACTCTAACCCTAACCCTATTCATAACCCGTACCCTAAACCTAACCCTAACCCGTACCCTAACCCTAATATTACACGTACTGTAACCAGTACCCTAACCCTAACACTAACCCGTAACCTAACCCTAACCCTAACCCTAACATGCACCCTAAACCTAACCCTAACAATAACCTTAACCCGTAACCTAACCATATACCTAACCCTAACCAGTACCCTATCCCTAACCCAACCCGTACCCTAACCCTAACCTTAACACTAAACCTTATCCGTACCCTCACCCTAACCCTAACCCTTACACTACCCCTAAACCGTACCCTAACCCTAACCCTAACCAGTACCCTAACCCTAACCCCACCCCGTCCCTAATGCCAACCCTAACCCTAAACCTAACCCATAACATAACCCTGACCCTAACCCTAACCCGTAACCTTACCCTAAACCTAACCCTAACCCTAACCCGTTCGCTAAACCTAACCCTAATCCGTACCATAAACCTAACCCTAACACTAACACTAACCGTAACCCGAACCCGTACGCTAACCCGTACTCTAACCCTAAACCTAACCCTAACACTAACCCGTAACCTAACCCTAAACCTAAACCTAACCAGTACCCGAACCCTAACCCGTACCCTAACCCTAACCCTTACCCTTTCCATATCCCTAACCCTAACCCATACCCTAAGCAGTACCCTAACCCGTACCCTAACCCGTACACTAACCTGTACCATAACCCTAACCCCAACCCTAAACTGTAACCTTATCCTAACCCTAACCCTAACCCTAACACTAAACCTAACGTGTACCCTAACACCAAACCGTACCCTAACCCTAACCCTAAGTCTAACCCTAACCCGTACCCTAACCCTAAACCTACCCCTAACCTGTAACCTAAACCTAAACCTAAACCTAACCCGTACCCTAACCTTAACCCTAACCGTAACCCTAACCAGTACCCTAATCTTAACCCTTAACCTGACCCTAAACCTAAAGCTAACCCGTACCTTAACCCTAACCCTAAACCAAACCAGTACCCTAACCCTCACCCTAACCCTAACCCTAAACCATACCCTAACACTAAACCTAACCATAAACCTAACCCTAGCCCGGAACCTACCCTAACCCTAATCCGTTCCCTAACCCTAACCCTAACCCTAAGCCTAAGCCTAACCCTAACTGGTATCTTAACCCTAAACCTAACCCTAACCAGTACCCTAACCCTAACCCTAACCTGTACCCTAATCCTAACCCTAACACTAAACCACACCCTAAACCTAACCCTAACTCGTACCCTAAACCATACCCGAAACCTTACCCTAACCCATATCCTAACCCTAACCCTGACACTAAACCATACCCTAACCCTAACACTAACCCTAAACCTAACCCTAATCCGTAACCTAACTCTAACCCTAACCCGTACCCTAAACCTAAGCCTAAATCTAACCGTTACCCTAACCCTAACCCTAACCCTAACCCTATCTCTAACCCATACCCTAACCCTAACACTATCCATAACCCCAACCCATACAATAACCCTAATCCTAACCCGTACCCTAACCCGTAACTTAACCCTAATCCGTAACGAAACCCTAACACTAACCCTAAACTTAATCAGTACCCTAACCCGTGCCCTTACCCCTACCCTAACTCTAACCCTAACCCGTACCAAAACCCTAAATCTAACCCTAACCCGTACCCTAACCCATACCCTAAACCATAACCCTAACCCGTATCCTAACCCTAATCTCACCCTAAAACTAACCCTAACCTGTAACCTAACCCTAACCCTAACCCTAACCAGTACCCTAAGCCTAACCCTAACCCTAACCATAACCCGTAACCTAACCCTAACCCTAACCCTACCAGTACCGTAAACCATACCCTAACCCTAACCCTAAACCGTAACCTAACCCTAATCCTAACCCTAACCAGTACCCTCACCCTAACCCTATCCTAACCTGTACACTAAACCTAAACCTAACCCTAATCCGTACCCTAACCCTAACCCGAACCCTAACCCTAACCAGTACCCTAAACCTAACCCTAACCCGTATCGTAAACTGTACCCTAACCCTAACCCGAAACCTAACCCTAACCCTAACCCTAACCCTAACCCTACCAGTACCGTAAACCGGACACTAACCCTAACGCTAAACCGTAACCTAACCCTAACCCAAACCCAAACCCAGCCCTAACCCTAACCAGTAACCTAACACTAACCCTAACTCTACCCCTAACCCGTCCACTCACACTAACCCGAACCCTAACCTTAACCCTAGCCCTAACCCATACCCGTACCCTAACCCGTACCCTAACCCTAAACATAACCCGTAACCTAACCCTAACCCTAACCCTACCAGTACCGTAAACCGTACGCAAACCCTAACCCTAAACCATAACCTAACCCTAAACCTAACCCTAACCCGTACCCTAACCTTAACCCTAACCCTCACCCATACCCTAACCCTAAACCTAACCCAGCCAGTACCCTAACCCTAACCCGTACCCTAACCCGTACTCTAACCCTAACCCTAACCATACTGATAACCCGTACACTCACCCTAACCCTAACCCGAACCCTAACCCTAACCCATACCCAGCCCTAAACCTAACCCGTAAACCAACCCTCAACCTAAACCTAAACCGTTCACTTACCCTAACCCTTACCCTAACCCGTACCCTAACCCTAACCCTAACAATAACCAGTAACCTAACCCTAACCCTAACCTGTACCCTAACCCTAACCCTAACCCTAAACCGTTCACTTACCCTAACCCTAACCCTAACCATAACCAGTAACCTAACACTAACCCTAACCCATAACCTAACCCTAACCCTAACCAGTACCCTAACCCTAACCTTAACTCTAACCTGAAACGTAACCCTAAACCTAACCCTAACCCATACCCTTAAGGTAACCCTAACCCTCACCCGTGCCCTAAACCTAACCCTAACCCTAAACCCTACTCTAACCCTAACCCTAACCCTAACCAGTACCCTAACCCTAACCCAAATCCTAATCCGTACCCTGACCCTAACCCTAACCCTAACCCTAACCTGTACCCTAACTCTGACCCTAACCCTAACCAGTACCCTAACACTAACCATAACCCGTACAGTAACACGTACCCTAACCCTAACCGGTAACCTAGCAATTACCTTAACCCTAACCTGGCGTAACCCGTTCCCTACCCTAACCCTTACTCGTACAGTAACACGTACCCTAACCCTAACCCGTAACCTAGCCCTAACCCTAACCTGTACCGTAACCCGTTCCCTAACTCTAACCCTAAACCGTACAGTAACATGTACCCTAACCCTAACCATTACCCGTAACCTAACCCTAACCCTAACCCTAACCTGTAGCCTAAACCTAACCCTAACCCTAACCTAACCCGAACCCTAAACCTATCCTGAACCCTAACCCTAACCCTAACACTTATCCTAACCCTAAACCTAACCAGTTCCCTAACCCTAACCCTAAACCAAACCGGTACCCTAACCCGAACCCTAACACTAACACTAAACCGTACTCTAACCCTAAACCGAAGCTAACCATAACCCTAACACTAACCCTAACCCGTAACCTAACCCTAACCAGTACCCTAACACTAACCCTAACCCTAATCAGTACCCTATCAGGTACCCTATCCCATACCCTAAACCTTACCCTAACCCGTACCATTACCCTAACCCTAACCCTAACCATCACCAGTACCCTCACCCTAAACCTAACCCTAAACCTAACCACTACCCTAACCTTACAACTAACCCTAATCCTAACCCGTTCCCTAACCCTAACACTAAACCTAACCCTACACCTAAGCCGTATCCTAATGCTAAACCTCACCCTAAACAGTACCCTAACCCTAAACCTAACCCGTACCCTAACCCTAAACCTAACCCTAACCCGTAAACTAACCCTAACCCTAAACCGTACCCTACCCCTAACCCTAACCCGTAACCTAACCCTAACCCTAACGCTAACCTGTACCGTAACCCTAAACCTAACCCTAACCCTAAACCGTACCCTAACCCTAAAACTAACCCTATCCAGTACCCTAAACCTAACACTAACCCTAACCCTAACTCGTACTCTAACCCTAAACCTAACCCTAACCCTAAACCTAACCAAAGGCCGAACACCAACCCGTACCCTAACCCTAACCCTAAACCTAACCCAAACCCGTACCCTAACCTTAACCCGTACCCAGCCCTAACCCTAACCCTAACCCTAACCCGTATGCTAACCCGTACCCTAACCCTAACCCGTACCCTAACACTAACCCCAACCCTAACCTCTACCCTAACCCTAACCCTAACCCTCTCCAGTACCCTAACCCTAACCTTAACCCTAACCCCAACCCTAACGCTAACCTTAACCCTATCCCAAAACCTAACCCGTACACTAAACCTAAAAGTAACCCTAACCCTATTGCTAACCCGTATCCTAACCCTAACCCTAACCCTAACCCTTACCCTACCCCGTACTCTAACCGTTACCCTACCCATACCCTAACGCTCACCCTAACCCTAACCCTAACCCTGAACCTAACCTTAAACCTAACCCGTACCCTAAACTTAATCCTAACCCTAACTCTAACCCCTACCCTAACCCTAGCTCTAAACCTAACCAGTACCCTAACCCTAACCCGTAACCTAAACCTAACCCTAACCCTTACCCTAACCCTAACCATAACCTATACCTTAACCCTACCACTAACCCTAACCAGTACCCTGACCCTAACCCTAACCCGAACCCTAACCTGTACCTGTACACTAACCGTAAACCTAACCATAACAAGTACCCTAACCCTAACCCTAAACCGTATCCTAACCCTAACCCTAACAGTAACCCTAACACTTACCCTAACACTAACATGTACCCTAATCAGTACCCTAAACCTTACCCTAACCCTGACCCTAACACTTACCCTAACCCTAATTTTAACCCATACCCTTACTCTTACCCTAACCCTAACCCGTCGCCTAAACCTAACCCTAACCTGTACTCTAAGCCATACACTAAACCTAACCCTAAACCGTACCCTAACCCTAACCCTAAACCTAGCCCTAAACCTAATCCGTATCCTTTCCCTAACCCTAAACCAAAGCAGTATCCTAACCCTAACTCTAACCCTAACACTAACCCTAAACAGTACCATAACCCTTACCCTAACCCTAAACCTAATCCGTAACCTAACCCTAAACCGAACACGTACCCTAAACCTAACCCTAACCTTAACCCTAACGCAAACCGTAACCTAACCCTAACCCGTAACCGAACCCAAACCTAACCTTCACCAGTACCCTAACCCTAACCCTAAACCTAACCCTAACCAGTATCCTAACCCTAACCCTAAACCTGACCCTAAACTCTACCCTAACCCTAACCCTAACCAGTACCCTAACCCTATCCCTTACCCGTTCCATAATGCGGACCCTAACCCTAAACCTAACCCGTAACCTAACCCTAACCCTAAATGTAACCCTCACCCCATTGCTAACCAGAACCCTACCCCTAAACCTAGACTAACCCTAACCCGTTCTAACCCGTACACTAACCATAACCTTAACCTGTACACTAACCCTAAACCTAACCCTCTCCAGTATCCTCACCCTAACCCTAACCCTTACCAGTACCCTAACCCTAACCCTAACCCTTCCCCTAACCCTAACCCTAAACCTAACCCTAACCCTAACCCTCACCCTAACCCTAAACTGAACCCTAAACCTAACCCTAACCCTAACCCGTACCCTAAACCTAACCCTAGGCCTAACCTGTACCCTAAACCCAACTCTAAACCTAACCCAAACCCTAACCCGTACCCTAACCCTAACCTAACCCTAACCCTAACCCGTACCCTACCCTAAGCCTGACCCGTAACCTAAACCAAACCCTAACCCTTACCCTAACCCGTACCCTAACCCTAACCCTAACCGTTAATCTAAACCTAACCCTAACCCTAACCCGTACCCTAAACGTAACCCTAACCCTAACCCCTACCCTTCCCTTACCCTAACCCTAACCAGTACCCTCACCCTGCCCTAACCCTAACCCTAACCCATACCTTAACACTAATGCTAACCCGTTACCTTACCCTAACCGTAACCCGAACCCGTACCCTAACCAAAACCCTGACCCGTACCCTAAGCCGTACCATTACCCTATACCTAATCCTAACCCATACGCTAATCCTAACCCTAACCCTACCCTAACCCTAACCCTAACACTAACCCTAACCTGTATCCTAACCCTGACACTAAAACTAACCAGTACCCTATCCCTAACCCTAACTCTAAACCTAACCCGTTCCCTGACCCTACCTAACCCTAAGCCGTACCCTAACCCTGACCTAAACCATAACCTAAACCTTACCATAACGCTAACCTTAACCCTTTCCCGTACCCTCACCCTAACTCTAACCCTAACCCCTACCCATACCCTAAGCCTCACCATAACCCTAACCCGTACCCTAACCCTAACACTAACCCAAAACAGTACCCTAACCCTAACCCTAACACTAAACCGCATCCAAACCCTAAACCTAACCCAAACCTAACCCCAACCTGTACCCTAACCCTAACCCTAAGCCTAACCCTAACCAGAACCCTAACCCTAACCCTATCCCTAATCCTAACCCGTACCTACTACTATCCCTAACCCTAAACCATACCCTAACCCTAACCAGTACCCTAACCCTAACGCTAACCCGTAGTGTAACCCGTAACCTAACCCTAACTCTAACCCGTTACCTAACCTAACCCTACCCTAACCCTACACTGTACCGTAACCAGTACCCTAACCCTATCCCAAACCCGTAACCTAACCCTAAGCTTAACCCTAACCCTCACCTAAACAGTACCCTAACCCTAACCTTAACCCGAACCCTAAACAGTGCCTTAAACCATACCCTGATCCTAACCCTAACCCATACCCTAACCCTAACCCTAACTCTAAACCATACCCTAACCCTAACCCTAACACTAACACTAACCGTAATCCGTAACGTAACACTAACCCGAACCCTAACCCTAACCCTAACCCGTACCTGAAACCTAACCTGGACCCTAACCCTAACCCGTTCCCTAACCCTTACCCTAACCTTCATCCTAAACCGTAACCTTACCATAATCAGTACCCTAAACCAAACCCATGTCCTAACCCTAACCCTAAACAAAATCCTAACCAGTACCCTAATCCTAACCCTAACACTAACCCTAACCCATACCCTAACCCCAACCCTCACCCTAAACCCAACCCGCACCCTAACCCTAAACCTAAACCGTACGCTAACCTGTACCCTACCATAAACCATAACTTAACCCTAACCCTAACCCGAACCCTAATCCGTACCGTAAAACCTACCCTAACCCATACCCTTACCATAACCCTAACCTGTACCCTAACCCGTACCCTAACCCGTGCCCTAACCTAACCCTAACTCTAAAACTAACTGTAACCCATACCCTAACCCTAACCCTATCCCTAAGCCTAACCGTAAACAGAACCCTAACCCTAACACTAACCCTAATCCTAACCCGTACCCTAAACCTAACCCTAACCCTAAACCGTACCCTAACCCTAACCTAACCCTAAGCAGTATACTAACCCTAACACTAACCCGTACAGTAATATGTAACCTAACCTTAACCCTAACCCGTAACCTAACCGTAAACCTAACCCTAACTCTACACTGTACTGTAACCCGTAACCTAACCCTAAACCTAACCCGTCACCTAACCCTAACCGTAACCGTAACCCTAACCCGTACCCTAACCCTAACCCTAAACCTAACCCATACCCTCACCCTGACCCTAAGACGTACCCTAAAACTAACCCTAACCCTAACCGAAATCGTACCCTAACCCTAACCCTAACCCGTACCCTAAACCTAACACTAACCCTAACCCTCTTGCTAACCCGTACCCTAAACCTAAACCTAACACTAATCCTAACCTGTACCCTAACCCTTACCCTAACCGTAACCCTACCCGTACCATAACCCTAACCCTAACCTTAACCCTAACCCGTACACTTACATAACCCTAACCCCTACTCTAACACTAACCATAACCCTTACCAGTACACTAACCCTAACCCATACCCTAACCCGTACCCTAACCCTAACCCTAAACCGTACCCTTACCCTAACCCTAACCCAAATCCGTACCCTAACCCTAAACCTAACCCATACCCTAAGCCGTACACTAACCCTAAATCTAACCCATACCCTAACCCGTATCCTAAACCTAACCCTAACCCTAAACCTAACACGTAACCTAACCCTAACAGTAAACCAAACCATTACCCTAACCCTAACCCTAACCCTAAAACATACCCTAACCCTAAACCTAACCCTAACCTGTAACCTAACCCTAACCTGTAACCTAACCCTAACCCTGACCCGTACCCTAACGCTAACCCTAACCCTGACCCTTAACCGTACCCTAACTCTAACCCTAACCCTAAGCAGTACACTAACCCTAACACTAACCCGTAGAGTAACACATAACCTAACCCTAACCCTAACCAGGAACCTAACCCTAAACCTAACCCTAACTCTACACTGTACCGTAACCCGTAACCTAACCCTAAGCCTAACCCGTAACCTAACCCTAACCCGTACCCTAACCCTAACCCTAACCCTAACCCTAACTGGTCCCTCAACCTAACCCTAATCCGTACCCTAACCCTTACCCTAACCCTACACCGTACCCTAATCCTAACCCGTACCCTAACCCGTACCCTAACCCTAAACCTAACCCTTATTCTAACCCTAACCCGTACCCTAACCTAATCCTAAACAGTACCTTACCCTAACCCTAACCTTAACCCTATCCCGTACCCTAACCCTAATTCTAACCCTAACCCTAAGTGTACCCTTACCTTAACACTAACCCTAACCCGTACCCTAACTCTAACGCTACCCCGTACCCTAAACCTAATGCTAACCCTAACCCTAACCGTATTGCTAATCCTACCCTAAATGTAACCTAACACTAATCTTAACCCGTACCCTAACCCGTACCCTAAACATAACCCTAACCAGTACCCAAACCCTAAACCTAACACTAAACTGTACCCTAACCCTAACCCTAATCCGTAACCTAACACTAACCCTAACACGTTCCCTAACCCTAACACGAACCAATACCCTAACCCTAACTCGACCCTTACCCTAACCCGTACCCTATCCCTAAAGCTAACCCTAACCCATAACCTAACCGTAATCAGTACCCTAAACCTAACCCGGGTCCTAACCCTAACACTAAACCAAACCCTAACCAGTACCCTAACCCTAACCCTAACACTAACCCTACCCATACCCTAACCCTAAACCTTAACAAAGCCCGTACACTAATGCTAACCCTAAACCGTACGCTAACCCGTTCCCTACCCTAAACCGTAACCAAACCCTAACCCTAAATCTAATCTGTACCCTAACCCCTACCCTCACCCGTACCCTACCGCAAAACCTAACCCTAACCCTAGCCAGTACCCTAACACAAACCCTAACCCTATCCCATACGCTAACCTGTACCCTAACAGTAAACCTAACCAGTACCCTAACCTTAACCCTAAACCAAAACCTAACCCGTACCCTCACCCTTACCCAAGCCGTACCTAACCATTAACCAAACCCTAACCCTAAACCGTACCCTAACCCTAATCAGTACCCTAACCATAACCCTAACCCCAACCCATACTCTAACCCGAACCCTAAACCTAACCCTAACCCATAACCTAACCCTAACCCATACCCTAACCCGTTCCCTAACCCGTACCCAGCCCTAACCCTACCTCTAACCTAACCGTACCCTACCCGTAACCCTAACCCATACCCTAACACTACCCCTAAAACTAACCCTAAACCTAACCCTAACCTTAACCCTAATCCATACCCCAAACCTAAACTTAAACCTAACCCTAACCCCTACCCTGACCCTACCCTAAACTTAACCAGTACCCTAACCCTAACCCATACCCTAACCCGTACCCTAACCCTAAACCTATCGTGTACCCTTACCCTAACCCTAACCCTAAACCGTAACCTAACCCTAATCCTAACCCTAACCCTAAACCTAACCCGTAACCTAACCCTAAACCTAAACCATACCCGAACCCCTACCCTAACCCTAACCCGTACCCTAACCCAAACCCTAACCAGTACCCTAACCCGAACCCATACCCTAACCGTACCTAACCCGAAACCTAAACCTAACCCGTATCCTAACCCTAACCCTAACCCTAAACCTAACCATAACCTGTCCCCTAAACCTAACCTTAGCCCTAACCATAACCAGTACCCTAATCCTCTCCCTAACCCATACCGAAACCCTTACCCTAACCCTAACCCTAACCCGTAACCTAACCCTAACCGTAACCCTAACCAGTACCGTAACCCATACCCTAACCCTAACCCTAAACCGTAACCTAAAACAAACACTCACCCTTACCTGTACCTGTACCTAACCCTAACCCTAACCCTTAACTAGTACCCTCACCCTTACCCTAAGCCGTACCCTAACTCTAACCTGGACCCTAACCTTAACACTTACACTAACACTAACCAGTACGCTAACCCTAACCCTAATCAGTACCCTAACCCTAACCCTAACCCTATCCCATACCCTAACCCTAACCCATACCCTTACTCTAACCCTAACCCTAACCCGTACACAGCCCTAACCCTATCCCTAACCCTAATCCTAAACCTAACCCTTACCCATACCCTAACCCTACCCTTCCCGTAACCCTAACCACTACCCTAATCCTAATCCTAACACTAACCCTAAACCTAACCAGTACCCTAACCCTAACCCTAAACGTAACCCATACCCTAACCCTAACCCTAACCAGTATCCTACCCCTAAACTAACCCCTACCATAACCCGTACCCTAACCCTAACCCTAACCCTTAACCTAACCCTAACCCTAACCCTAGCCCATACACTAACCCCAACCCTAAACCTAACCCGTACCCTAAACCTAAACCTAACCCTAACCAGTACCCTAACCCTTACCCGAACCCTAACCCTAACCCATATCCTAACCCCAATCCTAGCCCATTCCTTAACCCGTTCCCTAACCCTAACCCTGACAAGTACCCTAACCCGAACCCTAACCTGTACCCTAATCCTAACCCTAACCAGTACCCTATTCGTAACCCTAACCCTAACCCTAATCCATTCCCTAATCCTAACCCTAAAACTAACCGTAACGCGTACCCTAACCCTAACCCAAACCCTAACCAGTACCCTAAATTAACCCTAAAGCTAACCCATACCCTACCGTAACCCTAACCCGTTCCCTAACCCGTACCCTACCACCAACCCTAACCCGAGCCCTGACCCTAACCCTAAACTATAACCTAACCCTAACTGTAACCCTAACCCATACCCTAAACCTAAATCTAACCCTAACACTAACCCTTACCCTAACCCTAACCAGTACCCTAACCCGTACACTATTCCGTACCCTAACACAGACCATAACCCTAACCCTAACCCTAACCTGTACCCTTATCCTAACCCTAACCTAACAGTAACCCTATCGTGTACCCTAACCCGAACCCCAAACCGTACCCTACCCCTAACCATAACTCTAACCCTAACCCATACCGTAACCCTAAACCTAAACTTTACCCATACCCTAAACCTAATCCTAACCCGTACCCTAACCCTAAACCTAACCCTATCCCTAACCCTAACCCTAAACCTAACCCTAACCCATACCCTAACCCTACCCTAACAGTAATCCTAACCAGTACCCTTATCTAACCCTAACAATAACCCTAAACCTAAACCTAACCAGTACCCTAAACCTAACCTTAATCGTAACCCATACCCTAACTCTAACACTAACCAGTATCCTAACCCTGACCCTATTCCGTACCGTAACCCGTACCCTAACCCTAACCCGTAACCTAACCCTAATCCGAACCCTTACCCTAACCCTAACCGTAACCCATACCCTAACCCAAAACCTAATCCTTACCAATACCCTAACCCTAACCCTAAAACTAAACTGTACCCTAACCCTAAACCTAGCCCGTTCCCTGCCCGTACCCTAACCCTAACCCTAACCAGTCCCCTAACCGTAACCCTAAACCTTACCCTAACCCGTAACCTAACCCTAACCCTAAACTAACCCTAACACCTACCCTAACAGTAACCTAACCCTAACCCGTGCCCTAACACTAACGCTAACCCATAACCTAAACCTAACCCTCAACCTAACCCGCTCCCTAACACTAACCCTAACACTAACCTAACCCCTAACCTAACACTAACCCCAACCCTAACCCCTACCCGTACCCTTACCCTAACCTTAAACCTAAGCCGTTACCTATCCCTAACCCGTACCCAAAGCCGTACACTAACCCTAAACCTAAGCCGTACCCTAACCCATGCCGTAAATCTAACCCTAACCCTAACACTAAACCTAACCCGTACGCTAACCCTAAACCTAAACCAAACCAGTACCCTAACCTTAACCCTAATCCTAACCCTGAACCTAAACCGTACCATAACCCTAACCGTAACCCTAACTTGTAACCTAACCCTAACCCTAACCCTAACGGGTATCCGAATCCTATCCCTAAACCTAACCCTAACCCTAACCTGTACCCTAACCCTAACCCTAAACCTAACCAGTACCCTAATCCAAACCCTAACCCTAATCCTAACCGTAATCCGTACACTAACCCTAATACTAACCCTAACCAGTATCCTAACCCTAACACTAACCCGTACCGTTTCGCGTACCCTAGCCTACATCTAACCAGTAACCTAACCCTAACCCTAACCCGTACCTTAACCATAACCCTAACCTGCACCCTAAACCGAACCCTAACACTAACCCTAACCCGTACCCTAACACTAACCCTAACCCCAACCAGTACCCTAACCCTAACCCTAACCTGCACCTTACCCTAACCCTAACCCGTATCCTAACCAGTACCCTAACCCTAAACCTAACCCTAAACCTAACCCGTACCCTCACACTCACTCTAAGCCGTACCCTAACCCTAAAGCATACCCTAACCCTAACCCTTACACTAACCCTAACCCTACCCTAACCCTAACGCTAACCAGTACCCTAACCGTAACCCTAACCCTAACCTTAACCCTAACCCGTAACCTAAACCTAACCCATACTGTAATATGTGCCCTAACCCTAACCCGTTCCCTAACCCATACCCTAACCCGTACCCAGCCCTAACCCTACACCGTAACCTAACCCTAACACTTACCCTACCCCTAACACGTACACTCACCATAACCTTAACACGTACCCTCACCCTAACCCATACCCTAACCCTTACTCTAAGCCTAACCCGTACTCTAATCCTAACCCTAAACAGTACCCTAACCCTAACCTTAACCCTAACAAGTACCCTAACCGTAACCCTAACCCAACACCTAACCCGTACCCTTACCCTAACCCTAACCTGACCCTAACCCTAACCCTAACCCGCACACTAAACCCAACCCTAGCCCTAACCCTATTGCTAACCTGTACCCTAACCCTAACCCTAACACTAATCCTAACCCATACCCTAACCCGTACCCGAACCGTAACTCTTACCCATACCCTAACCTGTTCCCTAACCCTAACTCTAACCCAAACCCGTTTCTAACCCTAACCCTAAACCTATACCTAAACCTAACTGTACCCTAACCCTAACCCTAACCCTAACTCTAACCCTAACACGTACCCTACACTAACCCTAACCCGTAACCTAACCTTAACCCTAACCTTTACCCTAACCCATACCCTAAACCTAACCCTAACCCATAAACTAACCCCAACCCTATCCCCAACCCGTAACCTAACCCTAACACTAACCCGTAACCTAACCCTAACCCTAACCCTAACCGCTACCCTAGCCCTACCTAAACCTAAACCGTACCCTTACCCTTACCCTAACCCGTTACCTAACCCTAAATATAAACCTAACCCGTACCCTAACACTAACCCTTACACTAACCTAACCCCTACGCTAACCTAACCCTAAACAGTACCCTATCACTAACCCTAACTCTAACCCTATACCTTACCCTAACCCTAACACTAACCCTAATTCTTACCCTATCCCTAACCCTAACCCTAACACGTACCCTACCCTAACCCTAACCTGTAACCTAATCCTAACCCTAACCAGTACCGTAATCCTAACCCTAACACTAACCCTAACCTGTACCCTAAACCTAACCAGTACCCTAACCCTAACCCTAACCCGTACCCTAAACCTAACCCTAACCCTAAACCTGTCTAACCCGTACGCTAACCCTAACTCTAACACTAACCCTAAACCTAACCCGTACCCTAACCCTAAACCATACCCTAACCCTAACCCTTACACTAACCCTAACCCGTACCCTAACCCTAACCCTATCCAGTACCCTAACCATAACCCTAACCTGTACCCTAAGCCTTACCCTAACCCTAACCTTAACCCTAACCCGTAACCTAAACCTAACCCGTACCGTGACATGTACCCTAACCCGAACCCGTTCCCTAACCCATACCCTAACCCGTACCCAGCCCTAACCCTACACCGTAACCTAACCCTAACACTTACCCTACCCCTAACACGTACACTCACCATAACCCTAACACGTACCCTCACCCTAACCCATACCCTAACCCTAACCCTTACTCTAACACTAACCCGTACTCTAATCCTAACCTTAAACAGTACCCTAACCCTAACCCTAACCCAACACCTAACCCTTACCCTTACCCTAACCCTAACCCAACCCTAACCCTAACCCTAACCCGCACACTAAACCCAATCCTAGCCCTAACCCTATTGCTAACCCGTCCCCTAACCCTAACCCTAACACTAATCCTAAGCCATACCCTAACCCTTGCCCTAACCGTAACCCTTACGCGTACCCTAACGCTAACCCTAATCCTAAACTTAACCCTAAACCCTACCCTAACCCTAAGCCTAACCAGTTCCCTCACCCTAACCCTAACTCTAATCCGTACCCTAACCCTAACCCTAACGCGTACCCTTACCCTAAACTTAAACCAAACCAGTACGCTAACCCTAACACTAACCCAAACCCTAAACCGTACCCTAACCCTAACCCGTACCCTAACCCGTACCCTGACCGTAAACCTTACCAACACCCAAACCCAAACCCGTTCCCTAACCCGTACACTAACCCTAAACCTAACCTTAACCCGTATCATAACCCTAATCCTAACCCTAAACCTAACACTAACCTGTACCCTAACCCTAACTCTAACCCTAACCCTAACCAGTACCCTAACCGTAACCCTAACCCTAATTCTAACCCGTACCCTAACCCTAACACTAACCCTACTCCGTACCCTAAACCTAACCCGTACCCTAACCCTAACTGTAACCCGTAACCCTAACCAGTACCGTAACCCATAACCTAACCCTAACCATAACCGTAACCTAAAACAAGCATTAACCCTAACCTGTACCTTAAACCTAACCCTAACCCTAAACGTTACCCGTACTCTCACCCTTACCCTAAGCCATACCCTAACCCTAACCCGGACCCGAACCCTAACACTTACACTAACACTTACCCATACGCTAACCCTAACCCTAACCAGTACCCTAACCCTAAACCTAATCCTAAACCGTACCCTAACCCTAACCCTAATCCCTACCCTGACCCTAACCTGAACCCGTACCCAGCCCTAACCCTAACCCTTACCCAAACCCTAAACCTAACCCTAACCCGTACCCTAACCCTACCCTACCCGTAACCCTAACCAGTACCCAAATCCTAACCCTAACCCTAACCCTAAATGTAACCCATACCCTAACCCTAACCCTAACCAGTGTCCTACCCCTAACCCTTACCCGTACCATAACCCGTGCCCTAACCGTAAACCTAACCCTTAACCTAACCCTAACCATAACCCTAGCCCGTACCCTAACCCTAACCCTAAACCTAACCCGTACCCTAACACTAAAGCTAACCCTAACCAGTAAGCTAACCCTAACACTAACCCTAACACTAACCCGTACCCTAACACTAACACTTGCCTGTTCCCTAACCCGTACCCTAACCCTAACCCTCACAAGGACCCTAACCCTAACCCTAACCTGTACCTTAATCCTAACCTTAACCCTAACCCTAACCAGTACCCTATTACTAACCCTAACCCTAACCCTAACCCTAAACTGTACCCTAATCCTAACACTAAAACTAACCGTAATGCGTACACTAACCCTAACCCTAACCAGTACTCTAACCCTAACCCTAACCTGTACCCTACCGTAACCCTAACCCGTTCCCTAACCCAAACCTACCACCAACCCTAACCCGAGCCCTGACCCTAAACCTCAACCGTAACCTAACCCTAACCATAACCATAACCCGTACCCTAAACCTAAATCTAACCCTAACACTAACCCCTACACTAACCCTAACCCTAACCAGTACCCTAATCCGTACACTAACCCGTACCCACACACGGACCATAACCCTAACCCTAAACCTAAACTGTACCCTTATCCTAACCCTAACCCTAACACTAACCCTAACGTGTACCCTAACGCAAACCCGAAACCGTACCCTACCCTAACTATAAATCTAACCCTAACCCGTACCCTAACTCTAAACCTAAACTTAACCCGTACCCTAAACCTAATCCTAACCTGTACCCTAACTCTAACCCTAACCCTAACCCAAAACCTTACCCTAACCCTAATCCTAACCCTAACCCGAACCCTAACCCTAGCCTAACCATAACCCTAACCAGTACCCTAATCCTAACCCTAACACTAAACCTAACCCTAAACCTAACCAGTACCCTAACCCTAAACCTAATCGTAACCCATACCCTAACTCTAACCCTAATGAGTATCCTAACCCTAACCCTTACACTAACCCGTACCCTAACCCTAACCCTAATCCGAAATCTAACTCTAACCCTAACCCTAACCCGTAACCTAACCCTAAACCTAATCCTAACCAGTACCCTAACCCTAACCCTAACACTAACCCGTACCCTAACCCTAAACCTAGCCCATTCCCTCACCATTATCATAAATCTAACCCTAACCAATAACCTAAACCTAACCCTAATCTGTACCCTAATCCTAACCCTAACCCTAACTGTAACCAGTACCCTAATCCTAACCCTAAACCTGACCCAAACCCTAAAACGTACCCTAAACCTAACCCTAAAACTAACTGTAACGTGTACTCTAACGCTAACCCTAACCCTCACCAGTACCCTAACCCTAACCTGTACCCTACCGTAAACCTAACCCGTTCCGTTTCCCGTACCCTACCTCTAACACGAACCCGAGCCATGACCCTAACCCTAAACCGTAACCTAACCCTAACCCTACCCTAAACCTAACCCTATCCCTAACCCCTACCCTAAGCCTAACCTAACCCTAACCAGTACCCTAACCCTAACCCTAAACCTAACTCTAACCCATACCCTAAACCTAACCGTAACCCTAACCCGTACAATAACCCGTACCTTAACCCTAACTCTAACCCGTAACCTAACCCTAACCCTAACCCGTACCCTAACACTAAACCTAAACCTAATCCTAACCAGTACCCTAACCCTAACTGAAACCCGGACCCTAACCCTAACCCATACCCTAACCCTAACTCGTATCCTAAACCTAACCCTAACCAGTACCCTAACCCTAACCCAAACCCTAACCCGTACTCTAACCCTAACCCGTAATCTACCCTAACCCTCACCCTAACCAGTACCCTAAACCGAACCCTAAACAGTACCCTAACCCTAACCCTAACTCTAACCCTATGCCTCACCAGTTCCCTAATCCTAACCCTAACCCTAACTCTAAACCTAACCCTAACTCGTATCCTAACCCTAACCTTAACCCTTACCCTAATCCGTACCTTAAACCTAACCCTATCCCGTAATCTAACTCGTACCCTAAACCTAACACTAACCCGTACCCTAACCCTAACCCTAACCCTAAACATTATCCGTACCCTAACACTACACCTAACCCTAACCCGTACCCTAACCCTAACCCTAACACTAATCCGTATCCTAACCCTAACCCTAAACGTAAACCTATCCCTAAACTGTACCCTAACCCTAACCCTAAACTTAAAGAGTGCCCTAACCAGAACCCTAACCCTAATACTAACCCGTACCCTAACCCTAACTCTAACCCTAATCGTACCCTAATCCTAACCCTAAACCTAACCAGTACCCTAACCCTAACCCTAACCCGAACCCTAACCCTAACCTGAAACCTAACCCTAACCCTAACCCTTACTCTAATCCTAACCTGTACCCTAAACCTAATCCGAACCAGTACACTAACCCTAACCCTAACCTTAACCCTAACCCGTACCCTTACCCTAACCCTAACCCTGAACCTAACCCTAACCCGTACCCTTACCCTAACCCTAACCCAACCCGTAACCTAACCCTACCCTAAACCATACACTAAACCTAACCCTAGGCCTATCCCTATTGCTAACCCGTACCCTGAACCTAACCCTAACACTAACCCTAACCCATACCCTAACCCGTACACTAACCGTAACCCTACACGTATCCTAACGCTAACCCTAACCCTAACCCTAACCCTAACCCGTACCCTAAACCTAAACCTTACCCTAACATTAAACCCTACCCTAACCCTAACCCTAACGCTAACAAGTACCCTAAGCCTAACCCTAATATTAACTCGTACCCTAACCCGAAACATAAACCTAACCACAACCTGAACACTAACCCGTACCCTAACCCTAACCCTAAACCGTACCATAACCCTAACCCTAACCCTAACCCGTCCATAAACCTAACCCTAACCCTAACACTAACCCTAACCCGTAACCTAACCCTAACCCTAACCCGTACCCTAATGCTAACCCTAACCCTAACCATAACCTGTACTCTCACCTTAACACTAACCTTAACCAGTACCCTAACCCTAACCATAACCAGTACCCTAACCCTCACCCTAAATCTAAGCCGTACCCTAACCCTAACCCTAACCCGTATCCTAACCCTAACCCTAACCCTAAACCTCACCCGTACCCTAACCCTCAACCTAACCCTAACCAGTACCCTAACCCTAACCCTAACCCGTACCCTAACCCGTACCGTATCCCTAACCCTAACCCTAACCCATATCCTAACCCTAACCCTAACCCGTACCCTCAACCTAACTCTAAGCCGTACCCTAACCCTAACCTGTTCCCTCCCCGAACCCGTACCGTAACCCTAACCATAACCTGTATCCTAACCCTACCACTAACCCTAACCAGTACACTTACCCTAACCCTAACCCAAACCCTAACCCGTACCCTAACCCTAACCCTAACCAGTACCCTATCCCGAACCTTAGCACGTTCCCTAACCATAACCCTAACTCGTACCCTAACGCTAAACCTAAACCTAAACCTAACCCTAACCCTAACCTTAACCCTAACGCGTACCCTAAACATAACCCTAAGCCTCACCTTAACCCTAACCCGTACACTAAACCTAACCCTAACCCTAATCATAACCCCTACCCTAATGCTAAACCTTACCCTAACCAGTACCCTAACCCTTACCCATACCCTAACCTGTTCCCTAACCCTAACTCTAACCCAAACCCGTTTCTAACCCTAACCCTAAACCTATACCTAAACCTAAACTGTACCCTAACCCTAACCCTAACACGTACCCTACCCTAACCCTAACCCGTAACCTAAACTTAACCCTAACCTTTACCCTAACCAATACCCTAAACCTAACCCTAACCCATAAACTAACCCTAACCCTAACCCTAACCCGTAACCTAACCCTAACCCTAACCCGTAACCTAACCCTAAATATAAACCTAACCCGTACCCTCACACTAACCCTAACACTAACCTAACCCCTACGCTAACCTAACCCTAACCCTAAACAGTACCCTATCACTAACCCTAACCCTAACCCTATACCTTGCCCTAACCCTAACACTAAACCTAATCCTTACCGTATCCCTAACCCTAACCCGAACCCTAACCCTAACCCGAACCCCTAACCCTAACCCGAACCCGAACCCTAACCCGAAACCTAACCCGAACCCGAACCCTAACCCGAACCCGAACCCTTACCCGAACCCTAACCCGAACCCGAACCCGAACCCTAACCCTAACCCGAACCCTAACCCAAACCCGAACCCTAACCCAAACCCTAACCCTAACCCGAACCCTAACCCTAACGCTAACCCTAACCCGAACCCTAACCCGAACCCTAACCCGAACCCGAACCCTAACCCGAACCCTAACCCCGAACCCGAACCCTAACCCGAACCCGAACCCTAACCCGAACCCTAACCCGAACCCTAACCCGAACCCTAACCCGAACCCTAACCCTAACCCTAACCCGAACCCTAACCCTAACCCGAACCCTAACCCGAACCCTAACCCTAACGCTAACCCTAACCCTAACCCCTAACCCGAACCCTAACCCGTACCCTAATCCCTAACCTGTACCCTAACCCGTTTCCTAACCCTAACCCGTACCCTAATCCCTAATTGTACCCTAAACCTAGCCCAAACCCCTGCCTTAACCCCTAACCCTAAACTTCAACCCCATCCCCTGCTCTATCTCTAAATGTATTCCCTCCCCCATCCCTTAACCCTAAACCCTATAACCTATCTGTAACATCACCCTTATCCATTCCCTAACTCAGTTTCCTAATCCCAAATCCATACCTTACTCCTAACTCTTGACCCTTCCCCCACATCTCACCCTAACCAGGAACTCGAACGCATAACCATGATCACTAATCCATATCATCTAATTTCACTCTAACCACATATTGCTCACCCTAATCCCTAACCCTATCTCAATTGTCCCCATTCACTTACCTTGTCGTTCTGAGTAGCTGCTGCTGAGGTGGATGTGACTCCGAACAGCGCCTCCAGGGTCCTCCAGCGGGTCCTGAGGAAGCCGGACTCCTGTCATGGCAGACGTGGCCCCATGTCTTCCTGAGTCATAGACAGCAGGTCCTGAGGACGAGGGGGGTCCTGTCACTGTGGACTATGCCTCACATCCTCCGGAAGCCTCCCTGCGGGTTCTGAGGAGGCCAGGTTCCTGTCACCGTGGACGCGGCCCCACATGGGACTGAAGCCTACCCGCCGGTCCTGAGAAGGCCGGGGCTCCTGTCAGTGTAGACCCGGCCCCACGTCATCCCGAAAACTCACCGTGGGTCCTGAGGAGGCCGGGGCTCCTGTCAGCGTGGACGTGACCCTACATCTTCCCGAAAACTCACCGCGGGTCCTGAGGAGGCTGGGGCTCCTGTCAGCGAGGAAGCGGCCCCACATCTTCCTGAAGTCTCACCGTGGGTCATGAGGAGACCAGGCTCCTGTCAGCGAGGACACGGCTCCACATGGTCCTGAAGCCTACCTGCGGGTCCTGAGGAGGCCGGGGCTCCTGTCAGCCTGGACGCGGCCCCACGTCCTCCTCAGGCAGCCAGAGCACAGACCGGCTCCTGTTACTGCAGGCGGACGAGGCCTACTGCGTACACACGCCCCCTGACTCGGGCCTGGGCTCAGGCGCTGAAGGAGGCGGTGAGGGAGGCGGCGTCCCCACGCCCAGGGCGGGACCTGCCTCCTTCCAGGCTCCAGCTGAGACCTATTGAAGAAACCCAACCCCACCCCCCCACCCCAGGGGAAAATTTAGGACCACGCCTAACCCAGAGGCAACACATCCAGGCGCCTTCCCGGAATTTAAGCAACGAAAAACATTCTGTGGTTTTTCCGAGATAAGAAAACCATTCCCCCCCCACCACGCCCTGACTGGAAAGTCCCTGAACATGTTCATGTTGACCTTCAAAGAAATCAATCGTGTCTTAACCCGAATGCTATGCTAATCCCGCGGTTTGCCTTTAAAAGATGCCTGTAATTGCCAATCGGGGCTCTTCCACCTTTGAGGCCGAGGGCCCGTTTGCGCAAACGTTCAATAAAACCCTCTTGCTAGGGATTCCTGGGTGGCGCAGCGGTTTAGCGCCTGCCTTTGGCCCAGGGCGCAATCCTGGAGACCCAGGATCGAGTCCCACGTCGGGCTCCCGGTGCATGGAGCCTGCTTCTCCCTCCGCCTATGTCTCTGCCTCTCTCTCTCTCTCTTTCTGTGACTGTCATAAAAAAAAAAACCCCTCTTGCTAGTTGCATCTGCCTGTCTGGGGTCTGAGTCTCTGGGGCGTCTACCGGGACACGTTGGCCCCTGTGAGCTAGGGTCCAACACTATGAGCTTCGGAAACATCGTGCTGAAATGGAGCACAACACCCGGCTTCCCCAGAAATACTTAAGGACAAGGAATTGGAGCCCACAGGACGCGAAATGAAATGTGGACCAGACTTTTACCGTGTCCGCCAAGACTCACTCAACCCTCTTCCACTGTGGGCGGGACTGCGGGCTGGTGCAGCTGCCCTGGAAACAGTGCCGAGGCTCCTCAGGAACTTACCGATAGAGCTGCCCTGCGACCGGCAGGTGCACGGCCTGGAGCTCACTCTGAAGATACAGATGCAATGAAACGCCGGGCGGGACACCTGCGCCCCGATGTCCACAGCAGCCGGGTCCACAGTAGCCACACTGTGGGAGGAGCCTCGGTGCCTTCAGACAGATGATGGATAGAGGATGGGAGATAGATGATGGTCATAGAGAGAGGAATGGTACTGCTATCAAAGAGAAGGAAATCTTGCCATTTGCAATGACGCGGATACAACTAGAGGGATCCTGTTAAGTGAAATAAGTCAGTCGGGAAAGACAATGACCCTATGGTGTCATTCATAGGTGGAATTAAAGAAGCAAAGCGGATGAACATCTGTGAAGGGAAGGAAAAACGAATAAGATGAAAACAGATGCAGGAAATACAGATCTGAATCATTGGAAACAATCTGAGGGTCTCTGGAGGGGAGCGGGGGAGGGGATAACGGGGGATGGGCACAAAGGACGGCAGGTGATGTCACGAGCACTGCTGTTCTCTCCAACTGGTGAATCCCTGAATTCTACCTCTGGAAGTATAATACACTATACATTAATTAATTGGGTTTAAATTAAGTTAAACAAAATCAGTTGTATCAGAGCACATTTCCTTCTGGACTCCCTGTTCTGCTCCTTCAGCTTATGCTGGAACCACCCCCTGTGGGTCTAAGTAGGCGCCATGCCTCGTGCCTGGCCCAGCCCAGGGCTAGGACCCACGACCCCGAGATCAGGACCTGAGGTGAGGTCAGGAGTCGATGCTTAACTGACAGAGCCAGCAGGGGGCCGAGAACCACACTGCTTTATCCTGTGTCTCTGTGACATCGTTCGAAATAGGAAAGTGCTGCGCCCCACTCTGTCCTGCTTTTCCAATACTGATTTGCTGTCCGGGGTCATTTGTGGGGGCTGACGGATGTTAGGGTTTTTTTTTTTTTTTTTCCTACTTCTAGGATCTACCACCATGATTTTGATAGGAATGACATTGAAACCGAGGGTGGCTTCAGGAACTGTGGACATTTTCACAAGAGGAGGCTTCCACCCCACGAGCCCAGGACGGCCTCCCAGAGCCTGGTATGGCTCAGTGCACAAGTCTTGTGCTCCTTTCGTTCAGTCTCATTATTTAGTCTCTGTGATGCTCCTGAGAAGGGAGTCACGTCTGTTCGTTCCTGAGTGCTCATTGTCAGGACGCAGCAAGGCTACTGAGCTCTGTAGGTTCAGTTGGTGTCCCATGAATTTACTGAATTCAATCATTAGTTCTAACAGGTTTTGGTGGGGGCTCTCGGGTTTCCTGTTTCTAGCACCGCGTCTTCAACAAATAGGGACAGTGTGACGTCCCCCTTCCAGGAGTGGAACCTTTGCTGTTTCCTGTCTGTTGACTACATTAGGACTTCCAGCACTGAGAGGGGACCTCCTTGGCTTGTTCCTGCCCTTAGGGGAGACGATTTCAGGTTTTCACCCTTGAAGAGGATGTCAGCTGCGGGCCTTCCTAGCGGAACTTTATTCTGTTGATAGACATTTCCTCAAAACCCACTAGGCTTTTGAAGTTGTACTTTGTCAAATGCTTTTTCTGCAACTCTTGAGAGGATCGTATGCTTTTTGTCCTTTCTCTCGTTTTTCTTTTTTTAAAGATTTTATTTATATATCCTTGAGAGACATACAGAGAGAGCAGCAGAGAGAGAAAGGCAGAGACACGGGCAGAGGGAGAAGGCGGCTCCGTGTAGGGAACCCGACCTGGGACTCGATCCCGGGACTCCAGGATCACGCCCTGGGCTGAAGGCAGGCGTTAAACCGCTGAACCACCCGGGGCTGCCCCATGTCCTTTCTCTGGTTAATGTGATGGATCCTGCTGACTGATGGACAGAGGGGCCGTGGGTAGGACGTGGGCAATGTAGATGAACGATAGTAACAGCTATAAGCGTCTGGATCATAAATAAAATAAGTCACAGAAATTTAGAAAGTACAGCCTAGGGAATGGAGTCAGTACTGTTGTGACAACTTTGTACGGGGACAGATGGTGACGCCGCTTCTCGTGGGGGGAGCTGAATAAGGCACAGAATTGTCAAGTCACTAGTTGTAACCCTGAAACTACTGTCACGTTGTGTGTTGACTGTACTTCAATAAATATCAAGGAAAAGGGGTTTCTGGTAGGACTCCCGGTGGGTCCGTGAAAGGCATTTACACGGTCGTTACACACACGAAGGCACCTCTGCAGAGGGGATAAAGATGCTCACGTGTCTTCATGTTAATTTTTAGAAGATTTACTTGAGAAAGGGTGCAGTAGGGAGGGGCAGAGGGAGAGGGGGAACCTGGAGCGGACTCCTCACCCAACGGAGCCCGAGCCCCACGCGAGGCTCCACGCCACAACCTCAAGATCCTGACCTGAGCCAAACTAAAGAGTCGACGTGGAACCGACTGAACCACGCAAGAGCCCCTCGAATGTTAAGTGCAACCCCATGCTGTGAACTCTGGGGGTCGGGGGGACATCTGTGACCCCCAGTCTACCTAGAATGGTGGGAGGCCTACAGGGCCCAAGGATGGGAACTGAGGATGTGGGAGGGTGCCTGCATCCCCCTCCCGCCTGGCGTGGGACAGAACCCTCCCCCAGGACCCTCCGCCTTCAGGGTGAAGGGCTAAGTGCTGATTGGACCCCGCCTGCCCACAGTCATGATGCGGGACCCCACTGTGGGCGGAACTGTGCCACCCCCGGGTTCCACCGCTGCATGGCGCTCACTGTGCGTCTGCAGAGCTTAGGAAGCACTCGTGCTCTGGATCTGGCTCACAGTGACCGGACTCTCCCGCTCTCCCCAGTAGCTCAGTACTCCCACTCTCCTCAGTACCCCCACTCTCCCCAGTACCCCCACTCTCCCCAGTACTCCCACTCTCCCCAGTACCCGGTGCATAAAGAGGAGGCGCTCACACAGCGACAGGTCACAGGTGAGTGGCCGCTGCCTGCTCCCCGGGGGCCACTCTGGGGCCTGTGGGTCTGGGTGGGGGCGCTGGCCTCCCGGGCTGGGGTCCAAAACACCCCGACCCCAATGAGATGACCGTGAGCAGCTCCTGCAGCCCTTCCACAGCCCCATGGGGTGAGGGCAGCCCCCTAAGGCCCTGTCCAGGGAAGGAGGCTGCAGTCAGAGACCGGCAGCTCCCTGGAACCCCCACTCCCCTGTAAGGCCTGTGCTATGCAGGGAGACCCAATACATGACCTTTCCAGCTTGTCCTAGATGCATGGACCCCGACAGAGATGACACCCCACCCCCCGCCCCACCATGTGGTGAGGGGAGGACAGTCAGGGCCTGCTGGGTCCCCCTGGCCGGTGAACAGGCTTGCTCTTCACGCACTGGAATGTGGGCGGAGTCCCTGGTGCTTCCCCCAGGCCCCCCCTCAGGATATTCACGCATCCTTGCCCTCAGGGTGGGGAGTGTGGTCGCACTCTTGCTGGCATCAGGTTTTAATTTTGATGAAGTCCACTCCATTGCTTTCTCCCCTCGGTCGTTGTGTTTGTGGAATCTCAGAGAAACCTTCGATCTCCCCGGGCTGGGAGACATCACCCCGAGCATCAGAGCATCAGATCGGCATTTGCCAGAGCCTCCTGGGTCCTCCGCCCGTGTGCTCCTGTTACCGGGGTGGGAGCGCTCTGTGATCCCAGGGTGATGGCGTGTCCTGGGACAGTGGCTGGGAAGGTGGACTGTAGGTGGGCGAGCAAAAGACAGGCAGTGGGGGCCCGCGTGTGATGTTCCAGCCCAGCCTGTGCCCCTCAGGGCTATGGGGTTGTCTCTGGCTCCGGTCAGACGGACAGGGACCTGCCCACGGGGAGCACCCGGATGCATGGGTCCTTGAAAGGTATTCATGCACCGTCATTCTTGGATGTGTTTGGATTGCAGCACCGTGCAGGAGGACTCAGAGAACCTACTGGCCTGGCAAAGGGCCAATATCGTGGCCCAGCACCATCAGGTGAGGCCCAGAAGTGACCATAGACAATACACACTCACGATAGGGGAGACCATACGATCAGAGCCAAGGATGAGTCAGGTCAGCCCAGACAAGGACCATAGTCACCAGGAACAAGTGAGACCCTGGGGATGGTCCTGGTGTCAGTAGCAACTAAGGGTCCATTCTGGATCCTAGTCATTGGTAGCTGAGGAGCCCAGTCACCAGGTATGGTGAGGCCCAGGTGGGGACCACAGTCACCAGGTCCAGATGAAGTCCATAGCTACCATGTCCAGGTGAGGCCTGGGTGGGGACCAGAGTCACCAGGTCCAGGTGAGGTGAAGGTGGAGACCACAGTCACCAGGTCCAGGTGAAGCCAAGGTGGGGACTACAGTCGCCAGGTCCACATGAGGCCCGGATGGGGACCAGAGTCACTAGGCTCAGGTGAGGCCCAGTTGGGGACTAGAGTCACCAGGTCCAAGTGAGGCCCAGGTGGGAACCGCCTTGATAGAAATGCTAACTCTTCTCACTGTAGCATTCCAGCTGTTCTCTCTTTAAATCTCAGGCCGAATTCATAGGTTTTCAGGATGATTTGAAAGTTAGCTAGGTCATTTGGTGGGGACAGGTGATTTGGGGACCATACTCTTCGGCTGTCTTGCCCCTCTGACAGGGACATATTTTTAGCAGTGTACAGTAAAGTCTGTTTATTAAAAGTTGGTATTAATTTGTGCAAACAAATTCTGTAGGCTTCAAGCAACTGTGAATCACACATATCCACACTGGCTAGAATATTTTGTTAACCTGAGTTTCTAGATCATTTTCATTATGTGAGCAATTTCTTTCCAAAACTAATTACCAAAGGAAGTACGGCAATAGGACAAGAGAAATAGCCAAACAACATGAGAAAAAAGAAACAGACAAAAAAACGCTAAGCATTTTTCTCAGGATGAGAGAAATCCTGATAGTGTAAGCTTTTTTCACCCTGCCCTGAGATAAACCAATTCCCTGACTCAGATGTTTCAGGAGAGAACTGGGTTTCTGATCCAGTAAATCGTGACTGCCTATGGCACTTGGTAGCCATAGCTGTGGATGTGGCCTCAGACAAGCTCGGGGGTTTCCAGGCTGCACCTGGAGGGCTCTGAACATGCACCTTAGGGGCAGTCTGGGATCCATACCCTACAGCTTTTAATTGATAAGTACACCAACTCGCATAAAACTTTGCTAGAAAGAAGTCAAATTGTGTGTTTTAAGAAGAATTGAAAATGGGCAGCCTGGGTGGCTCAGCCATTTAGCACTGCCTTCTTCCCAGGGCGTGATCCTGGAGACCCAGGATGGAGTCCCACTTCGGGCTCCCTGCATGGAGCCTGCCTCTCCCTCTGCCTGTGTCTCTGTCTCTCTGCCTCTCTCTCTCTCTCTCTCACTCTCTCTCTCTCTCCCTCTCATGAATAAATAAGTAAAATATATTTTTAACAAGTATATTGCAGGGCAGCCCCGGTGGCTCAGCAATTTAACACTGCCTTCAGCCCAGTGTGGGATGCAGGAGATGCAGGATGGAGTCCCACGTCAGGCTCCCTGCATGGAGCCTGCTTCGCCCTCTGTCTCTGTCTCTGCCTCTCTCTCCCTCTGTCTCACTCTCTCAAATAATAAATAAATAAATAAATAAATAAATAAATAAATAATAAATAAGAAAATGTATATTGCAGCTTTATTGGTATTTGCTATATTAATAAAGTGTGTTGTTTTTACATTTTATGGTGACTGGACCTAGCAAGTCTTTACATCAACAGCCATCACTTCTAGTCCTCACGACAGTGTTGCGGGACAGGTGGTATTATTTCCTTTTTATAGATGAAATTGATGACCTCGAGCACATGCGGTTCCTTCCCTTTCTTTTTTCTGTTCAGAATATACGAGCTATAAGTGAGTAAATTGCAAGAAACCCACTTCCGGGATCAACACCTCTACTTTCCTCACATGATTTTAATATTTTTCTCAATTCTGAACTCCTTATCTATCTTACTACTCCTTTTCAAATAACTTAGGATACGTTTTCCCAGGACTTGTTCAGAGAACCAGTTCCCTAAGTATGAATCAGTGACCTGAAACAGACCCAGCATACAGAGATTCTCCTATTTATTCAACACCCATCCGTCTCCAAAAGAAGTCTATTTGGCCTTCTATATGGCAGGTACAGAGACAGGCTCCGTCCCCACCGGGTTTCGATCTATGTCCCAGAGGACTACCTGTAGTCTTAATGCTGATTTCTGAGGGCAAAACAAGCAAGTCCACATTTCTCCTTCATACTTCCCCAGCAGACCCTTGGGTTCTCTCCACAGAGTTGAACTGTTACCGAGTCATTGATCGTGTAGGTCAGTCACAGAGCAGCATTGCCATCCAAAACAAAAAGGAGGAAAAAGGAGTTTGGAAGTAATTGGGTAACACAAATCGTGCGGAGGGCACATTGAAACTGTGACAATGCTTCTTAGTGCACCTTTTCTCAGAGCCACATCTCTCCTGTTCTTGACTGAGGAACACGAGAGTCTAGGTAGGTAGAAATAGGTAGGGGGCTACAGATTCAGGCTCACAAAGATCATAAGGATGCTGAGATGTAAGGAAACCAGAAATAAAGAAACAAACGAGACCACCCTGTCCCAGGTATGGGTAGAGAGGGTCTTTTTTAGGACAGTCCTCTGTGCCCAACAAAGAATAACCAGACTCTAAAAAGAAGTAAACCGTTATCACTAGTCCTTACTCAAACCAAGACATCCCAAGAATGAGAAGGCCACAAGCTCCCTGATCAGTTCTAAATGAAAAACTGTCAGTGGAGGCCCATGTGGGCAACCCAGCCTGGGCCCCTCCCACTCCTGAGAGCTTTCTCGGTATCCTTGCTTAATAAACTCCTGTCGCTTTACTTACTCTTCTTTGTCCACCAGATTCATTCTTCGACTCCGTGAGACAAGAACCTGACTTTCTCACTTCATTCCGCCTGCTGCACTTCTCTTACCCAAGCTCCCTGGGAAATTACTTCATTGGCTTAATCCCATCTCACTCTCCTCCTGCCTCATATCCTTTGGATTCTTCACCACCAAAGGCCAACGAACCAAGAGATGCAGGGAGGGAGAGAAGACCCAGGTGATAGGGGGAACTAAGGCCAAAGAAATATAGATTAAAATTACATCTGCTTTTTTAAAAAAAGATTTTGTTTATTTACTCATGAGAGACACAGAGAGAGAGAGAGAGAGAGAGAGAGAGAGAGAGAGAAAGAAAGAGGGGCAGAGACAGAGACAAAGGGAGAAGCAGGCTCCCAGCGGGTAGCCCAATGTGGGACCCCATCCTAGGACCCCAGGATCATGCCCTGAGCCAAAGGCAGATGCTCAACCACTGAGCCACCCAGGCATCCCTACCATTACATTTCCTAACAAACTTGCAGTCCATAAACAAATACTTGAAACCGACAGAGTGGGACATTCTTCAAAGAATTCACAGCTGCCTGAATGTTAATGCTTTGCTAGAGGCCAAAAGCAACATTTGTTTGCTGATAGCCAGACCTCCAGGATCCTGTAAATCTTTCACCTGTGAAAATCCTTTTGGAAACTTCTTTTATCTCTAGAGTCCCCACCCCACACGGCAACTTTAAAGTTTATAACCAAGGCTCCTCAGGATCCTGATGAAGCTCTTCAGGCCCAGGGGTCCGGTCCCCATACTTTAATAAAAACACCTTTTTGCATGGAAAATGTCTCAAGGATTCTCTCTTGACCACTGGCGCCTGGCCCACAGTACATCACAGGTACATCTCTGAGTTAATTGCATCGGCACATCAGGAAAGTACAGAAGATTTTTGCCTATCTTCTTGCATGACACATTCCGGAGGGGGACATTCCCGTCTGTTCGATCTGGGTTTCTCTCTTCCTGGGATATATAGCTAGCTAGCTAGGTAGATGATAGAGTGATAGATCCACTGATAGATCGATCCCAGGAACATGAATATATGTTTATATAAACAAACATATAAACATAAATCTATGTTTCCACTTAATATATTTATTATTCAATGTATTACTGATAACATAATAATTATTATCTATAAACAGAACTATAGATTTATATTTAAATATGCAAAATAAAGATTTCTATATCTAATCTCTATACGTCCATATATAGATCTCCCTATAGAGATAGAGACAAAATGGTTAGAAATAGATGTGTGCAGAAAGAGAGAGAAATAGATATAGACCTATAAATATGCAGAGGATCTGCTTTCAAATTCTATCCAACGACCTCTCCTCACAGGCACAGGCAAACGCACACACACATACTCAAGAGCCTTCTGGTATGTGGCCATGACAGGAAATAACACCCCTTGAGATGCCATCTCTTCTCCAACTTAAAGGTGCCAGCCGTTTCTCCAAAGAAGACCTACACAGAGCGAGCAAGCAAGCACATGAAAAACTGCTCCACGTCACTTTTCATCAGGGAGATAGAAATCAAAACCACAATGAGATACCACCTCACACCAGTGAGAATGGGGGAAATTAACAAGACGGGAAATGACAAATGTGGGAGAGGATGTGGAGAAAGTGGAACACTCTTGCATTTTTGGAGGGAATGTGAACTGGAGCAGCCACTCTGGAAAACAGTGTGGAGGTTCCTCAAAAAGCTGGAAATGGAGCTATACTACAACCCACCAATTGCACTGCTGGGTATTTACCCCAAAGACACAGATGTAGTGCAATGACTGGACACTTGCACCCCAATGTTCACAACGGCAATGTTAATAGCCAAACTGTGGAAGGAGCCTTGATGTCCTGCAACAGATGAATGGATAAAGAAGATGTGGTCTGGGGATCCCTGGGTGGCGCAGCGGTTTGGCGCCTGCCTTTGGCCCAGGGCAGGATCCTGGAGACCTGGGATCGAATCCCACGTCGGGCTCCCGGTGCATGGAGCCTGCTTCTCCCTCTGCCTATGTCTCTGCCTCTCTCTCTCTCTGTGTGTGTGACTATCATAAATAAAAATTTTTTAAAAATTATAAAAAAATTTTAAAAAAAGAAGATGTGGTCTATATATACAATGTATTATTATTTAGCCATCTGCAAGGATGAATACCTACCATTTTCATGGACATGGAACTGGAGGGTATTATGCTGAATAAAATAAGCCACGTGGAGAAAGAATTATCATACGGTTTCACTCTTATGTCGAATGTAAGAAACAGTGAAGAGGATCATAA
The DNA here is from genome assembly GCF_048418805.1 of Vulpes vulpes. NCBI lineage: Eukaryota > Metazoa > Chordata > Mammalia > Carnivora > Canidae > Vulpes > Vulpes vulpes. The sequence continues at coordinate 31,333,017 of NC_132795.1, forward strand.
GGGAGGGGAGGGAAACTGAGTGGAGAAAATTGAGAGAGGCAGTGTTGTCCCCAAGATTGCTAATCCGAGAAACCACCGAGGACCCGACACCGATGCAAACACATGAGGGTTTATTTACAAGCTCGAGCTTGGGTCCAAGTGTACCCGACACAGCGGAGCAGGGACTTGGACCCCGAGACTAAGAGGCGTAGCAGCTTTATAGGGGCCAGTGGCCCATGGAATACGCAGAAAGTTGCACAGTCATGTCGGTCCACACACAAGTGGCCGATTGAATTACATCTTACCCTATAGTATCCATTTGAGCTGGCCTATTACTTTGCTCGGAATTGGTGCACAGTTTTGGTGGGCACAAAGCAGGGTTACATGGTTATGAGCTGATTTCCGGTTAGGGTGTGCCCAGCGGCTTGACTAGGGTGGGGCAGTACCTTATAAGCAATAAGCTGGTTACGTGGGGGTCACACAGCAGGTGGCAGGTGTAGCACAAAATGGAATCAGTACTGCTCTGCTTGTCCAGGGGTAGGGGATTTTTGTTAAATTTCCTGGGTCTCGCAGAAGATAAACTATGAGAGACTCCTAACTCGGGGAAACAAAGGATTGCGGAAGGGGAGGTGGGTGGGAGGATAGTGTAACTGGGGGACGGACATTAAGGAGGGCAAGTGATGTGATGAACACTGGGTATTATACTACATGTTGACAAATTGAATTTAAATTAAAAATTTTTTTAATTTAAATTTAAATTAAAAAAGGGTACTGGACGGCTCAGCCGTCCTCAGCAATTCATTTATGAAATGACCTTCATTAGATCATAAAAAGTTACGAATGTGAATGGAAAATGACCTGCAACTCCTTCCCAGTTCAAATAAATAAGTATTCTAAAAAGCAAATCAAAGTTCCAGAATGGAAAAATGCAAAAAACGAGGGAGAGGGAGAAAGAGAAATGAATTCACTTTTTGTGATATTTATTAGTGATGGTCCAATAATGACAAATCTGTGACTGTCATTAAAAACAAAGAGTTAATGAACGGTATGGAGACCGATCCCCTCAACTAACAGATAAGGAAACTGAGAAGACACGAGAAGTAATGCACACTGCTCAGTAATTCACACAGGTGGCAAGGCGCAAAGTCAAGACTCGATTCTGGTCCAGAGTTCTTTAAACGACCACAAAACGTTAACATCACAGCTTCAGGCTCATCTAGAATTAGAGTCACTTTAGCTCAATAAAACATTCAACCAAAGTAGTCTTTCTTCTGCCAGATAGTTACATTTCATGAAGCACCCTAAAAGGGATTCGAATTAGGTCTCCATGTGCGCCATCAGAATACTGCCTGATGAATTAATTAAGCAAAGGTATTCCCCGAAAAAAACCTCAGCCGTGAGACCTTGCCTACCCTTTCACTTTCCAAGTCTTCATGCTTCTATATCTAATTGCCTATATTTTCAGAGAAGCCAACCTTACTCAGATTAAGTTTGTCCAAGCCGAGAACTAAGTGCCAGGTTTAATATTTTTAAAACTCAATTTAAAAATAGTTAAACAGAGAATTTCAAATGGCAAACACTGATATTTACATCATCTACTCTTATAACTAACAGAAGGGGTAATCCTGAAACCTAGATGCATTTGTACCTTTATATGAAAGTATAAAAGCAGAAAGAGTAACCCAAGATTGTCTATTTCACAAATGCCTATCTAAACTAGTTATGTTCAATGGTGTCTGTCTTGATGCAACAATCTCTAGGAAGACCTTCTTCAGACCTAGCTCTACCACCAATAAGCGTGTGAACTTGGAAAATCCAATCCTCCAGAACTCTCAGTTTCTTTCCTGTGCCTCAGAGGAGAGGACCAGAGCTGATGATCCCTCAGTTCCCTCTCAGACCTGAAATGCTGCTGTGGGGTCCTAAACACTCTATACTGAGCACAAAAAGACGGGGGAATCTTATATATACTCAAATGCTAAACTATAAAACTAACTCTGAGCATAGATCCTGAGTATTTTAGGGTTCTCTCCTATGGCGATAGAAAATCCCCAAATCTATATCCCTTTCTTTTTTTTTTTTTTTAATTTTTATTTATTTATGATAGTCACAGAGAGAGAGAGAGAGAGAGAGGCAGAGACACAGGCAGAGGGAGAAGCAGGCTCCATGCACCGGGAGCCCGACGTGGGATTCGATCCCGGGTCTCCAGGATCGCGCCCGGGGCCAAAGGCAGGCGCCAAACCGCTGCGCCACCCAGGGATCCCTCTATATCCCTTTCTATCACAAGCGGTGGGTATATGGGTCCAAGCCACTAGAAATAATAAATATGTGTGTCAGAACAGCCATCTGCCCTCATGCTCACTGCTTTTCAAAGCAAAGCCCTCAAAGAACTCCATTATTATTTTCTGAGGGTACCGGTTAACATGTAGAATCCTAACCTGCCCCTTCCTTTAACCTAAAAAAAATTAAAATTTTGGCTGGCCATATTAACAAGCTCTCCAGGTTATTCTCTTGCACACTAACATTTGAGAACCACTGGCTAGGCACCAAGGAGAAGTGATTTACCTTAAAATAGCAAAATTTGAAATCCCATGTCCTTTCCTATTTTCAGATCATAATAAATAAAGAAATGAAACAGTGAAGAGAGAGGGAAGGAGGCAAAGATAGGGATGGGGACAGAAACAAAGTGCCAGTCAAAAATGATATTTACATAAAGTTTGTCTTTCAAAAATTTAGGAACAGACAAGAGACTCCATACTCATGGAAATATGTTAAAGGCACACAGGTGTCAACTGAAAGAGCTCCCGTGGCCAGAGAGGAGACAATATAAGCAACAAAATAAGTAGTGTTGGATTATAACCCAAAGCATAAAATAAATATCCATGAATCTATACTAATATTAAAAATTGTAAAAGAAAGAAAGAGGGGCACCTGGGTGGCTCAGTCAGTTAAGCTTCTGCCTTAGGCTCAGATCATGATCCAGATCTCAAGGCAGGCTCCCTGTTCAGCAAGGAACCTGCTCCTCCCTCTCCCTCTGCCCCTCTCGCTCATGCTTTTTCTCTCCTCTCTCTCTCAAATAAATAAATAACATCTGTGAAAAAGAAACAAACAAACAAACACAGAAGAAAGAGAAATCTCCCATGTAGAAGAATTTCAAACAATTTGTGCAGACATTCCACCCTCAAGTGGATGAGCATAGCTCATCCACTCTTATGTGTGGAATACACATAGTAACTTCCTTCTACAAAATATGTTATGAAAAAGTTAAAATAAATAATAATAATAATAATCACTTTACTATGGAGAAAGCTGACAAACACTACCTCAGCAAGATGATCAGATCCATACCAAGACTGATAAATCATGTTGATAGTATCTATCCTTTATATGGTATAATAAAGATGGCATTATATCTCTGTATATAATCCACAATCACAGTTCAATCATGAGATAAACGACAGACATGTCCCAACTGAGGGAGATTTTACAAAATACCCTACTTCTCAAGGTGTTCAACAACAACAAGGAAAGGCTGAAAAACTGTCACAATCCAGAGCAGCCTAAGAAAACATGAGGACAAGTGTAATGTGATGTGAGGGATGGGAACTTAGCAAAAACTAAGGAAATCTGAATAAAGTACGTATGGTCTTTGGTTAATGCAAATATTTTAATATTGATTCATTAGCTAATATTTGTACCGTACTAATATAAGATATCGATAATTGGAGACATCGAGTGCGAGTGCATGAGAATTCTCTGTACTGTCTTCTCAATTTCCCTGTAAATCTTTGGGTTTTTTTTCTAATAAATAAGATTTATTTTGAAAATTGACTTAAATGAATCAGGCTCCAAGTGTGAAGACACTTTAAGAATAGTTTAATTAATTTTTGCCTTATTCTTAAACAGTGCCTTCGATGGGAACAAAGTAAGAATTTTATATCAGAAGGAAAGAAAAACACTTAGAAACACGTATAATGCCTCCTCAACCTGAAAAGCAGGAAAGGATAATAAGTAGCAAAAATCAGATAAAAATACTTCTTTTATATTAGACACCATATTGCAAGTGCATTTAAAATTAGCAATGCCTAACATTTATTTCCTTGACATTTGTCTTCCAAAGAGTTCACAGTGCTTCAGTGTCAGTTAAAAAATGATTCGTGTGAAATTTTTATTAAACCAGATTTACTGGGAAATTCCTGCCCAGATAATACTTTATTTTGATTTTATTCAGTTCCTTCCTAATCACTGAGCCTTTTAGTTAGAGCTTTCAACTATAGCAAATGCCTCAGAAGGCCAATTTTTAAGTTGCTATTATAATACCCTAATGGAATCACGTATCGTTTCCTTCGCTCAGATATGGCACACAGTAGGCCCCTGATAAAATACTGAATGAGTGAATGGATAAAATTGCTTTTTATCATTTCTTTCAGCAATTTCATTCTTATCTTGGTCCATTTCATGTTCTAATGTTTATCAACATCAACTCAAGAAGGTTAGGGATCCAGTAATTTATTAAGTATTTGGTGCATACCTACTATGTGCAAGGTGCTAGGAATACCAAGTTAACCAGACATAGATGCAGTGCCTATCTCCCTCCAGGCCATGCTGGTGGGAGAGACGGATACTAACCAAAAAGTGACAGAAAGACAACTAGACAAGATTATAGTAGCCAATACAAAGGTAAATATACAGCTTACTACAAGTACATATATAAGAAGGCTTAGTCTAACTGGGGCCTCAGAGAAGATAACCAGAAGAAGCAACATTTATATTAAGACAGAGAAAGGAGAAGGTAAGTGGTGGAAGGAGAATATTATGAGGAAAAGGAAGGTTTCTGCCTCTGAATTGTAGGGCTCTGGGCACGTCCCTTGAGCTTAGGCTCTGAACCTTCTTCTTTCTCTGCAAAACGGTGACAGTAATAATGCCTGTGCCATAGAGCTCTAATGAGTAAAGAGTTGGACTTTATTTGTACATTACCTAGGACGTTAGGAAGTACTTAATAAACATTTTCTGGTGGCCATAACAGCCTGGAGTCAGGCTTCCTGAGTTCGAATCCACTTAACTAGCTGTTTGACCTTGGACAAGATGTTTTCTTCCTATCCTTTAGTTGGCCCATCAAGATAACAGTACCTGCCCATAGGGTTGTTGGAGGATCCCAGGAGTTCTTTTATGTGAAGCATGACACAATTCTTGGCACATAATATGTGCCATATGAATGTTAACTTATATTAGCAATAAGGAAATCCTACAACAGTCCAATGAGGTGTTCAGAAATTATTCTATAGCTTTTAAGGAAATTGAAATTCAAAAAGAACCTAAGTGCCTGTCCGTGTTTACTTAGCTAACCAGTTCCATTATTTGAAACCCAAACAGAAAATTTCTGATTCTAACCTGACTCCAAGAGGCCTCCTCAAGCCCGAGGAAAAATTGCCTTCTTGGGATCTCAGGGAAGAATCCTTCACATAATAATATGACCATTGGTAATAATGTCTCTCTGTTCTTTCCAAATCCATAAAAATGCATTTCCTGATGAGTGACTGAGCTGTGAAGAAAGAGATGAGAAACCCTCATCCCTCTAAATTACTTGTGTCAGAATATTTTAACCATAGTACTATGGATAGTAAATTATCCTGATTAACAGGAAATACGTCTCAGATTGGAATCTGAGCAATCAGATGGGCAGAGAAAAAACGCTTTGACTCGCTCTTCATCTTTTAAAGACAAAGGAGAGCTTTTCTATATACAAAGTCAGTGGTCAAGATAGCCTTAGGGAATAAGAGTCTGCAGCATCCAATCCCGCTGAACAGCCGGGAAGCCCACAATCCAGGTCTTCCTGATCCCAAATCCCTGGGCCTGTCCCCCAACACATGCTGCCAAGCTGAGGTCATTTGCAATTGCTCTCTTAGGAGCTCCGGGGAAGGAGGAAGGAGCTACATAGGATGGGATGGGACGTGTGGAGGCCGAGAAAATTAAGGCCATTCCACTTTAAGTTTAGCGTTAGCACACGTCCAGTCATCCCAGGCCCCTGGGAAGAAGAGCTGAAATTTACATTACTTCAGTCACAGCAAAAAAAAACAAAAGTTTACAGCTTAATGTCCTAGAGAGCCCCACATTAGCATAAGAACTGAGCCCAGGCCAAGGGCAGGAAGCCCCTATTAGAATGAGAAAAGAGCTCAATGCCCTTGAAGGCCCCATTGCAAAATGTAAACAGAACTTGAGGAATTGCTCAAGCCCTTCTGGAGGTCCCCCAGACCAGCCCTTAAAACTAAGCTAAAACCCACCTCGGGGTCCAAGTCTCTGCTCCGCTGTGTCAGGTATACTTGGACACAAGCTCGAGCTTGTAAATAAACCCTCCTATGTTTCCATCAATGTCGGCTTCTGGGTGGTTTCTTGGATTCACAATCTTGGGCACAACAGTCTGAGATAAAAAACAAAACCAAAAGAAGCTCGGACGCAGGCAGAGTGAAGGCAGGGTTCTGAGAGGAGCGGCGGAGACCCGGGGGCTTGGGGGCTCTTCTGTGGAAGCCCCTGCTGACTGGGGGGCGGGATGCTCAGCCCCAGAGCCAGAGGACCAACCCGCATCACGCCCTCCAGCGCTGAGTATCAGATAGCAGCACAGCGCCGCCCGCTGGAGGCCAGAGGCGCTGACGCCCACGCCGCCTCTGACTCCACAGGTGCATCTCCCAGGCACATGCGCATCTGACAATCAGCCCCATGGCCCATCCCCAGACCCCCGCACAGACCACTCGCTGACACCAAGTGGTCGGACCACGGAGGCTGCAGAGCTTCAGCTCTGCCTGGAAAGTAGGGTCTAGCTTCCTTTGTACTTTGGGCTTTATTTTCATTTATTTACTTTGATTCTTTTTTATTAATTGCTTTCTTTTAATTTTTTATCTCATTATTTTTTCCAGAAAAGAAGGAAGAAAAAGAAAAACCAAGAAAACAATAACAACTGCCCTCCCAAAAAAAACCCCACCAGATTATTTCACCTGCTTGTTAAAAGATTCTAAATCCCAAAATAGGAAACACAATTAAAGTACCATGAAAGTAAAAATAAGAAATATATAAGGTACATACATAAAAAAAACCCAACTCCCTAACCCTATCTCTTACCCTTTTCCAAAACCGTACCCTGACCCTGACTCTGACCTAACCCCAACCATAACCCCTAACCAAACACTAACCCTAACACTACCCCAAACCCCTATCCTAATCCGAACCCTTGCCCTAACCCTAAACCTAGCCCTAACTTTAACCCTAACCCTAACCCAAACCCTAACTCACACCCTAACCCCTAACCCTAACTGCAAACCTAAGCCCAACCCTAACTCTAAGCATAACCCTAACCCTAACTCGTAACCTCCTGCCCTAATCCCTAAAGCCTAAACCCTAACCCTAACTCTAAACCCTGTCCCTAACCCTAACCCCTATGCCTAATCCCTAACCCCCATCCTAACTCCTAACCACTGACCCTTACAATTATCCCTCACCCTAACCTCTAATCCGTAACCATAAGCATAAACACTAACCCCTAACATCTAACGAAACCTAACCACCAACCGTCTCCCCTCCCCTGACCCTACCATTCATTCTACCCATTCACTTACCCTGTGGTTCTGAGGAGTCCCTTCTGATGTGGACGTGGCCCCCAACGGCGCCTCCAGAGTCCTCTAGGGGGTCCTGAGGAAGCCGGGCTCCTGTGAGTGCAGACGCGGCCTCACGTGTTCCTGAGTCATAGTCAGCGGGGTCCTGAGGACACCAGGTCTCCTGTCACTGTGGACTAGGTCTCACATCCTCTGGAAGCCTCACAGCAGGTCCTCAGGAGGCCGGAGGCTCCTGTCAGCCAGGACATGGCCCCATGGCTCCCCGGAACCACACCGTGGGTCCTGAGGAGGCTGTAGGCTCCTTTCAGCATAGACGCAGCCCCATATGTCCCAAAGCCAAAGTGCAGGTCCTGAGGAGGACGGGGGTCCTGTCAGTGTTGACGTGGCCCCACATTTTCCTCAAGCCTCACCATAAGACCTGAGGAGGCTGGGGGCTCCTGTCGGCATGGATGTGGCCCCAAATCTTCCCAAACCTTCACAGTGGGTCCTGAGGAGGTCGGAGACTCCTGTCAGTGTGGATGCGGCACCCACATCTTTCTTAGGCCTCACCTCAGGCCCTGACAAGGCTGGGGGTCTTCTGTCCGCATGGACGCATCCCCATTTTCCCGAATTCTACACCGGGGGTCCTGAGGAAGTCAGCGTCTGGTTGTGTGGATGTGGCCCCACGTCCTCCCAAAACGTCACCACGTGTTCTGAGGAAGCCAGGGGTCCTGTCACCGTGGATGCGGCCCCCAGGTTCCAGAAGCCTCAACTTTTATCTGAGGGGCCTGGGAGCTCCTGCCAGAGTGGACGCGGCACCACATCTTCCTGAAGCCTCCCCGCGGTTCCTGAGGTGGCCCAGGGGCTCCTGTCTGCGTGGATGTTGGCCCACATCTTCCTGAAGCCTCACCGCGGGTCCTAAGGAGACCACGGTTCCTGTCAGCGTGATTGCCGCCCAATATCCCCCTGAAGACTCCCCGCGGGTCCTGAGGAGGCTGCAGCTCATCAGCGTGGACGCGTCCCCACATCGCCCTCAGGCCTCCCCAGCACAGGCGGGCTCCTGTTTGTGCAGGCGGATGAGACCTACTGCGCATGCGGGCTCCCTGTGCGGGACCTGGGCTCAGGCGCCCCCTGTGGGACGCTCAGGCGCTGCAGGAGGCCTTGCAGGAGGCGGCCTGCCTGTGCCGAGGCCGCACCTGCCTCCTTCCAGGCTCCAGCTGAGGCCTGTTAGCTTCGGAAACGTCTCACTGAAACGGAGCCCAACACCCGGCTTCCCCAGAAATACTTAAGGCCCCTGAGAAGAAGAGCTGAAATTTACATTACCTTTTAACTAGCAGGCCAAAATAATCTGCTGTTTCTTTTGGGGGGGAGGGCAGTTGTTATTGGTTTTCTTGGTTTTTCTTTTTCTTCCTTCTTTCTTTTCTGGAAAAAATAATGAGATGGAGAAATTCACCTCCATAAAATAACATGAGGTAGTACTCAGAGCCAGGAAGTGCATCAATACGCATATAGGATGTCTAACTAGAGTTAAAAACAATGATTATAAAGATAGCAGCTGGGCTGGAAAAAGAGCACAGAAGAAAACTAGAGAATCCCTTACCGTAGAAATAAAAGAACTAAAATCTAGTCAGGCCAACGTTAAAAATGCTATAACTGAGATGCAGTCCCAAGAAAGGTTATGGACCACAGAGGGAGACTGAGGGAACTCAGCCACTTATTAAAACAATAATATTCATATCATCGGAGACTCAGAAGAAAAGGGCGCAGAAGTTTTATTTGAACGAATTATGTAAACTTCTATAACCTGAGGAAGGACACAGACACTGAAATCGAGAGACAGAGAACTCCCAATAAATTCAACAGAAGCTGACCATCACCCAGGCACATCCGAGTCAAAGTCACAAAATACACAGACGAGAAAAGAATCCTGAAAGCAGTGGAGGTGGGGCTTTGGGGGGGGGGTAGTCCTTACCTACAAGGGAGGATGAATCAATTTGCAGCAGATCTGTTCACAAACTTGGCAAGCCAGAAGGAAGTTGGAAGGAAATATTCAATATGCTGAATGGGAAAAGTATGCAGCCAAGAATTCTTTCTTCTGTTTTTTTAAGAATAATCATCAAAACTTATTTAATCTCACAAGGAAGAAATTAAAAATTTCTGAACAAAAAATGCCATTTTCCTCAATCGTAATAGCAAAAATTTATTGTTTTTAATTTTTTTTTAATTGGAGTTCAATTTGTAAGAATTCTTTCTTCAGCAAGGCTGTCATTCAGCATAGAAGGAGAGATAAAGAGTTTCCCAGACAGGCAAAAAATAAAGGAGTTCATGACCACTAAACCAGTCCAGTAAGGAATTTTAAGAGGGACTCTTCTAGTGGGGGAAAAAAAGAGACCAAAAGCAACAAAGACTAGAAAGGACCAGAGAATGTCACCAAAAACACCAACTCTACTGGTAACACAAAGGCACTAAGTTTATATCTTTCAGTAATCACTCTGAATGCTGATAGACTAAATGCTCCAATCAAAAGATATAGCGTAGCACAGTGGCTTAAAAAACATGATCCGGGATGCCTGGGTGGCTCAGGGGTTGAGCATCTGCTTTGGCTCGGGTCATGATCCCGGGGTCCCGGGGGATCAAGTCCCACATCAGGCTCCCTGAATGGAGCCTCATTTTCCCTCTGCCTATACCTCTGCCTCTCTGTGTCTCTCATGAATACATAAATAAAATCTTTACAAAAGAAAAAAGATAAAAAGATGAGAAAGGACCCAAATAAAATCACAAATGAGAAAAGAGAAATAACAACCAATACTAGAAAAAAAAAGAACACTAGAGAAATACACATGATTATAAGAGAACATTATGAAAAATTATATGCCAGCAACCTACAACCTGGAAGAAATAGAACAATTCCTTCCTAGAAATATATAACATAGCAAAAATGGAAAAGGAAGAAATAAGAAACTTGAACAGACAGATAACCAGCAAAGAAATTGAATTAGCAATCAAAAATCTCCCAACAGGAGATGCTTAGATCAATAGAACAGAATGGAAAGCCGAAACAAGATACAAACCTATAACTCTATGATCGCTTAATCTTCAACAAAGCAGGAAAGAATATCCAATGGCAAAAAGACAGTCTCTTCAACAAACCCTAATCCTGACCCCAGGATAATAACAAATTGTGTTGGGAAAACCGGGCAGCCACATGCAGAAGAATGAAACTGGACCAATTTCTTACACCATGTATATAAAAAATAAATTCAAAATAGATTAAAGACCTAAATGTGAGACCTTTTCTCACAGAGAAAAGGAAAGCCCCTGCTGACTGGGGGGCGGGATGCTCAGCCCCAGAGCCAGAGGACCAACCCGCATCACGCCCTCCAGCGCTGAGTATCAGATAGCAGCACAGCGCCGCCCGCTGGAGGCCAGAGGCGCTGACGCCCACGCCGCCTCTGACTCCACAGGTGCATCTCCCAGGCACATGCGCATCTGACAATCAGCCCCATGGCCCATCCCCAGACCCCGCACAAACCACTCGCTGACAATGTGAGACCTTTTCTCACATTTAGAAAAGAAGAAAAAGAAGAAAAGATAGGCAGCAATGTCTTTGACATTGGCCATTGGATCTTCTTTCTAGATATGCCTCTGAGGCGAGGGAAACAAAAGCAAAAATACTATTGGGACTTCATCAAATTGAAAAGCATCCGCAAAGTGAAGGAAACAACCACAGCTAAAAGGCAACATACAAAATGAGAGGAGATATTTGTAAACAACACATCCAAAAAAGAGTTAGTATCCAAAATATATAAAGCAAATATAAATCTCAGCAACCTAAAGACAAATTATCCAACTGCAGATGGGCAGAAGACATGAATGGACTTTGTCTCTGACAGGACATCCAGATGGCCGCCAGACACACGGAAAGACACTCAGCGTCACCCATCATCAGGGAAATGCAAACCAAAACCACAATGAGATGTCACCTGACAGCCGTCAGAATGGCTAAAATTAACAACACAAGAAACAACAGGTGTTGGTGAGGCTATGGAGAAGGGGGAGCCCCCTTACACTCCTGGTGGGCATGTGAACAGGTGCAGCCACTGTGGAAAACAGTGTGGAGGGTCCTCAAGAAGTTAAAAATAGAGCTACCCTACGATTCCAAAATTGCACAGCTAGGTATTTACCCCGAGGATACAAAAGTAGTTTAGTAGATTCGAAGAGGGACACGCAGCCCACTGTTTGTAGCAGGGTTATCAACAACAGCCAAACTGTGCATACAGCCCAGATGTCCATCGACAGATGAATGGGCAGAGACGATGTGGTAAATATACACACTACGACATCACTCGGTCATCAGAAGGGATGAAATGAAGCCATTTACAATGACGTGGGAGAAGTGGAAAGGACTTATGCTAAATGAACTCATTCAGTCAGAGAAAGACAGTTACCAAATACCATACAATTGCATTCACATGTGAATTTTAAGAAACCAAACAAAGGGGCGGAGGGGGTGGATGAGAGAAGCAAACCAAGAAACACACTCTTAACTACAGAGAATAAACTAATAAATACCAGAGGAAGGTGAGGGGGATGGGGAATCAGGGGATGGGGATAGTGGAGGGCACCTGTGACCAGTAGCAGGCGTTGTATCCAAGGGTTGAATCACTATGTGGTAGACCTGAAACTATATCATACTGTGTTTACAAACAGGATTACAAGTAAAACTCTAAAATAATAATTGGTAGTATTGATGAAATATGTGCGCACAAGAGATAAAATCAGAAAGGCAACTGAAAATCCACATAAAGAGTATTTAGAGCCACAAGTCCCCTCCTTAGCTCAGCTCAGGAGAAGCCTGCCATGTCTTTTCTGACCCCAGCAGAAGCCTGGATTTTGATGCTTTGGGGAGGCCACTGACTTGGTGGAATCAGGCTATCTTTGAACCCAAAACCTCAATAGAGTGCATAAAACTAAACTGCCCAAGATACTATGAGTCCCAGTGCAGGCACATGCCAAGACCCAAACTCTAACCATACACAGACATAACCCTAACCCTACGCTTAAGCCTACTGTTAACCTAACCCTTGAACAAGACCTATCACTAATCAAAAACCAAACACAAACCCCAAGACTGAAACACATTCACTGAATCTTCCTGCCAACCCTCACCCTAACTCCTAACCCTAACCTTAACTTAATGTACTCAAATGCTATTCCTAATCCTAGATTCCTAATCTTTACCCTAACCCTAACCCTCTAATACTAATGCTATCTCATACCCCAAACTGTACCCTAACCCGTACCCTAAAACTAACTCCTAAGCCACTCCCTAACCCTTTACCAAAACCGTACCCTGACCCTGACCTAACCCCAACCATAACCCCTAACCAAACACTAACCCTAGCACTACCCCAAACCCCTATCCTAATCCGAACCCTTGCCCTAACCCTAAACCTAGCCCTAACTTTAACCCTAACCCCTAACCCTAACCCCAACCCTAACTCACACCCTAACCCCTAACCCTAACTGCAAACCTAAGCCCAACCCTAACTCTAACCATAACCCTAACCCCAAATCCTAACCTCCTGCCCTAATCCCTAAAGCCTAAACCCTAACCCTAACTCTAAACCCTGTCCCTAACCCTAACCCCTATGCCTAATCCCTAACCCCCATCCTAACTCCTAACCACTGACCCTTACAATTATCCCTCACCCTAACCTCTAATCCGTAACCATAAGCATAAACACTAACCCCTAACATCTAACGAAACCTAACCACCAACCGTCTCCCCTCCCCTGACCCTACCATTCATTCTACCCATTCACTTACCCTGTGGTTCTGAGGAGTCCCTTCTGATGTGGACGTGGCCCCCAACGGCGCCTCCAGAGTCCTCTAGGGGGTCCTGAGGAAGCCGGGCTCCTGTGAGTGCAGACGCGGCCTCACGTGTTCCTGAGTCATAGTCAGTGGGGTCCTGAGGACACCGGGTCTCCTGTCACTGTGGACTAGGTCTCACATCCTCTGGAAGCCTCACAGCAGGTCCTCAGGAGGCCGGAGGCTCCTGTCAGCCTGGACATGGTCCCACGTCCCCCCGGAAACTCACCGCGGGTCCTGAGGAGGCTGTAGACTCCTATCAGCATAGACGCAGCCCCATATGTCCCAAAGCCAAAGTGCAGGTCCTGAGGAGGACGGGGGTCCTGTCAGTGTTGACGTGGCCCCACATTTTCCTCAAGCCTCACCATAAGACCTGAGGAGGCTGGGGGCTCTTGTCAGCATGGATGTGGCCCCAAATCTTCCCAAACCTTCACAGTGGGTCCTGAGGAGGTCGGAGACTCCTGTCAGTGTGGATGCGGCACCCACATCTTTCTTAGGCCTCACCTCAGGCCCTGACAAGGCTGGGGTCTTCTGTCCGCATGGACACATTCCCATTTTCCCGAAGTCTACACCGGGGGTCCTGAGGAAGTCAGCGTCTGGTTGTGTGGATGTGGCCCCACGTCCTCCCAAAACGTCACCCTGTGTTCTGAGGAAGCCGGGGTTCCTGTCACCGTGGATGTGGCCCCCAGGTTCCAGAAGCCTCAACTTATGTCCTGAGGGGCGTGGGAGCTCCTGCCAGAGTGGACCCGGCACCACATCTTCCTGAAGCCTCCCCGCGGTTCCTGAGGCGGCCCAGGGGCTCCTGTCTGCGTGGATGTTGGCCCACATCTTCCTGAAGCCTCACCGCGGGTCCTGAGGAGACCGGGGCTCCTGACAGCGTGAACGTGGCCCAATGTCCTCCTGAAGCCTCACTGCCCGTCCTGAGGAGGCTGCGGCTCATCAGCGTGGACGCGACCCCACCTCCTCCTCAGGCCTCCCAAGCACAGGCTGGCTCCTGTTAGTGCAAGCGGACGAGGCTTACTGCGCATGCGCGATCCTTGGGCGGGGTCTGGAGTCCGGCGCCCCCTGCGGGATGCTTAGGCACTGCAAGAGGCCGTGCAGGAGGCAGTGTCCCTGTCCCCGGGGCCACACCTGCCTCCTTCCAGGCTCCAGCTGAGGCCTGTGAGCTTCGGAAACGTCTCACTGAAACGGAGCCCAACACCCGGCTTCCCCAGAAATACTTAAGGACGATGAATTGGAGCCCACAGGACGCAAAATGAAATGTGGACCAGACTTTTATCACGTCCTACAAAACCCACTCAACCCTCTTCCACTGTGGGCGGGACCGCGGGCTGGTGCAGCCACCCTGGAAACAGTGTGGAGGCTCCTCAGGAAGTTACAAATAGAGCCGCCCTGCGACCAGCAGGTGCTCCGCCTGGAGCTCACTCCGAAGATACAGATGCAGTGAGACTCCGGGACAACTGCACCCCAATGTCCACAGCAGGCGGGTCCACAGTAGCCACACTGTGAGAGGAGCCTTGGTGCCTTCAGACAGATGATGGATAAAGAGGATGGGAGATAGATGATGGTAATAGATGATAGATAGATAGATGATAGGAATGTTACTCAGCTATCAAAGAGAAGGAAATCCTGCCATTTGCAATGACGTGGATAGAACTAGAGGGATCATGTTAAGCGAAATCAGTCAGTCAGGAAAGAAAATGACCATATGGTGTCATTCATAGGTGAAATTAAAGAAGCAAAGCAGATGGACATCTGTGAAGGGAAGGAAAAACAAATAAGATGAAAACAGAGATGGAGGAAAAAGAGACTCAATGACAGGAAACAAACTGAGGGTCGCTGGAGGGGAGGGAAGTGGAGGGACAGGGTAACTGGTAGACGGGCATGAAGGAGGGCACGTGATGTCATGAGCACTGGTGTTATCTCCAACTGGTGAATCCCTGAAGTCTATCTCTGAAAGTATAATACACTATACTGTTAATTAATTGGGTTTAAATTAAATTAAGTTTAAAAAATCAGTTGACTGTATCAGAGTGCATTTTCTTCCAGGCTCTCTATTCTGCTCCTTCAGCAATGCCAGAACCACACCCCTGTGGGTTTGGTTTGTTTAAGTAGGCTCCATGCCTCGTCCACAGCCCAGCACAGGCCTAGTACTTATGACCCCAAGATCAAGACCAGGGGTGAGGTCAAGAGTCAGATGCTTAACCAACGGAGCCAGCCAGGGGCCCGAGAACCACACTGCTTTATCCTGTGTCTCTGTGACATCGTTTGAAATAAGAAAGTGCTGTGTCCAGCTCTATCCTGCTTCTCCAACACTGATTTGCTGTCCAGGGTCATTTGTGGGGGGGGGACAAATGTTAGGAGTGCTTTTTCTATTTCTAAAATCGGCCACCATGATTTTGATAGGAATGACATTGGAACTGCGGGTGGCTTCTGGAACTGTGGACATTTTAACAAGATGAAGGCTCCGACCCCACGAGCCCAGGATGTCCTCCCAAAGTCTTGTAATTTTCAGTGTACAAGTCTTGCAGTCCCTTGGTTCAGTCTAATTATTTTGTTTTTTGGATGCTCCTGATAAGGGAGTCATGTCCTGAATTTCCTTCCTGAGTGCTCATTGTCGGGACACAGCAAGGCTATTGATCTCTGTTCATTTTGTGTCCCACAACTTTAAGGAATTCACTCATTAGTTCTAACAGTTTTTGGTGGAGTCTGTCGGGTTTCCTGTTTCTAATACCACGTCTTCAGCAAATAGGGACAGTGTGATGTCCCCCTTCCAGGTGTGGAACCTTTTCTGTTTCCTGTCTGTTGACTACGATAGGACTTCCAGTGCTGAGAGGGGACTTCCTTGGCTTGTTCCTGCTCTTAGGGGAGACGATTTCAAGTTTTCACCCTTGAGGATGATGTCAGCTATGGGCCTTCCTACACGGCCTTTATTCTGTTGATATACGTTTCCTCAAAACCCACTATGCCGAAAAAAAAATAAAAAAATAAAAAACCCACTATCCTTTTTTTTTAAATAATAAATTTATTTTTTATTGGTGTTCACTTTGCCAACATACAGAACAACACCCAGTGCTCATCCCGTCAAGTGCCCCTCTCAGTGCCCGTCACCCATTCACCCCCACCCCCCGCCGTCCTCCCCTTCTACCACCCCTAGTTCATTTCCCAGAGTTAGGAGTCTTTATGTTCTGTTTCCCTTTCTGATATTTCCCACACATTTCTTCTCCCTTCCCTTATATTCCCTTTTACTACCCACTATGCTTTTTATGTTGTATTTTGTCAAATGCTTTTTCTGCAACTCTTGAGAGGATCATATGACTTTGTCCTTTCTCTTGCTTTTGTTTTTAAGATTTTATTTATTTACCCATGAGAGTCATTTTGTTCCAGGTGAGGCCAGAAGGAGACCACAGGAACCAGGTCCAGGAAAGCCCCATATGGGAACCAGAGCCACCAGATCCAGGTGAGACCAAGGTGGGGACCACAGTCACAAGGTCCAGATGAGGCCCAGGTGGCAACAAGATTCACCAAGTCCAGGTGAGACCCAGGTGGGGACCACAGTCACAAGGTCCAGGTGAGGAACAGGTAAGGACCAGATTCACCAGGTCCAAGTGAAGCCCGGGGGGGGAGGGTGGACCAGAGTCAAAAGGTAAGGGTGAGGTCCAGAGGGGGACCAGAGTAACCAGTTTAGTTTGAGGCCCAGAGTGGGACCAGAGGTCCCCGGTCAAAGTGAGGCCCAGGTGTGGAATAGAGTATCCAGGTCCCAATGATGCCTACGTGAGGACCAGAGTCACTAGGGCCATGCAAGGCCCAATGGGGATCAAAATCACCAGGTCCTGGTGAGGCATAGAAGGAGACCACAGTCACCAGTATCAGGTAAGCCCCATGTGGGAATCAGAGCCACTATATCCAGCTGAGTCCCAGGTCCATGTGAGGACCACGTGAGGACCAGAATCATCAGGTCGAATTGAGGCATAGCTGGGGACAAGAGTCACCAGGTCTAGGTGAGGCCTAGGTGGGGACGAGATTCACCAGGTCTGAGTTAGGTCAAAGTGGGGACGAGAGTCACCAGGTCGAGGTGAGGCCAAACTGAGGACCAGAGTCACCAGATCCAGGTGAGGTCCATGTTGGAAAGAGAGTCACCAGGTCCAGGAGAGGTCCAGGTGGGGACCAGAGTCACCAGGTCCAGATGAGGCCCAGGTGAGGACCAGACTCACCAGGCACACGTGAGGCCCAGGTGGGGACCAGAATCACCAGGTATAGGGGAGGCCCTTGAAAGAACCAGAGTCAACAGTTCGAGGTGAGGCGCAGGTGGCAACCAGAGTCAGAAGGTCCAAATCAGGCCAAAGTGGGGTTCACAGTCACCAGGTCAGGGTGAGACCCAGAGGGGGACCAGAGTCACCTGGTCCAGGTGAGGCTCAGTTGTGGAACACAGTAACCGGGTCCCAATTATGCCCAGTTGAGGACCAGAGTTAACAGGGCCAGGTGAGGCCCAGATGGGGATCAGAGTCACCAGGTCCAAGTGAGGCCCAGGTGGGGACCACAGTCACCAGATCCAGGGTAGTCTCAGGTGGAGACCAGAATCACCAGGTCCAGGTGGGGCCCAGGTAAGGACCAGAGTTACCAGGTCGAGGTGAGTCCCAGGTGGGGAACACAATAACCATGTTCCAATGATGCCCACCTCAGGACCAGAGTCACCAGGTCCACTTGAGGACCAAGTGGGGACCAGATTCACCAGGTCCAGGGGAGGCCCAGGTGGACACCAGAGTTACCAGTTAAAGGTGAGTCTAGAAGGACAGCACGGTCACCAGGTCTAGGTGTGGTCCATGTGAGAACCAGATCACCAGGTACAGGTGAGGCCCAGGTGGGAACCAGAATCAGCAGGTCCAGGTAAGGCCAAGGTGGGGACCACAGTCACCAGGTCCAGGTGAAACCAAGCTGAGGACCAGAATCACCAAATCCAGGTGAGGCCCGGGGGTAGGGGGACTGGAGTCACCAGGCACAGGAGAGGCTACAAGAACAGCAGGGACACCAGGTCCAGGTGTGGTTCATGTGGAAACCAGAGTCACCAGGTCCAGGTGAAGCCCAGGTGAGGACCAAATTAAATGTTCCAGAGTCTCACTTGGGAAACAGACTAAACATATCCTGATGATGCCCAGGTGAGTACAAGAGTCACCAGGTCCAGGTGAGGTGCACGTGAGGACCAGAGTCACCAGGTCCAGGTGATACCCAGGAGGGGATCAGATTCACCAGATCCAGGTAAGGCCCAGGTGGAACTCAGTCACCTGGTCTGGGTGAGACACAGGTGGGGACAAAAGTCATAAGACCAGTTGAGGCCCAGGTGGGAACATAGTTACCAGGTCCAGGTGAGGCCAAACAAAGTACCAGAGGCACAAGACCAGCTGAGGCCCAGTTGGGGACTGGAGTGACCAAGTATAGGTTAGGTTAGAAGGACACCACAGTCATAAAAACACAGCTAGTTGAAAACTGGCTTCTAGGGATGCTTCCTTGTGAGAGCTGAGCTCAGGGCAGGACCTGCCCACATCCTGACTACCTGTAGACATACCTCCTATCATCCTTAAGTGAGGTGCTGGAAGAGGTTGTGTGAAAAGCATGTGGAAGTGTCTGGCCTGTACTCACGTGAATCTGAATTCAATACAGGGATTTCCAACAGCCTTGTTCAATGAGAGTCGTGCTAGGTTCTATCTCCCCTGTAGGAGTGGCAAGCAAACATGTACCTGCAAGGCATTCACATTTCTGAGAGTTGAGCTTATGGCCTGTCCCTCCCACATCCTGACTGCCTGTACGGTTCGCTTCCACAGGATTTCGTTCTACACAGAACAGGAGCAGAGAGAGAACCAAGTGACTTGCTTGTCACTTTCGCACCTCCCGGACAGGTGCATCCACAGCCTGCATACACCATACACTGCTGCTACATTTTCATGGCCGTAAAAACGCAGCTAGTGGAAAGCTGCAATTGAGGCATGCTTCCTTTGAGATATGAGTTCAAGCCAGGACCCCACCGCATCATGCCTGCCTGTGGACGTAGCTGCCAACATCCTCATGTTAGGAGCAGGGAGAGGTTGTGAGAAATGAATGTGGAAGCACAGGGCTGTACTCACGTGTATGTGAGTTGAATACAGCGATTGCCAACATCCTTGTTCAATTAGAGTGTAGCTAGGTTCTAACTCCCCTGTATGAGTGGGGGCAGACATCTGCCTCCCAGGCATACACGCGCCTGAGGGTTGAGCTTATGGCCTGTCCCTCCAACATCCTGACTGCAGGTACACCTGGCTCCTAACAGGCCTAGGCTCGATGCGGGACTGAAGTGTTGTGAGAGGTAAGTGGAAAGTCCCGGCCCACAAGACTAGTGGCTAGAAGCTCAATCCAGCGATTTCCTAGTAATTCCTATGTTAGCCAGGTGCTACATCCTAAGTTCCATACGAGAGAAGCGAGCTGGATGCCTAGTCCCAAGGCAACTTACTTCTAGGAGTTGAGCTCACCCTCAGTCCCTCAAGTTGCACACTGCCTGCAGAATGAGTTTCGAACATCTGCACTAGAGCCATTTGTCAGAGGTTTCTGAGATGCAAGTGGAATAAAGCAGACCTGGATGTTGTCTCCAGCTGCAGTGGAGTGGTATTCTGGGTACCTCCTGGCTTAGAGTACTTCTACGTTCTCAGTGCCCTAAGAACAGAGCTAGTTGAAAGGTGACTTCCAGGCATGCTTCCTTATGCGAGCTGAGGTCAGGGCAGGACCCTCCCGCATCCTGACTGCCGGTAGACATATGTCCCAGCATCCTTATGTTAGGCGCTGGAAGAGGTTGTGTGAAAGCATGTGGAAGTGACAGGATTATCCTCAAGTGTATCTGATCTCAATACAGACATTGCAAACGTCCTTGTTCAATGAGAGTGTAGCTCGGTCCTAGCTCCCATCAAAGTGTCTAGCAGACATCTGCCTGCAAAGCATACCCACTTCCAAGAGTTGAGCTTATGGACTGTCCCTCCCACATCCTGCCTGCAGGTACACCGCGCTCCTAACAGGCCTAGCCCCGATGCGTGCCTGAAGTGTTGTGAGAGCTAAGTGGAAGGTCCCGGCCCACAAGACTAGTGCATTCTAGCTCAATCCAGCGATTTCCTAGTATTCCCTGTGTGAACCAGGTGCTACATCCTAAGTGCCATACGAGAGAAGCTAGCTGAACGCCTTGTCCAAAAGCAACCTACTTCGGAGAGTTGAGCTCACCCTCAGTCACTCACAGTGGCATACTGTCTGCAGAAAGAGTTTCCAACATCTGCACCACAGCCGTTTGTCAGAGGCTTGTGAGACGCAAGTGGAATAAGCAGACCTGGATGGTGTCTCCAGCTGCAGTGGAGTGGTATTCTGGGTACCTCCTGGCTTAGAACACTGTTATGTTCTCAGTGTCCGAGGAACGCAGCTAGTTGAAAGCTGGCTTGTCGGCGTGCTTCCTTGTGCGAACTGAGGTCAAGGCAGGACCCTCCCACATCCTGACTGCCCGTAGATGTAGGTCCCAGCATCCTTATGTTAGGGGCTGGAAGAGGTTGTGTGAAAAGCTTGTGGAAGTGACAGGATTCTCCTCAAGTGTATCTGATCTCAATACAGACATTGCAAATGTCCTTGTTCAATGAGAGTGTAGCTCGGTCCTAGGACCCATCATAAGTGTCTTCCAGACATCTGCCTGCAAAGCGTACACACTTCAGAGAGGTGAGCTTATGGCCTATCGCTCCCACATCCTGACTGCCTGTACGGTTCGCTTGCACAGCATTTCGTTCCACGCAGGACAGGAGCAGAGAGAGAACCAAGTGACTGGCATGTCAATTTCGCGCCTAGAGGACAGCTTGCCTCCAAGGCATGCACACTCCTTTGGGTTGAGCTTATGGCTTCAACCTCCCACATGCTGACCGCCTGTACCCTTTGCAGCCAAGGGATTTCATTGTACACGGGATTCAAGCTGTGTGAGAGGCAAGTGTCTCTTAGGTCAATCCAGTGACTTCTGACGACTTCCTCCCTCAGATGGGTGGTACATACTAAGCTCCAACCCTGAGTACCTAGATGCAAGCTCTCTCCGAGGGGAACTTCCTTCTGTGAGATGAGCTGTCTCGTGGTCCTTCCCACTTCCACCATGCCTGCACATGGAGTTACGAACATCCTCACTAGACATGTTTGTCAGAAGCTCATGGGACTCAACGGGCAAGCTGCAGGCGTCAATGGTGCTCTCACTCGGTGCAGGAGAGCAGTATTCACGCAACGTCCTGACTTCCAGTGCTGCTACGTTCCCACGGCCAAAAGAACGCAGCTAGTGGAAAGCTGCATTCGGGGCATGCTTCCTTTTGAGAGTTGAGCTCAACAAAGGACCCTCCCGCCTCGGGTACCCCTGTGGGTGGAGCTGCTAACATCCTTATGTCAGGTGCAGGGAGAGGTTGTGAGAAATGCGTGGGGAAACGTCAGGCCTGTCCTCACGGCAATGTGAGTTGAATACAGCGATTGCCAACGTCCTTGTTCAATTAGAGTGTAGCTAGGTTCTAACTCCCCTGTAGGAGTGGGGAGCAGACATCTGCCTCCCAGGCATACACGCCCCTGAGAGTTGAGCTTATGGCCTGTCCCTCCCACATCCTGCCTGCAGGTACTCCTCGCTCCAAACAGGCCTAGGCTCGATGCGTGACCTAAGTGTTGTGAGAGGTAAGTGGAAAATCCCGGGCCACAAGACTAGTGCCTCCAAGCTCAATCCAGCGATTTCCTAGTATTCCCCGTGTGAGCCAGGTGCTATATCCTAAGTGCCATACGAGAGAAGCTAGCTGAACGCCTTGTCCAAAAGCAAATTACTTCGGAGAGTTGAGCTCACCCTCAGTCCCTCGCAGTTGCACACTGCCTGCAGAAAGTTTCCAACATCTGCACCACAGCCGTTTGTCAGAGGCTTGTGAGACGCAAGTGGAATAAGCATATCTGGCGGGTGTCTCCAGCTGCAGTGGAGTGGTATTCTGGGTACCTCATGGCTTAGAGTACTGCTACGTTTTCAATGCCCTAAGAACGCAGCTACTTGAAAGCTTGCTTGTAGGCATGCTTCCTTGTGCGAGCTGAGGTCAGGGCAGGACCCTCCCGCATTCTGACTGCCCGTAGACATAGGACCCAGCATCCTCATGTTAGGCCCCGAAAGAGGTTGTGTGAAGAGCATGTGGAAGTGACAGGATTCTCCTCAAGTGTATCTGATCTCAACACAGACATTGCAAACGTCCTTGTTCAATGAGAGTGTAGCTCGGTCCTAGCTCCCATCAAAGTGTCTAGCAGACATCTGCCTGCAAAGCATACACACTTCCGAGAGTTGAGCTTATGGATTGTCCTTCTCACATCCTGCCTGCACGTACACCGCGCTCCTAACAGGCCTAGCCCCGGTGGGTGCCTGAAGTGTTGTGAGAGGTAAGTGGAAAGTCCCAGCCCACAAGACTAGTGCATCCAAGCTCAATCCAGCGATTTCCTAGTATTCCCTGTATGAACCAGGTGTTACATCCTAAGTGTCATACGAGAGAAGCTAGCTGAACGCCTTGTCCAAAAGCAACTTACTTTGGAGAGTTGAGCTCACCCTCAGTCCCTCACAGTTGCACAGTGCCTGCAGAAAGTTTCCAACATCTGCACCACAGCCGTTTGTCAGAGGCTTGTGAGATGCAAGTGGAATAAGCAGACCTGGACGGTGTCTCCAGCTGCAGTGGAGTTGTATTCTGGGTACCTCCGGGCTTAGAACACTGTTACGTTCTCAGTGCCCAAGGAACGCAGCTAGTTGAAAACTGGCTTGTAGGCCTGCTTCCTTGTGCGAGCTGAGGTCAGGACAGGACCCTCCTGCATCCTAACTGCCCGTAGACGTAGGTCCAGGAATCCTTATGTTAGGTGCCGAAGAGGTTGTGTGAAAAGCTTGTGGAAGTGACAGGATTCTCCACAGGTTTATCTGATCTCAATACAGACATTGCAAACGTCCTTGTTCAATGAGAGTGTAGCTCGGTCCCAGCTCCCATCAATAAGTGTCTAGCAGACATCTGCCTGGAAAGCGTACACACTTCCGAGAGTTGAGCTTATGGCCTATCGCTCCCACATCCTGACTGCCTGTACAGTTCGCTTGCACAGCATTTCTTTCTACGCGGGACAGCAGCAGAGAGAGAACCATGTGACTGGCTTGTCAATTTCGCGCCTAGCGGACAGCTGCCTCCAAGGCATGCACACTCCTTTGGGTTGAGCTTATGGCTTCAACCTCCCACATGCTGACCGCCTGTACCCTTTGCAGCCAAGGGATTTCGTTGGACACGGGATTCAAGCTTTGTGAGAGGCAAGTGTCTCTTAGCTCAATCCAGTGACTTCTGACGACTTCCTCCCTCAGATGGGTGGTACATACTAACTTCCAACCCTGAGTACCTAGTTGCAAGCTCTCTCTCAGGGGAACTTCCTTCTGTGAGATGAGCTGACTCGCGGTCCTTCCCACATCCACACTGCCTCCACATGGAGTTACGAACATCCTCACTAGACATAGTTGTCAGAAGCTCATGGGACGCAAGGAGCAAGCTGCAGGCCTCAATGGTGCTGTCACTCGTTGCAGTAGAGCGGTATTCACGCAACGTCCTGACTTCCAGTGCTGCTACGTTC
The DNA here is from genome assembly GCF_048418805.1 of Vulpes vulpes. Taxonomy (NCBI): domain Eukaryota; kingdom Metazoa; phylum Chordata; class Mammalia; order Carnivora; family Canidae; genus Vulpes; species Vulpes vulpes. The sequence goes on from NC_132795.1 coordinate 31,357,085, forward strand.
TCTCGGCCATAAGAAGGCAGCTAGTGGAAAGCTGCATTCGGGGCATAATTACTTTTGAGAGTTGAGCACAACAAAGGACCCTCCCGGCTCGGGTCCCCCTGTGGGTGGAGCTGCTAACATCCTCATGTGAAGTGCAGGGAGAGGTTGTGAGAAATGCCTGTGGAAACGTCAGACCTGTCCTCACAGCAATGTGAGTTGAATACAGCGATTGCCAATGTCCTTGTTCAATGACAGTGTAGCGAGGTTCTAACTCCCCTGTATGAGTGGGAAGCAGACATCTGCCTCCCAGGCATACACGCCCCTGAGAGTTGAGCTTTTGGCCTGTCCCTCCCACATCCTGCCTGCAGGTACACCGAGCTCCTACCAGGCCTAGCCCCGATGCGTGCCTGAGTGTTGTGAGAGCTAAGTGGAAAGTCCCGGCCCACAAGACTAGTGCATCCAAGCTCAATCCAGCGATTTCCTAGTATTCCCTGTATGAACCAGGTGCTACATCCTAAGTGCCATACGAGAGAAGCTAGCTGAACGCCTAGTCCAAAAGCAACATACTTCGGAGAGTTGAGCTCACCCTCAGTCCCTCACAGTTGCACAGTGCCTGCAGAAATTTTCCAACATCTGCACCACCGCCGTTTGTCAGAGACTTGTGAGACGCAAGTGGAATAAGCAGACCTGGAGGGTGTCTCCAGCTGCAGTGGAGGGGTATTCTGGGTACCTCCTGGCTTAGAGTACTGCTACGCTCTCAGTGCCCTAAGAATGCAGCTACTTGAAAGCTGGCTTGGAGGCCTGCTTCCTTTGGCGAGCTGAAGTCAGAGCAGGACCCTCCCGAATCCTGAATGCCCGTCGACGTAGGTCAGGCATCCTTATGTTAGGTGCCAAAGAGATTGTGTGAAATGCTTGTGGAAGTGACAGGATTCTCCTCAAGTGTATCTGATCTCAATACAGACATTGCAAACGTCCTTGTTCAATGAGAGTGTAGCTCGGTCTTAGCTCCCATCAAAGTGTCTAGCAGACATCTGCCTGCAAAGCATACACACTTCCGAGAGCTGAGCTTATGGACTGTCCCTCCCACATCCTGCCTGCAGGTATACCGCGTTCCTAACATGCCTATCCCCGATGCGTGCCTGAAGTGTTGTCAGAGCTAAGTGGAAAGTCCCGGCCCACAAGACTAGTGCATCCAAGCTCAATCCAGCGATTTCCTAGTATTCCCTGTATGAACCAGGTGCTACATCCTAAGTGCCATAGGAGAGAAGCTAGCGGAACGCCTAGTCCAAAAGCAACTTACTTCGGAGAGTTGAGCTAACACTCAGTCCCTCGCAGTTGGACACTACCTGCAGAAAGATTTTCCAACATCTGCATCTGAGCCGTTTGTCAGAGTCTTGTGAGACGCAGGTGGAATAAGCAGACCTGGAAGGTGTCTCCAGCTGCAGTGGAGTTGTATTCTAGGTACCTCCTGGCTTAGAACACTGTTACGTTCTCAGTGCCCGAGGAACGCAGCTAGTTGAAAGCTGGCTTTTAGGCGAGCTTACTTGTGCGAGCTGAGATCAGGGCAGGACCCGCCCCCATCCTGACTGCCCGTAGATGTAGGTCCCAGCATCCTTATTTTAGGTGCCGAAGAGGTTGTGTGAAAATCTTGTGGAAGTGACAGGATTCTCCTCAAGTGTATCTGATCTCAATACAGACATTGCAAACGTCCTTGTTCAATGAGAGTGTAGCTCGGTCCTAGCTCCCATCAAAGTGTCTAGCAGACATCTGCTACAAACCATACAGACGTCTCAGAGTTGAGCTTATGGACTGTCCCTCTCACATCCTGCCTGCAGGAACACCGCGCTCCTAACAGGCCTAGCCCCGATGCGTGCCTGAAGTGTTGTCAGAGCTAAGTGGAAAGTCCCGGCCCACAAGACTAGTGCATCCAAGCTCAATGCAGCGATTTCCAGGTATTCCCTGCATGAGCCAGGTGCTACATCCTAAGTGCCATACGAGAGAAGCTAGCTGAACGCCTAGTCCAAAAGCAACATACTTCGGAGAGTTGAGCTAACCCTCAGTCCCTCGCAGTTGCACACTACCTGCAGAAAGATTTTCCAACATCTGCATCTGAGCCGTTTGTCAGAGTCTTGTGAGACGCAGGTGGAATAAGCATACCTGGAGGGTGTCTCCAGCTGCAGTGGAGGGGTATTCTGGGTACCTCCTGGCTTAGAGTACTGCGACGTTCTCAGTGCCCTAAGAACGCAGCTAGTTGAAAGCTTGCTTGGAGGCATGCTTCGTTCTGCGAGCTGATGTCAGGGCAGGACCCACCCGCATCCTGACTGCCCGTAGACATAGGACCTTGCATCCTTATGTTTGGTGCTGGAAGAGGTTTTGTGCATAGCATGTGGAAGTGGCAGGATTCTCCTCAAGTGTATCTGATCTCAATACAGACATTGCAAACGTCCTTGTTCAATGGGAGTGTAGCTCCGTCCTAGCTCCCATCAAAGTGTCTAGCAGACATCTGCATGGAAAGCATACACACTTCCGAGAGCTGAGCTTATGGACTGTCCCTCCCTCATCCTGCCTGCAGTTACACCACGCTCCTAACAGGCCTAGCCCTGATGCGTGCCTGAGTGTTGTGAGAGCTAAGTGGAAAGTCCCGGCCCACAAGACTAGTGCATCCAAGCACAATCCAGCGATTTCCTAGTATTCCCTGTATGAACCAGGTGCTACATCCTAAGTCCCATACGAGAGAAGCTAGCTGAACGCCTAGTCCAAAAGCAACATACTTCGGAGAGTTGAGCTAACCCTCAGTCCCTCGCAGTTGCACACTACCTGCAGAAAGATTTTCCAACATCTGCATCTGAGCCGTTTGTCAGAGGCTTGTGAGACGCAAGTGGAATAAGCAGACCTGGAGGGTGTCTCCAGCTCCAGTGGAGTTGTATTCTAGGTACCTCCTGGCTTAGAACACTGTTACGTTCTCAGTGCCCGAGGAACGCAGCTAGTTGAAAGCTGGCTTTTAGGCGAGCTTACTTGTGCGAGCTGAGATCAGGGCAGGACCCGCCCCCATCCTGAGTGCCCGTAGATGTAGGTCCCAGCATCCTTATTTTAGGTCCCGTAGAGGTTGTGTGAAAATCTTGTGGAAGTGACAGGATTCTCCTCAAGTGTATCTGATCTCAATACAGACATTGCAAACGTCCTTGTTCAATGAGAGTGTAGCTCGGTCCTAGCTCCCATCAAAGTGTCTAGCAGACATCTGCCTGCAAAGCATACACACTTCCGAGAGTTGAGCTTATGGGCTGTCCCTCCCACATCCTGCCTGGAGATACACCGCGTTCCTAACAGGCCTAGCCCCGATGCGTGCCTGAAGTGTTGTGAAAGCTAAGTGGAAAGTCCCGGCCCACAAGACTAGGCATCCAAGCTCAATCCAGCGATTTTCTAGTGTTCCCTGCATGAGCCAGGTGCTACATCCTAAGTGCCATACGAGAGAAGCTAGCTGAACGCCTTGTCCAAAAGCAACTTACTTCGGAGAGTTGAGCTAACCCTCAGTCCCTCGCAGTTGCACACTGCCTGCAGAAAGATTTTCCAACATCTGCATCACAGCCGTTTGTCAGAGTCTTGTGAGACGCAGGTGGAATAAGCATACCTGGAGGGTGTCTCCAGCTGCAGTGGAGGGGTATTCTGGGTACCTCCTGGCTTAGAGTACTGCGACGTTCTCAGTGCCCTAAGAACGCAGCTAGTTGAAAGCTTGCTTGTAGGCATGCTTCGTTCTGCGAGCTGATGTCAGGGCAGGACCCACCCGCATCCTGACTGCCCGTAGACATAGGACCTAGCATCCTTATGTTTGGTGCTGGAAGAGGTTTTGTGCATAGCATGTGGAAGTGACAGGATTCTCCTCAAGTGTATCTGAACTCAATACAGACATTGCAAACGTCCTTGTTCAATGGGAGTGTAGCTCGGTCCCAGCTCCTATCAAAGTGTCTAGCAGACATCTGCCTGCAAAGCATACACACTTCGGAGAGCTGAGCTTATGGGCTGTCCCTCCCACATCCTGCCTGCAGGTACACCGCGTTCCTAACATGCCTATCCCCGATGCGTGCCTGAAGTGTTGTCAGAGCTAAGTGGAAAGTCCCGGCCCACAAGACTAGTGCATCCAAGCTCAATGCAGCGATTTCCAGGTATTCCCTGCATGAGCCAGGTGCTACATCCTAAGTGCCATACGAGAGAAGCTAGCTGAACGCCTTGTCCAAAAGCAACTTACTTCGGAGAGTTGAGCTAACCCTCAGTCCCTCGCAGTTGCACACTACCTGCAGAAAGATTTTCCAACATCTGCATCTGAGCCGTTTGTCAGAGTCTTGTGAGACGCAGGTGGAATAAGCAGACCTGGAAGGTGTCTCCAGCTGCAGTGGAGTTGTATTCTAGGTACCTCCTGGCTTAGAACACTGTTACGTTCTCAGTGCCCGAGGAACGCAGCTAGTTGAAAGCTGGCTTTTAGGCGAGCTTACTTGTGCGAGCTGAGATCAGGGCAGGACCCGCCCCCATCCTGAGTGCCCGTAGATGTAGGTCCCAGCATCCTTATTTTAGGTCCCGAAGAGGTTGTGTGAAAATCTTGTGGAAGTGACAGGATTCTCCTCAAGTGTATCTGATCTCAATACAGACATTGCAAACGTCCTTGTTCAATGAGAATGTAGCTCGGTCCTAGCTCCCATCAAAGTGTCTAGCAGACATCTGCTACAAACCATACAGACGTCTCAGAGTTGAGCTTATGGACTGTCCCTCTCACATCCTGCCTGCAGGAACACCGCGCTCCTAACAGGCCTAGCCCCGATGCGTGCCTGAAGTGTTGTCAGAGCTAAGTGGAAAGTCCCGGCCCACAAGACTAGTGCATCCAAGCTCAATGCAGCGATTTCCAGGAATTCCCTGCATGAGCCAGGTGCTACATCCTAAGTGCCATACGATAGAAGCTAGCTGAACGCCTTGTACAAAAGCAACTTACTTCGGAGAGTTGAGCTAACCCTCAGTCCCTCGCAGTTGCACATTGCCTGCAGAAAGATTTTCCAACATCTGCATCACAGCCGTTTGTCAGAGTCTTGTGAGACGCAGGTGGAATAAGCATACCTGGAGGGTGTCTCCAGCTGCAGTGGAGGGGTATTCTGGGTACCTCCTGGCTTAGAGTACTGCGACGTTCTCAGTGCCCTAAGAACGCAGCTAGTTGAAAGCTTGCTTGTAGGCATGCTTCGTTCTGCGAGCTGATGTCAGGGCAGGACCCACCCGCATCCTGACTGCCCGTAGACATAGGACCTAGCATCCTTATGTTTGGTGCTGGAAGAGGTTTTGTGCATAGCATGTGGAAGTGACAGGATTCTCCTCAAGTGTATCTGATCTCAATACAGACATTGCAAATGTCCTTGTTCAATGGGAGTGTAGCTCGGTCCCAGCTCCTATCAAAGTGTCTAGCAGACATCTGCCTGCAAAGCATACACACTTCCGAGAGTTGAGCTTATGGACTGTCCCTCCCACATCCTGCCTGCAGATACACCGAGTCCCTAACAGGCCTAGCCCCGATGCGTGCCTGAAGTGTTGTCAGACCTAAGTGGAAAGTCCCGGCCCACACGACGAGTGCATCCAAGCACAATCCAGCGATTTCCTAGTATTCCCTGCATGAGCCAGGTGCTACATCCTAAGTGCCATACGAGAGAAACCAGCTGAACACCTTGTCCAAAAGCAACTTACTTCGGAGAGTTGAGCTAACCCTCAGTCCCTCGCAGTTGCACACTACCTGCAGAAAGATTTTCCAACATCTGCATCTGAGCCGTTTGTCAGAGGCTTGTGAGACGCAAGTGGAATAAGCAGACCTGGAGGGTGTCTCCAGCTGCAGTGGAGTTGTATTCTAGGTACCTCCTGGCTTAGAACACTGTTACGTTCTCAGTGCCCGAGGAACGCAGCTAGTTGAAAGCTGGCTTTTAGGCGAGCTTACTTGTGCGAGCTGAGATCAGGGCAGGACCCGCCCCCATCCTGACTGCCCGTAGATGTAGGTCCCAGCATCCTTATTTTAGGTCCCGAAGAGGTTGTGTGAAAATCTTGTGGAAGTGACAGGATTCTCCTCAAGTGTATCTGATCTCAATACAGACATTGCAAACGTCCTTGTTCAATGAGAGTGTAGCTCGGTCCTAGCTCCCATCAAAGTGTCTAGCAGACATCTGCTACAAACCATACAGACGTCTCAGAGTTGAGCTTATGGACTGTCCCTCTCACATCCTGCTTGCAGGAACACCGTGCTCCTAACAGGCCTAGCCCCGATGCGTGCCTGAAGTGTTGTGAGAGTTAAGTGGAAATTCACGGCCCACAAGACTAGTGCATCCAAGCTCAAACCAGCGATTTCCTAGTATTCCCTGTATGAACCACGTGCTACATCCTAAGTGCCATACGAGAGAAGCTAGCTGAACGCCTTGTCCAAAATCAACGTACTTTGGAGAGTTGAGCTAACCCTCAGTCCCTCACAGTTGCACAGTGCCTGCAGAAAGTTTCCAACATCTGCACCACAGCCGTTTGTCAGAATCTTGTGAGACGCAGGTGGAATAAGCAGACCTGGAAGGTGTCTCCAGCTGCAGTGGAGTTGTATTCTAGGTACCTCCTGGCTTAGAACACTGTTACGTTCCCAGTGCCCGACGAACACAGCTAGTTGAAAGCTGGCTTTTAGGCGAGCTTACTTGTGCGAGCTGAGATGAGGGCAGGACCCACCCGCATCCTGACTACCCGTAGATGTAGGTCCCAGCATCCTTATTTTAGGTGCCGAAGAGGTTGTGTGAAAAGCTTGTGGAAGTGACAGGATTCTCCTCAAGTGTATCTGATCTCAATACAGACATTGCAAACGTCCTTGTTCAATGAGAGTGTAGCTCGGTCCTAGCTCCCATCAAAGTGTCTAGCAGACATCTGCCTGCAAAGCATACACACTTTCGAGAGTTGAGCTTATGGACTGTCCCTCCCACATCCTGCCTGGAGATACACCGCGTTCCTAACAGGCCAGCCCGATGCGTGCCTGAAGTGTTGTGAAAGCTAAGTGGAAAGTCCCGGCCCACAAGACTAGGCATCCAAGCTCAATCCAGCGATTTTCTAGTGTTCCCTGCATGAGCCAGGTGCTACATCCTAAGTGCCATACGAGAGAAGCTAGCTGAATGCCTTGTGCAAAAGCAACTTACTTCGGAGAGTTGAGCTAACCCTCAGTCCCTCGCAGTTGCACACTGCCTGCAGAAAGCTTTTCCAACATCTGCATCACAGCCGTTTGTCAGAGTCTTGTGAGACGCAGGTGGAATAAGCATACCTGGAGGGTGTCTCCAGCTGCAGTGGAGGGGTATTCTGGGTACCTCCTGGCTTAGAGTACTGCGACGTTCTCAGTGCCTTAAGAACGCAGCTAGTTGAAAGCTTGCTTGGAGGCATGCTTCGTTCTGCGAGCTGATGTCAGGGCAGGACCCACCCGCATCCTGACTGCCCGTAGACATAGGACCTAGCATCCTTATGTTTGGTGCTGGAAGAGGTTTTGTGCATAGCATGTGGAAGTGACAGGATTCTCCTCAAGTGTATCTGATCTCAATACAGACATTGCAAACGTCCTTGTTCAATGAGAGTGTAGCTCCGTCCTAGCTCCCATCAAAGTGTCTAGCAGACATCTGCATGGAAAGCATACACACTTCCGAGAGTTGAGCTTATGGACTGTCCCTCCCTCATCCTGCCTGCAGTTACACCACGCTCCTAACAGGCCTAGCCCCGATGCGTGCCTGAGTGTTGTGAGAGCTAAGTGGAAAGTCCCGGCCCACAAGACTAGTGCATCCAAGCTCAATCCAGCGATTTCCTAGTATTCCCTGTATGAACCAGGTGCTACATCCTAAGTGCCATACGAGAGAAGCTAGCTGAACGCCTAGTCCAAAAGCAACATACTTCGGAGAGTTGAGCTAACCCTCAGTCCCTCGCAGTTGCACACTACCTGCAGAAAGATTTTCCAACATCTGCATCTGAGCCGTTTGTCAGAGGCTTGTGAGACGCAAGTGGAATAAGCAGACCTGGAGGGTGTCTCCAGCTGCAGTGGAGTTGTATTCTAGGTACCTCCTGGCTTAGAACACTGTTACGTTCTCAGTGCCCGAGGAACGCAGCTAGTTGAAAGCTGGCTTTTAGGCGACCTTACTTGTGCGAGCTGAGATAAGGGCAGGACCCTCCCCCATCCTGACTGCCCGTAGATGTAGGTCCCAGCATCCTTATTTTAGGTGCCGAAGAGGTTGTGTGAAAATCTTGTGGAAGTGACAGGATTCTCCTCAAGTGTATCTGATCTCAATACAGACATTGCAAACGTCCTTGTTCAATGAGAGTGTAGCTCGGTCCTAGCTCCCATCAAAGTGTCTAGCAGACATCTGCTACAAACCATACAGACGTCTCAGAGTTGAGCTTATGGACTGTCCCTCTCACATCCTGCCTGCAGGAACACCGTGCTCCTAACAGGCCTAGCCCCGATGCATGCCTGAAGTGTTGTGAGAGGTAAGTGGAAATTCACGGCCCACAAGACTAGTGCATCCAAACTCAAACCAGCGATTTCCTAGTATTCCCTGTATGAACCACGTGCTACATCCTAAGTGCCATACGAGAGAAGCTAGCTGAACGCCTTGTCCAAAATCAACGTACTTTGGAGAGTTGAGCTAACCCTCAGTCCCTCACAGTTGCACAGTGCCTGCAGAAAGTTTCCAACATCTGCATCTGAGCCGTTTGTCAGAGTCTTGTGAGACGCAGGTGGAATAAGCAGACCTGGAAGGTGTCTCCAGCTGCAGTGGAGTTGTATTCTAGGTACCTCCTGGCTTAGAACACTGTTACGTTCCCAGTGCCCGACGAACACAGCTAGTTGAAAGCTGGCTTTTAGGCGAGCTTACTTGTGCGAGCTGAGATGAGGGCAGGACCCACCCGCATCCTGACTGCCCGTAGATGTAGGTCCCAGCATCCTTATTTTAGGTGCCGAAGAGGTTGTGTGAAAAGCTTGTGGAAGTGACAGGATTCTCCTCAAGTGTATCTGATCTCAATACAGACATTGCAAACGTCCTTGTTCAATGAGAGTGTAGCTCGGTCCTAGCTCCCATCAAAGTGTCTAGCAGACATCTGCCTGCAAAGCATACACACTTCCGAGAGTTGAGCTTATGGACTGTCCCTCCCACATCCTGCCTGGAGATACACCGCGTTCCTAACAGGCCTAGCCCCGATGCGTGCCTGAAGTGTTGTGAAAGCTAAGTGGAAAGTCTCGGCCCACAAGACTAGGCATCCAAGCTCAATCCAGCGATTTTCTAGTGTTCCCTGCATGAGCCAGGTGCTACATCCTAAGTGCCATACGAGAGAAGCTAGCTGAACGCCTTGTCCAAAAGCAACTTACTTCGGAGAGTTGAGCTAACCCTCAGTCCCTCGCAGTTGCACACTGCCTGCAGAAAGCTTTTCCAACATCTGCATCACAGCCGTTTGTCAGAGTCCTGTGAGACGCAGGTGGAATAAGCATACCTGGAGGGTGTCTCCAGCTGCAGTGGAGGGGTATTCTGGGTACCTCCTGGCTTAGAGTACTGCGACGTTCTCAGTGCCCTAAGAACGCAGCTAGTTGAAAGCTTGCTTGGAGGCATGCTTCGTTCTGCGAGCTGATGACAGGGCAGGACCCACCCGCATCCTGACTGCCCGTAGACATAGGACCTAGCATCCTTATGTTTGGTGCTGGAAGAGGTTTTGTGCATAGCATGTGGAAGTGGCAGGATTCTCCTCGAGTGTATCTGATCTCAATACAGACATTGCAAACGTCCTTGTTCAATGGGAGTGTAGCTCCGTCCTAGCTCCCATCAAAGTGTCTAGCAGACATCTGCATGGAAAGCATACACACTTCCGAGAGCTGAGCTTATGGACTGTCCCTCCCTCATCCTGCCTGCAGTTACACCACGCTCCTAACAGGCCTAGCCCTGATGCGTGCCTGAGTGTTGTGAGAGCTAAGTGGAAAGTCCCGGCCCACAAGACTAGTGCATCCAAGCTCAATCCAGCGATTTCCTAGTATTCCCTGTATGAACCAGGTGCTACATCCTAAGTCCCATACGAGAGAAGCTAGCTGAACGCCTAGTCCAAAAGCAACATACTTCGGAGAGTTGAGCTAACCCTCAGTCCCTCGTAGTTGCACACTACCTGCAGAAAGATTTTCCAACATCTGCATCTGAGCCGTTTGTCAGAGGCTTGTGAGATGCAAGTGGAATAAGCAGACCTGGAGGGTGTCTCCAGCTGCAGTGGAGTTGTATTCTAGGTACCTCCTGGCTTAGAACACTGTTACGTTCCCAGTGCCCGACGAACACAGCTAGTTGAAAGCTGGCTTTTAGGCGATCTTACTTGTGCGAGCTGAGATGAGGGCAGGACCCACCCGCATCCTGACTGCCCGTAGATATAGGTCCCAGCATCCTTATTTTAGGTGCCGAAGAGGTTGTGTGAAAAGCTTGTGGAAGTGACAGGATTCTCCTCAAGTGTATCTGATCTCAATACAGACATTGCAAACGTCCTTGTTCAATGAGAGTGTAGCTCGGTCCTAGCTCCCATCAAAGTGTCTAGCAGACATCTGCCTGCAAAGCATACACACTTCCGAGAGTTGAGCTTATGGACTGTCCCTCCCACATCCTGCCTGGAGATACACCGCGTTCCTAACAGGCCTAGCCCCGATGCGTGCCTGAAGTGTTGTGAAAGCTAAGTGGAAAGTCCCGGCCCACAAGACTAGGCATCCAAGCTCAATCCAGCGATTTCCAGGTATTTCCTGCATGAGCCAGGTGCTACATCCTAAGTGCCATACGAGAGAAGCTAGCTGAACGCCTTGTCCAAAAGCAACTTACTTCGGAGAGTTGAGCTAACCCTCAGTCCCTCGCAGTTGCACACTACCTGCAGAAAGATTTTCCAACATCTGCATCACAGCCGTTTGTCAGAGTCTTGTGAGACGCAGGTGGAATAAGCAGACCTGGAAGGTGTCTCCAGCTGCAGTGGAGTTGTATTCTAGGTACCTCCTGGCTTAGAACACTGTTACGTTCCCAGTGCCCGACGAACACAGCTAGTTGAAAGCTGGCTTTTAGGCGAGCTTACTTGTGCGAGCTGAGATGAGCGCATGACCCACCCGCATCCTGACTGCCCGTAGATGTAGGTCCCAGCATCCTTATTTTAGGTGCCGAAGAGGTTGTGTGAAAAGCTTGTGGAAGTGACAGGATTCTCCTCAAGTGTATCTGATCTCAATACAGACATTGCAAACGTCCTTGTTCAATGAGAGTGTAGCTCGGTCCTAGCTCCCATCAAAGTGTCTAGCAGACATCTGCCTGCAAAGCATACACACTTCCGAGAGTTGAGCTTATGGACTGTCCCTCCCACATCCTGCCTGGAGATACACCGCGTTCCTAACAGGCCTAGCCCCGATGCGTGCCTGAAGTGTTGTGAAAGCTAAGTGGAAAGTCTCGGCCCACAAGACTAGGCATCCAAGCTCAATCCAGCGATTTTCTAGTGTTCCCTGCATGAGCCAGGTGCTACATCCTAAGTGCCATACGAGAGAAGCTAGCTGAACGCCTTGTCCAAAAGCAACTTACTTCGGAGAGTTGAGCTAACCCTCAGTCCCTCGCAGTTGCACACTGCCTGCAGAAAGATTTTCCAACATCTGCATCACAGCCGTTTGTCAGAGTCTTGTGAGACGCAGGTGGAATAAGCATACCTGGAGGGTGTCTCCAGCTGCAGTGGAGGGGTATTCTGGGTACCTCCTGGCTTAGAGTACTGCGACGTTCTCAGTGCCCTAAGAACGCAGCTAGTTGAAAGCTTGCTTGGAGGCATGCTTCGTTCTGCGAGCTGATGTCAGGGCAGGACCCACCCGCATCCTGACTGCCCGTAGACATAGGACCTAGCATCCTTATGTTTGGTGCTGGAAGAGGTTTTGTGCATAGCATGTGGAAGTGGCAGGATTCTCCTCAAGTGTATCTGATCTCAATACAGACATTGCAAACGTCCTTGTTCAATGGGAGTGTAGCTCCGTCCTAGCTCCCATCAAAGTGTCTAGCAGACATCTGCATGGAAAGCATACACACTTCCGAGAGCTGAGCTTATGGACTGTCCCTCCCTCATCCTGCCTGCAGTTACACCACGCTCCTAACAGGCCTAGCCCCGATGCGTGCCTGAGTGTTGTGAGAGCTAAGTGGAAAGTCCCGGCCCACAAGACTAGTGCATCCAAGCTCAATCCAGCGATTTCCTAGTATTCCCTGTATGAACCAGGTGCTACATCCTAAGTGCCATACGAGAGAAGCTAGCTGAACGCCTAGTCCAAAAGCAACATACTTCGGAGAGTTGAGCTAACCCTCAGTCCCTCGCAGTTGCACACTACCTGCAGAAAGATTTTCCAACATCTGCATCTGAGCCGTTTGTCAGAGGCTTGTGAGACGCAAGTGGAATAAGCAGACCTGGAGGGTGTCTCCAGCTGCAGTGGAGTTGTATTCTAGGTACCTCCTGGCTTAGAACACTGTTACGTTCTCAGTGCCCGAGGAACGCAGCTAGTTGAAAGCTGGCTTTTAGGCGACCTTACTTGTGCGAGCTGAGATAAGGGCAGGACCCTCCCCCATCCTGACTGCCCGTAGATGTAGGTCCCAGCATCCTTATTTTAGGTGCCGAAGAGGTTGTGTGAAAATCTTGTGGAAGTGACAGGATTCTCCTCAAGTGTATCTGATCTCAATACAGACATTGCAAACGTCCTTGTTCAATGAGAGTGTAGCTCGGTCCTAGCTCCCATCAAAGTGTCTAGCAGACATCTGCTACAAACCATACAGACGTCTCAGAGTTGAGCTTATGGACTGTCCCTCTCACATCCTGCCTGCAGGAACACCGTGCTCCTAACAGGCCTAGCCCCGATGCATGCCTGAAGTGTTGTGAGAGGTAAGTGGAAATTCACGGCCCACAAGACTAGTGCATCCAAACTCAAACCAGCGATTTCCTAGTATTCCCTGTATGAACCACGTGCTACATCCTAAGTGCCATACGAGAGAAGCTAGCTGAACGCCTTGTCCAAAATCAACGTACTTTGGAGAGTTGAGCTAACCCTCAGTCCCTCACAGTTGCACAGTGCCTGCAGAAAGTTTCCAACATCTGCATCTGAGCCGTTTGTCAGAGTCTTGTGAGACGCAGGTGGAATAAGCAGACCTGGAAGGTGTCTCCAGCTGCAGTGGAGTTGTATTCTAGGTACCTCCTGGCTTAGAACACTGTTACGTTCCCAGTGCCCGACGAACACAGCTAGTTGAAAGCTGGCTTTTAGGCGAGCTTACTTGTGCGAGCTGAGATGAGGGCAGGACCCACCCGCATCCTGACTGCCCGTAGATGTAGGTCCCAGCATCCTTATTTTAGGTGCCGAAGAGGTTGTGTGAAAAGCTTGTGGAAGTGACAGGATTCTCCTCAAGTGTATCTGATCTCAATACAGACATTGCAAACGTCCTTGTTCAATGAGAGTGTAGCTCGGTCCTAGCTCCCATCAAAGTGTCTAGCAGACATCTGCCTGCAAAGCATACACACTTCCGAGAGTTGAGCTTATGGACTGTCCCTCCCACATCCTGCCTGGAGATACACCGCGTTCCTAACAGGCCTAGCCCCGATGCGTGCCTGAAGTGTTGTGAAAGCTAAGTGGAAAGTCTCGGCCCACAAGACTAGGCATCCAAGCTCAATCCAGCGATTTTCTAGTGTTCCCTGCATGAGCCAGGTGCTACATCCTAAGTGCCATACGAGAGAAGCTAGCTGAACGCCTTGTCCAAAAGCAACTTACTTCGGAGAGTTGAGCTAACCCTCAGTCCCTCGCAGTTGCACACTGCCTGCAGAAAGCTTTTCCAACATCTGCATCACAGCCGTTTGTCAGAGTCCTGTGAGACGCAGGTGGAATAAGCATACCTGGAGGGTGTCTCCAGCTGCAGTGGAGGGGTATTCTGGGTACCTCCTGGCTTAGAGTACTGCGACGTTCTCAGTGCCCTAAGAACGCAGCTAGTTGAAAGCTTGCTTGGAGGCATGCTTCGTTCTGCGAGCTGATGACAGGGCAGGACCCACCCGCATCCTGACTGCCCGTAGACATAGGACCTAGCATCCTTATGTTTGGTGCTGGAAGAGGTTTTGTGCATAGCATGTGGAAGTGGCAGGATTCTCCTCGAGTGTATCTGATCTCAATACAGACATTGCAAACGTCCTTGTTCAATGGGAGTGTAGCTCCGTCCTAGCTCCCATCAAAGTGTCTAGCAGACATCTGCATGGAAAGCATACACACTTCCGAGAGCTGAGCTTATGGACTGTCCCTCCCTCATCCTGCCTGCAGTTACACCACGCTCCTAACAGGCCTAGCCCTGATGCGTGCCTGAGTGTTGTGAGAGCTAAGTGGAAAGTCCCGGCCCACAAGACTAGTGCATCCAAGCTCAATCCAGCGATTTCCTAGTATTCCCTGTATGAACCAGGTGCTACATCCTAAGTCCCATACGAGAGAAGCTAGCTGAACGCCTAGTCCAAAAGCAACATACTTCGGAGAGTTGAGCTAACCCTCAGTCCCTCGTAGTTGCACACTACCTGCAGAAAGATTTTCCAACATCTGCATCTGAGCCGTTTGTCAGAGGCTTGTGAGATGCAAGTGGAATAAGCAGACCTGGAGGGTGTCTCCAGCTGCAGTGGAGTTGTATTCTAGGTACCTCCTGGCTTAGAACACTGTTACGTTCCCAGTGCCCGACGAACACAGCTAGTTGAAAGCTGGCTTTTAGGCGATCTTACTTGTGCGAGCTGAGATGAGGGCAGGACCCACCCGCATCCTGACTGCCCGTAGATATAGGTCCCAGCATCCTTATTTTAGGTGCCGAAGAGGTTGTGTGAAAAGCTTGTGGAAGTGACAGGATTCTCCTCAAGTGTATCTGATCTCAATACAGACATTGCAAACGTCCTTGTTCAATGAGAGTGTAGCTCGGTCCTAGCTCCCATCAAAGTGTCTAGCAGACATCTGCCTGCAAAGCATACACACTTCCGAGAGTTGAGCTTATGGACTGTCCCTCCCACATCCTGCCTGGAGATACACCGCGTTCCTAACAGGCCTAGCCCCGATGCGTGCCTGAAGTGTTGTGAAAGCTAAGTGGAAAGTCCCGGCCCACAAGACTAGGCATCCAAGCTCAATCCAGCGATTTCCAGGTATTTCCTGCATGAGCCAGGTGCTACATCCTAAGTGCCATACGAGAGAAGCTAGCTGAACGCCTTGTCCAAAAGCAACTTACTTCGGAGAGTTGAGCTAACCCTCAGTCCCTCGCAGTTGCACACTACCTGCAGAAAGATTTTCCAACATCTGCATCACAGCCGTTTGTCAGAGTCTTGTGAGACGCAGGTGGAATAAGCAGACCTGGAAGGTGTCTCCAGCTGCAGTGGAGTTGTATTCTAGGTACCTCCTGGCTTAGAACACTGTTACGTTCCCAGTGCCCGACGAACACAGCTAGTTGAAAGCTGGCTTTTAGGCGAGCTTACTTGTGCGAGCTGAGATGAGCGCATGACCCACCCGCATCCTGACTGCCCGTAGATGTAGGTCCCAGCATCCTTATTTTAGGTGCCGAAGAGGTTGTGTGAAAAGCTTGTGGAAGTGACAGGATTCTCCTCAAGTGTATCTGATCTCAATACAGACATTGCAAACGTCCTTGTTCAATGAGAGTGTAGCTCGGTCCTAGCTCCCATCAAAGTGTCTAGCAGACATCTGCCTGCAAAGCATACACACTTCCGAGAGTTGAGCTTATGGACTGTCCCTCCCACATCCTGCCTGGAGATACACCGCGTTCCTAACAGGCCTAGCCCCGATGCGTGCCTGAAGTGTTGTGAAAGCTAAGTGGAAAGTCTCGGCCCACAAGACTAGGCATCCAAGCTCAATCCAGCGATTTTCTAGTGTTCCCTGCATGAGCCAGGTGCTACATCCTAAGTGCCATACGAGAGAAGCTAGCTGAACGCCTTGTCCAAAAGCAACTTACTTCGGAGAGTTGAGCTAACCCTCAGTCCCTCGCAGTTGCACACTGCCTGCAGAAAGATTTTCCAACATCTGCATCACAGCCGTTTGTCAGAGTCTTGTGAGACGCAGGTGGAATAAGCATACCTGGAGGGTGTCTCCAGCTGCAGTGGAGGGGTATTCTGGGTACCTCCTGGCTTAGAGTACTGCGACGTTCTCAGTGCCCTAAGAACGCAGCTAGTTGAAAGCTTGCTTGGAGGCATGCTTCGTTCTGCGAGCTGATGTCAGGGCAGGACCCACCCGCATCCTGACTGCCCGTAGACATAGGACCTAGCATCCTTATGTTTGGTGCTGGAAGAGGTTTTGTGCATAGCATGTGGAAGTGGCAGGATTCTCCTCAAGTGTATCTGATCTCAATACAGACATTGCAAACGTCCTTGTTCAATGGGAGTGTAGCTCCGTCCTAGCTCCCATCAAAGTGTCTAGCAGACATCTGCATGGAAAGCATACACACTTCCGAGAGCTGAGCTTATGGACTGTCCCTCCCTCATCCTGCCTGCAGTTACACCACGCTCCTAACAGGCCTAGCCCCGATGCGTGCCTGAGTGTTGTGAGAGCTAAGTGGAAAGTCCCGGCCCACAAGACTAGTGCATCCAAGCTCAATCCAGCGATTTCCTAGTATTCCCTGTATGAACCAGGTGCTACATCCTAAGTGCCATACGAGAGAAGCTAGCTGAACGCCTAGTCCAAAAGCAACATACTTCGGAGAGTTGAGCTAACCCTCAGTCCCTCGCAGTTGCACACTACCTGCAGAAAGATTTTCCAACATCTGCATCTGAGCCGTTTGTCAGAGGCTTGTGAGACGCAAGTGGAATAAGCAGACCTGGAGGGTGTCTCCAGCTGCTGTGGAGTTGTATTCTAGGTACCTCCTGGCTTAGAACACTGTTACGTTCCCAGTGCCCGACGAACACAGCTAGTTGAAAGCTGGCTTTTAGGCGAGCTTACTTGTGCGAGCTGAGATGAGGGCAGGACCCACCCGCATCCTGACTGCCCGTAGATGTAGGTCCCAGCATCCTTATTTTAGGTGCCGAAGAGGTTGTGTGAAAAGCTTGTGGAAGTGACAGGATTCTCCTCAAGTGTATCTGATCTCAATACAGACATTGCAAACGTCCTTGTTCAATGAGAGTGTAGCTCGGTCCTAGCTCCCATCAAAGTGTCTAGCAGACATCTGCCTGCAAAGCATACACACTTCCGAGAGTTGAGCTTATGGACTGTCCCTCCCACATCCTGCCTGGAGATACACCGCGTTCCTAACAGGCCTAGCCCCGATGCGTGCCTGAAGTGTTGTGAAAGCTAAGTGGAAAGTCCCGGCCCACAAGACTAGGCATCCAAGCTCAATCCAGCGATTTTCTAGTGTTCTCTGCATGAGCCAGGTGCTACATCCTAAGTGCCATACGAGAGAAGCTAGCTGAACGCCTTGTCCAAAAGCAACTTACTTCGGAGAGTTGAGCTAACCCTCAGTCCCTCGCAGTTGCACACTGCCTGCAGAAAGATTTTCCAACATCTGCATCACAGCCGTTTGTCAGAGTCTTGTGAGACGCAGGTGGAATAAGCATACCTGGAGGGTGTCTCCAGCTGCAGTGGAGGGGTATTCTGGGTACCTCCTGGCTTAGAGTACTGCGACGTTCTCAGTGCCCTAAGAACGCAGCTAGTTGAAAGCTTGCTTGTAGGCATGCTTCGTTCTGCGAGCTGATGTCAGGGCAGGACCCACCCGCATCCTGACTGCCCGTAGACATAGGACCTAGCATCCTTATGTTTGGTGCTGGAAGAGGTTTTGTGCATAGCATGTGGAAGTGACAGGATTCTCCTCAAGTGTATCTGATCTCAATACAGACATTGCAAACGTCCTTGTTCAATGGGAGTGTAGCTCGGTCCCAGCTCCTATCAAAGTGTCTAGCAGACATCTGCCTGCAAAGCATACACACTTCCGAGAGCTGAGCTTATGGGCTGTCCCTCCCACATCCTGCCTGCAGGTACACCGCGTTCCTAACATGCCTATCCCCGATGCGTGCCTGAAGTGTTGTCAGAGCTAAGTGGAAAGTCCCGGCCCACAAGACTAGTGCATCCAAGCTCAATGCAGCGATTTCCAGGTATTCCCTGCATGAGCCAGGTGCTACATCCTAAGTGTCATACGAGAGAAGCTAGCTGAACGCCTTGTCCAAAAGCAACTTACTTCGGAGAGTTGAGCTAACCCTCAGTCCCTCGCAGTTGCACACTACCTGCAGTAAGATTTTCCAACATCTGCATCTGAGCCGTTTGTCAGAGTCTTGTGAGACGCAGGTGGAATAAGCAGACCTGGAAGGTGTCTCCAGCTGCAGTGGAGTTGTATTCTAGGTACCTCCTGGCTTAGAGCACTGTTACGTTCTCAGTGCCCGAGGAACGCAGCTAGTTGAAAGCTGGCTTTTAGGCGAGCTTACTTGTGCGAGCTGAGATCAGGGCAGGACCCGCCCCCATCCTGAGTGCCCGTAGATGTAGGTCCCAGCATCCTTATTTTAGGTCCCGAAGAGGTTGTGTGAAAATCTTGTGGAAGTGACAGGATTCTCCTCAAGTGTATCTGATCTCAATACAGACATTGCAAACGTCCTTGTTCAATGAGAGTGTAGCTCGGTCCTAGCTCCCATCAAAGTGTCTAGCAGACATCTGCTACAAACCATACAGACGTCTCAGAGTTGAGCTTATGGACTGTCCCTCTCACATCCTGCCTGCAGGAACACCGCGCTCCTAACAGGCCTAGCCCCGATGCGTGCCTGAAGTGTTGTGAGAGGTAAGTGGAAATTCACGGCCCACAAGACTAGTGCATCCAAGCTCAAACCAGCGATTTCCTAGTATTCCCTGTATGAACCACGTGCTACATCCTAAGTGCCATACGAGAGAAGCTAGCTGAACGCCTTGTCCAAAATCAACGTACCTTGGAGAGTTGAGCTAACCCTCAGTCCCTCACAGTTGCACAGTGCCTGCAGAAAGTTTCCAACATCTGCACCACAGCCGTTTGTCAGAGTCTTGTGAGACGCAGGTGGAATAAGCAGACCTGGAAGGTGTCTCCAGCTGCAGTGGAATTGTATTCTAGGTACCTCCTGGCTTAGAACACTGTTACGTTCCCAGTGCCCGACGAACACAGCTAGTTGAAAGCTGGCTTTTAGGCGAGCTTACTTGTGCGAGCTGAGATGAGGGCAGGACCCACCCGCATCCTGACTGCCCGTAGATGTAGGTCCCAGCATCCTTATTTTAGGTGCCGAAGAGGTTGTGTGAAAAGCTTGTGGAAGTGACAGGATTCTCCTCAAGTGTATCTGATCTCAATACAGACATTGCAAACGTCCTTGTTCAATGAGAGTGTAGCTCGGTCCTAGCTCCCATCAAAGTGTCTAGCAGACATCTGCCTGCAAAGCATACACACTTCCGAGAGTTGAGCTTATGGGCTGTCCCTCCCACATCCTGCCTGGAGATACACCGCGTTCCTAACAGGCCTAGCCCCGATGCGTGCCTGAAGTGTTGTGAAAGCTAAGTGGAAAGTCCCGGCCCACAAGACTAGGCATCCAAGCTCAATCCAGCGATTTTCTAGTGTTCCCTGCATGAGCCAGGTGCTACATCCTAAGTGCCATACGAGAGAAGCTAGCTGAACGCCTTGTCCAAAAGCAACTTACTTCGGAGAGTTGAGCTAACCCTCAGTCCCTCGCAGTTGCACACTGCCTGCAGAAAGCTTTTCCAACATCTGCATCACAGCCGTTTGTCAGAGTCTTGTGAGACGCAGGTGGAATAAGCATACCTGGAGGGTGTCTCCAGCTGCAGTGGAGGGGTATTCTGGGTACCTCCTGGCTTAGAGTACTGCGACGTTCTCAGTGCCCTAAGAACGCAGCTAGTTGAAAGCTTGCTTGGAGGCATGCTTCGTTCTGCGAGCTGATGTCAGGGCAGGACCCACCCGCATCCTGACTGCCCGTAGACATAGGACCTAGCATCCTTATGTTTGGTGCTGGAAGAGGTTTTGTGCATAGCATGTGGAAGTGACAGGATTCTCCTCAAGTGTATCTGATCTCAATACAGACATTGCAAACGTCCTTGTTCAATGGGAGTGTAGCTCGGTCCCAGCTCCCATCAAAGTGTCTAGCAGACATCTGCCTGCAAAGCATACACACTTCTGAGAGTTGAGCTTATGCACTGTCCCTCCCACATCCTGCCTGCAGATACACCGAGTTCCTAACAGGCCTAGCCCCGATGCGTGCCTGAAGTGTTGTCAGACCTAAGTGGAAAGTCCCGGCCCACACGACTAGTGCATCGAAGCACAATCCAGCGATTTCCTAGTATTCCCTGCATGAGCCAGGTGCTACATCCTAAGTGCCATACGAGAGAAACCAGCTGAACGCCTTGTCCAAAAGCAACTTACTTCGGAGAGTTGAGCTCACCCTCAGTACCTCGCAGTTGCACAGTGCCTGCAGAAAGTTTCCAACATCTGCACCTCAGCAATTTGTCAGAGGCCTGTGAGACGCAAGTGGAATAAGCAGAGCTGGAGGGTGTCTCCAGCTACAGTGGAGGGGTATTCTGGGTACCTCCTGGCTTATAGTACTGCTACGCTCTCAGTGCCCTAAGAATGCAGCTACTTGAAAGCTGGCTTGGAGGCCTGCTTCCTTTGGCGAGCTGAAGTCAGAGCAGGACCCTCCCGAATCCTGACTGCCCGTAGACGTAGGTCAGGCATCCTTATGTTAGGTGCCAAAGAGATTGTGTGAAATGCTTGTGGAAGTGACAGGATTCTCCTCAAGTGTATCTGATCTCAATACAGACATTGCAAACGTCCTTGTCAATGAGAGTGTAGCTCGGTCTTAGCTCCCATCAAAGTGTCTAGCAGACATCTGCCTGCAAAGCATACACACTTCCGAGAGCTGAGCTTATGGACTGTCCCTCCCACATCCTGCCTGCAGGTACACCGAGTTCCTAACATGCCTATCCCCGATGCGTGCCTGAAGTGTTGTCAGAGCTAAGTGGAAAGTCCCGGCCCACAAGACTAGTGCATCCAAGCTCAATGCAGCGATTTCCAGGTATTCCCTGCATGAGCCAGGTGCTACATCCTAAGTGCCATACGAGAGAAGCTAGCTGAACGCCTAGTCCAAAAGCAACTTACTTCGGAGAGTTGAGCTAACCCTCAGTCCCTCGCGGTTGCACACTACCTGCAGAAAGATTTTCCAACATCTGCATCTGAGCCGTTTGTCAGAGTCTTGTGAGACGCAGGTGGAATAAGCAGACCTGGAAGGTGTCTCCAGCTGCAGTGGAGTTGTATTCTAGGTACCTCCTGGCTTAGAACACTGTTACGTTCTCAGTGCCCGAGGAACGCAGCTAGTTGAAAGCTGGCTTTTAGGCGAGCTTACTTGTGCGAGCTGAGATCAGGGCAGGACCCGCCCCCATCCTGACTGCCCGTAGATGTAGGTCCCAGCAATCTTATTTTAGGTCCCGAAGAGGTTGTGTGAAAATCTTGTGGAAGTGACAGGATTCTCCTCAAGTGTATCTGATCTCAATACAGACATTGCAAACGTCCTTGTTCAATGAGAGTGTAGCTCGGTCCTAGCTCCCATCAAAGTGTCTAGCAGACATCTGCTACAAACCATACAGACGTCTCAGAGTTGAGCTTATGGACTGTCCCTCTCACATCCTGCCTGCAGGAACACCGCGCTCCTAACAGGCCTAGCCCCGATGCGTGCCTGAAGTGTTGTGAGAGGTAAGTGGAAATTCACGGCCCACAAGACTAGTGCATCCAAGCTCAAACCAGCGATTTCCTAGTATTCCCTGTATGAACCACGTGCTACATCCTAAGTGCCATACGAGAGAAGCTAGCTGAACGCCTTGTCCAAAATCAACGTACCTTGGAGAGTTGAGCTAACCCTCAGTCCCTCACAGTTGCACAGTGCCTGCAGAAAGTTTCCAACATCTGCACCACAGCCGTTTGTCAGAGTCTTGTGAGACGCAGGTGGAATAAGCAGACCTGGAAGGTGTCTCCAGCTGCAGTGGAGTTGTATTCTAGGTACCTCCTGGCTTAGAACACTGTTACGTTCCCAGTGCCCGACGAACACAGCTAGTTGAAAGCTGGCTTTTAGGCGAGCTTACTTGTGCGAGCTGAGATGAGGGCAGGACCCACCCGCATCCTGACTGCCCGTAGATGTAGGTCCCAGCATCCTTATTTTAGGTGCCGAAGAGGTTGTGTGAAAAGCTTGTGGAAGTGACAGGATTCTCCTCAAGTGTATCTGATCTCAATACAGACATTGCAAACGTCCTTGTTCAATGAGAGTGTAGCTCGGTCCTAGCTCCCATCAAAGTGTCTAGCAGACATCTGCCTGCAAAGCATACACACTTCCGAGAGTTGAGCTTATGGGCTGTCCCTCCCACATCCTGCCTGGAGATACACCGCGTTCCTAACAGGCCTAGCCCCGATGCGTGCCTGAAGTGTTGTGAAAGCTAAGTGGAAAGTCCCGGCCCACAAGACTAGGCATCCAAGCTCAATCCAGCGATTTTCTAGTGTTCCCTGCATGAGCCAGGTGCTACATCCTAAGTGCCATACGAGAGAAGCTAGCTGAACGCCTTGTCCAAAAGCAACTTACTTCGGAGAGTTGAGCTAACCCTCAGTCCCTCGCAGTTGCACACTGCCTGCAGAAAGCTTTTCCAACATCTGCATCACAGCCGTTTGTCAGAGTCTTGTGAGACGCAGGTGGAATAAGCATACCTGGAGGGTGTCTCCAGCTGCAGTGGAGGGGTATTCTGGGTACCTCCTGGCTTAGAGTACTGCGACGTTCTCAGTGCCTTAAGAACGCAGCTAGTTGAAAGCTTGCTTGTAGGCATGCTTCGTTCTGCGAGCTGATGTCAGGGCAGGACCCACCCGCATCCTGACTGCCCGTAGACATAGGACCTAGCATCCTTATGTTTGGTGCTGGAAGAGGTTTTGTGCATAGCATGTGGAAGTGACAGGATTCTCCTCAAGTGTATCTGATCTCAATACAGACATTGCAAACGTCCTTGTTCAATGGGAGTGTAGCTCGGTCCCAGCTCCCATCAAAGTGTCTAGCCGACATCTGCCTGCAAAGCATACACACTTCTGAGAGTTGAGCTTATGCACTGTCCCTCCCACATCCTGCCTGCAGATACACCGAGTTCCTAACAGGCCTAGCCCCGATGCGTGCCTGAAGTGTTGTCAGACCTAAGTGGAAAGTCCCGGCCCACACGACTAGTGCATCCAAGCACAATCCAGCGATTTCCTAGTATTCCCTGCATGAGCCAGGTGCTACATCCTAAGTGCCATACGAGAGAAACCAGCTGAACGCCTTGTCCAAAAGCAACTTACTTCGGAGAGTTGAGCTCACCCTCAGTACCTCGCAGTTGCACAGTGCCTGCAGAAAGTTTCCAACATCTGCACCTCAGCAATTTGTCAGAGGCCTGTGAGACGCAAGTGGAATAAGCAGAGCTGGAGGGTGTCTCCAGCTACAGTGGAGGGGTATTCTGGGTACCTCCTGGCTTAGAGTACTGCTACGCTCTCAGTGCCCTAAGAATGCAGCTACTTGAAAGCTGGCTTGGAGGCCTGCTTCCTTTGGCGAGCTGAAGTCAGAGCAGGACCCTCCCGAATCCTGACTGCCCGTAGACGTAGGTCAGGCATCCTTATGTTAGGTGCCAAAGAGATTGTGTGAAATGCTTGTGGAAGTGACAGGATTCTCCTCAAGTGTATCTGATCTCAATACAGACATTGCAAACGTCCTTGTCAATGAGAGTGTAGCTCGGTCTTAGCTCCCATCAAAGTGTCTAGCAGACATCTGCCTGCAAAGCATACACACTTCCGAGAGCTGAGCTTATGGACTGTCCCTCCCACATCCTGCCTGCAGGTACACCGAGTTCCTAACATGCCTATCCCCGATGCGTGCCTGAAGTGTTGTCAGAGCTAAGTGGAAAGTCCCGGCCCACAAGACTAGTGCATCCAAGCTCAATGCAGCGATTTCCAGGTATTCCCTGCATGAGCCAGGTGCTACATCCTAAGTGCCATACGAGAGAAGCTAGCTGAACGCCTAGTCCAAAAGCAACTTACTTCGGAGAGTTGAGCTAACCCTCAGTCCCTCGCGGTTGCACACTACCTGCAGAAAGATTTTCCAACATCTGCATCTGAGCCGTTTGTCAGAGTCTTGTGAGACGCAGGTGGAATAAGCAGACCAGGAAGGTGTCTCCAGCTGCAGTGGAGTTGTATTCTAGGTACCTCCTGGCTTAGAACACTGTTACGTTCTCAGTGCCCGAGGAACGCAGCTAGTTGAAAGCTGGCTTTTAGGCGAGCTTACTTGTGCGAGCTGAGATCAGGGCAGGACCCGCCCCCATCCTGACTGCCCGTAGATGTAGGTCCCAGCAATCTTATTTTAGGTCCCGAAGAGGTTGTGTGAAAATCTTGTGGAAGTGACAGGATTCTCCTCAAGTGTATCTGATCTCAATACAGACATTGCAAACGTCCTTGTTCAATGAGAGTGTAGCTCGGTCCTAGCTCCCATCAAAGTGTCTAGCAGACATCTGCTACAAACCATACAGACGTCTCAGAGTTGAGCTTATGGACTGTCCCTCTCACATCCTGCCTGCAGGAACACCGCGCTCCTAACAGGCCTAGCCCCGATGCGTGCCTGAAGTGTTGTGAGAGGTAAGTGGAAATTCACGGCCCACAAGACTAGTGCATCCAAGCTCAAACCAGCGATTTCCTAGTATTCCCTGTATGAACCACGTGCTACATCCTAAGTGCCATACGAGAGAAGCTAGCTGAACGCCTTGTCCAAAATCAACGTACCTTGGAGAGTTGAGCTAACCCTCAGTCCCTCACAGTTGCACAGTGCCTGCAGAAAGTTTCCAACATCTGCACCACAGCCGTTTGTCAGAGTCTTGTGAGACGCAGGTGGAATAAGCAGACCTGGAAGGTGTCTCCAGCTGCAGTGGAGTTGTATTCTAGGTACCTCCTGGCTTAGAACACTGTTACGTTCCCAGTGCCCGACGAACACAGCTAGTTGAAAGCTGGCTTTTAGGCGAGCTTACTTGTGCGAGCTGAGATGAGGGCAGGACCCACCCGCATCCTGACTGCCCGTAGATGTAGGTCCCACCATCCTTATTTTAGGTGCCGAAGAGGTTGTGTGAAAAGCTTGTGGAAGTGACAGGATTCTCCTCAAGTGTATCTGATCTCAATACAGACATTGCAAACGTCCTTGTTCAATGAGAGTGTAGCTCGGTCCTAGCTCCCATCAAAGTGTCTAGCAGACATCTGCCTGCAAAGCATACACACTTCCGAGAGTTGAGCTTATGGGCTGTCCCTCCCACATCCTGCCTGGAGATACACCGCGTTCCTAACAGGCCTAGCCCCGATGCGTGCCTGAAGTGTTGTGAAAGCTAAGTGGAAAGTCCCGGCCCACAAGACTAGGCATCCAAGCTCAATCCAGCGATTTTCTAGTGTTCCCTGCATGAGCCAGGTGCTACATCCTAAGTGCCATACGAGAGAAGCTAGCTGAACGCCTTGTCCAAAAGCAACTTACTTCGGAGAGTTGAGCTAACCCTCAGTCCCTCGCAGTTGCACACTGCCTGCAGAAAGCTTTTCCAACATCTGCATCACAGCCGTTTGTCAGAGTCTTGTGAGACGCAGGTGGAATAAGCATACCTGGAGGGTGTCTCCAGCTGCAGTGGAGGGGTATTCTGGGTACCTCCTGGCTTAGAGTACTGCGACGTTCTCAGTGCCTTAAGAACGCAGCTAGTTGAAAGCTTGCTTGGAGGCATGCTTCGTTCTGCGAGCTGATGTCAGGGCAGGACCCACCCGCATCCTGACTGCCCGTAGACATAGGACCTAGCATCCTTATGTTTGGTGCTGGAAGAGGTTTTGTGCATAGCATGTGGAAGTGACA
This sequence comes from Vulpes vulpes, assembly GCF_048418805.1. Taxonomy (NCBI): domain Eukaryota; kingdom Metazoa; phylum Chordata; class Mammalia; order Carnivora; family Canidae; genus Vulpes; species Vulpes vulpes. Next base: position 31,382,978 of record NC_132795.1, read on the forward strand.
GGATTCTCCTCAAGTGTATCTGATCTCAATACAGACATTGCAAACGTCCTTGTTCAATGGGAGTGTAGCTCGGTCCCAGCTCCCATCAAAGTGTCTAGCAGACATCTGCCTGCAAAGCATACACACTTCTGAGAGTTGAGCTTATGCACTGTCCCTCCCACATTCTGCCTGCAGATACACCGAGTTCCTAACAGCCCTAGCCCCGATGCGTGCCTGAAGTGTTGTCAGACCTAAGTGGAAAGTCCCGGCCCACACGACTAGTGCATCCAAGCACAATCCAGCGATTTCCTAGTATTCCCTGCATGAGCCAGGTGCTACATCCTAAGTGCCATACGAGAGAAACCAGCTGAACGCCTTGTCCAAAAGCAACTTACTTCGGAGAGTTGAGCTCACCCTCAGTACCTCGCAGTTGCACAGTGCCTGCAGAAAGTTTCCAACATCTGCACCTCAGCAATTTGTCAGAGGCCTGTGAGACGCAAGTGGAATAAGCAGAGCTGGAGGGTGTCTCCAGCTACAGTGGAGGGGTATTCTGGGTACCTCCTGGCTTAGAGTACTGCTACGCTCTCAGTGCCCTAAGAATGCAGCTACTTGAAAGCTGGCTTGGAGGCCTGCTTCCTTTGGCGAGCTGAAGTCAGAGCAGGACCCTCCCGAATCCTGACTGCCCGTAGACGTAGGTCAGGCATCCTTATGTTAGGTGCCAAAGAGATTGTGTGAAATGCTTGTGGAAGTGACAGGATTCTCCTCAAGTGTATCTGATCTCAATACAGACATTGCAAACGTCCTTGTCAATGAGAGTGTAGCTCGGTCTTAGCTCCCATCAAAGTGTCTAGCAGACATCTGCCTGCAAAGCATACACACTTCCGAGAGCTGAGCTTATGGACTGTCCCTCCCACATCCTGCCTGCAGGTACACCGAGTTCCTAACATGCCTATCCCCGATGCGTGCCTGAAGTGTTGTCAGAGCTAAGTGGAAAGTCCCGGCCCACAAGACTAGTGCATCCAAGCTCAATGAAGCGATTTCCAGGTATTCCCTGCATGAGCCAGGTGCTACATCCTAAGTGCCATACGAGAGAAGCTAGCTGAACGCCTAGTCCAAAAGCAACTTACTTCGGAGAGTTGAGCTAACCCTCAGTCCCTCGCGGTTGCACACTACCTGCAGAAAGATTTTCCAACATCTGCATCTGAGCCGTTTGTCAGAGTCTTGTGAGACGCAGGTGGAATAAGCAGACCAGGAAGGTGTCTCCAGCTGCAGTGGAGTTGTATTCTAGGTACCTCCTGGCTTAGAACACTGTTACGTTCTCAGTGCCCGAGGAACGCAGCTAGTTGAAAGCTGGCTTTTAGGCGAGCTTACTTGTGCGAGCTGAGATCAGGGCAGGACCCGCCCCCATCCTGACTGCCCGTAGATGTAGGTCCCAGCAATCTTATTTTAGGTCCCGAAGAGGTTGTGTGAAAATCTTGTGGAAGTGACAGGATTCTCCTCAAGTGTATCTGATCTCAATACAGACATTGCAAACGTCCTTGTTCAATGAGAGTGTAGCTCGGTCCTAGCTCCCATCAAAGTGTCTAGCAGACATCTGCTACAAACCATACAGACGTCTCAGAGTTGAGCTTATGGACTGTCCCTCTCACATCCTGCCTGCAGGAACACCGCGCTCCTAACAGGCCTAGCCCCGATGCGTGCCTGAAGTGTTGTGAGAGGTAAGTGGAAATTCACGGCCCACAAGACTAGTGCATCCAAGCTCAAACCAGCGATTTCCTAGTATTCCCTGTATGAACCACGTGCTACATCCTAAGTGCCATACGAGAGAAGCTAGCTGAACGCCTTGTCCAAAATCAACGTACCTTGGAGAGTTGAGCTAACCCTCAGTCCCTCACAGTTGCACAGTGCCTGCAGAAAGTTTCCAACATCTGCACCACAGCCGTTTGTCAGAGTCTTGTGAGACGCAGGTGGAATAAGCAGACCTGGAAGGTGTCTCCAGCTGCAGTGGAGTTGTATTCTAGGTACCTCCTGGCTTAGAACACTGTTACGTTCCCAGTGCCCGACGAACACAGCTAGTTGAAAGCTGGCTTTTAGGCGAGCTTACTTGTGCGAGCTGAGATGAGGGCAGGACCCACCCGCATCCTGACTGCCCGTAGATGTAGGTCCCACCATCCTTATTTTAGGTGCCGAAGAGGTTGTGTGAAAAGCTTGTGGAAGTGACAGGATTCTCCTCAAGTGTATCTGATCTCAATACAGACATTGCAAACGTCCTTGTTCAATGAGAGTGTAGCTCGGTCCTAGCTCCCATCAAAGTGTCTAGCAGACATCTGCCTGCAAAGCATACACACTTCCGAGAGTTGAGCTTATGGGCTGTCCCTCCCACATCCTGCCTGGAGATACACCGCGTTCCTAACAGGCCTAGCCCCGATGCGTGCCTGAAGTGTTGTGAAAGCTAAGTGGAAAGTGCCGGCCCACAAGACTAGGCATCCAAGCTCAATCCAGCGATTTTCTAGTGTTCCCTGCATGAGCCAGGTGCTACATCCTAAGTGCCATACGAGAGAAGCTAGCTGAACGCCTTGTCCAAAAGCAACTTACTTCGGAGAGTTGAGCTAACCCTCAGTCCCTCGCAGTTGCACACTGCCTGCAGAAAGATTTTCCAACATCTGCATCACAGCCGTTTGTCAGAGTCTTGTGAGACGCAGGTGGAATAAGCATACCTGGAGGGTGTCTCCAGCTGCAGTGGAGGGGTATTCTGGGTACCTCCTGGCTTATAGTACTGCGACGTTCTCAGTGCCCTAAGAACGCAGCTAGTTGAAAGCTTGCTTGTAGGCATGCTTCGTTCTGCGAGCTGATGTCAGGGCAGGACCCACCCGCATCCTGACTGCCCGTAGACATAGGACCTAGCATCCTTATGTTTGGTGCTGGAAGAGGTTTTGTGCATAGCATGTGGAAGTGACAGGATTCTCCTCAAGTGTATCTGATCTCAATACAGACATTGCAAACGTCCTTGTTCAATGGGAGTGTAGCTCGGTCCCAGCTCCTATCAAAGTGTCTAGCAGACATCTGCCTGCAAAGCATACACACTTCCGAGAGTTGAGCTTATGGACTGTCCCTCCCACATCCTGCCTGCAGATACACCGAGTTCCTAACAGGCCTAGCCCCGATGCGTGCCTGAAGTGTTGTGAGAGCTAAGTGGAAAGTCCCGGCCCACAAGACTAGTGCATCCAAGCACAATCCAGCGATTTCCTAGTATTCCCTGCATGAGCCAGGTGCTACATCCTAAGTGCCATACGAGAGAAACCAGCTGAACGCCTTGTCCAAAAGCAACTTACTTCGGAGAGTTGAGCTTACCCTCAGTACCTCGCAGTTGCACAGTGCCTGCAGAAAGTTTCCAACATCTGCACCTCAGCAATTTGTCAGAGGCCTGTGAGACGCAAGTGGAATAAGCAGAGCTGGAGGGTGTCTCCAGCTACAGTGGAGGGGTATTCTGGGTACCTCCTGGCTTAGAGTACTGCTACGCTCTCAGTGCCCTAAGAATGCAGCTACTTGAAAGCTGGCTTGGAGGCCTGCTTCCTTTGGCGAGCTGAAGTCAGAGCAGGACCCTCCCGAATCCTGACTGCCCGTAGACGTAGGTCAGGCATCCTTATGTTAGGTGCCAAAGAGATTGTGTGAAATGCTTGTGGAAGTGACAGGATTCTCCTCAAGTGTATCTGATCTCAATACAGACATTGCAAACGTCCTTGTCAATGAGAGTGTAGCTCGGTCTTAGCTCCCATCAAAGTGTCTAGCAGACATCTGCCTGCAAAGCATACACACTTCCGAGAGCTGAGCTTATGGACTGTCCCTCCCACATCCTGCCTGCAGGTACACCGAGTTCCTAACATGCCTATCCCCGATGCGTGCCTGAAGTGTTGTCAGAGCTAAGTGGAAAGTCCCGGCCCACAAGACTAGTGCATCCAAGCTCAATGCAGCGATTTCCAGGTATTCCCTGCATGAGCCAGGTGCTACATCCTAAGTGCCATACGAGAGAAGCTAGCTGAACGCCTAGTCCAAAAGCAACTTACTTCGGAGAGTTGAGCTAACCCTCAGTCCCTCGCGGTTGCACACTACCTGCAGAAAGATTTTCCAACATCTGCATCTGAGCCGTTTGTCAGAGTCTTGTGAGACGCAGGTGGAATAAGCAGACCAGGAAGGTGTCTCCAGCTGCAGTGGAGTTGTATTCTAGGTACCTCCTGGCTTAGAACACTGTTACGTTCTCCGTGCCCGAGGAACGCAGCTAGTTGAAAGCTGGCTTTTAGGCGAGCTTACTTGTGCGAGCTGAGATCAGGGCAGGACCCGCCCCCATCCTGACTGCCCGTAGATGTAGGTCCCAGCAATCTTATTTTAGGTCCCGAAGAGGTTGTGTGAAAATCTTGTGGAAGTGACAGGATTCTCCTCAAGTGTATCTGATCTCAATACAGACATTGCAAACGTCCTTGTTCAATGAGAGTGTAGCTCGGTCCTAGCTCCCATCAAAGTGTCTAGCAGACATCTGCTACAAACCATACAGACGTCTCAGAGTTGAGCTTATGGACTGTCCCTCTCACATCCTGCCTGCAGGAACACCGCGCTCCTAACAGGCCTAGCCCCGATGCGTGCCTGAAGTGTTGTGAGAGGTAAGTGGAAATTCACGGCCCACAAGACTAGTGCATCCAAGCTCAAACCAGCGATTTCCTAGTATTCCCTGTATGAACCACGTGCTACATCCTAAGTGCCATACGAGAGAAGCTAGCTGAACGCCTTGTCCAAAATCAACGTACCTTGGAGAGTTGAGCTAACCCTCAGTCCCTCACAGTTGCACAGTGCCTGCAGAAAGTTTCCAACATCTGCACCACAGCCGTTTGTCAGAGTCTTGTGAGACGCAGGTGGAATAAGCAGACCTGGAAGGTGTCTCCAGCTGCAGTGGAGTTGTATTCTAGGTACCTCCTGGCTTAGAACACTGTTACGTTCCCAGTGCCCGACGAACACAGCTAGTTGAAAGCTGGCTTTTAGGCGAGCTTACTTGTGCGAGCTGAGATGAGGGCAGGACCCACCCGCATCCTGACTGCCCGTAGATGTAGGTCCCAGCATCCTTATTTTAGGTGCCGAAGAGGTTGTGTGAAAAGCTTGTGGAAGTGACAGGATTCTCCTCAAGTGTATCTGATCTCAATACAGACATTGCAAACGTCCTTGTTCAATGAGAGTGTAGCTCGGTCCTAGCTCCCATCAAAGTGTCTAGCAGACATCTGCCTGCAAAGCATACACACTTCCGAGAGTTGAGCTTATGGGCTGTCCCTCCCACATCCTGCCTGGAGATACACCGCGTTCCTAACAGGCCTAGCCCCGATGCGTGCCTGAAGTGTTGTGAAAGCTAAGTGGAAAGTGCCGGCCCACAAGACTAGGCATCCAAGCTCAATCCAGCGATTTTCTAGTGTTCCCTGCATGAGCCAGGTGCTACATCCTAAGTGCCATACGAGAGAAGCTAGCTGAACGCCTTGTCCAAAAGCAACTTACTTCGGAGAGTTGAGCTAACCCTCAGTCCCTCGCAGTTGCACACTGCCTGCAGAAAGATTTTCCAACATCTGCATCACAGCCGTTTGTCAGAGTCTTGTGAGACGCAGGTGGAATAAGCATACCTGGAGGGTGTCTCCAGCTGCAGTGGAGGGGTATTCTGGGTACCTCCTGGCTTATAGTACTGCGACGTTCTCAGTGCCCTAAGAACGCAGCTAGTTGAAAGCTTGCTTGTAGGCATGCTTCGTTCTGCGAGCTGATGTCAGGGCAGGACCCACCCGCATCCTGACTGCCCGTAGACATAGGACCTAGCATCCTTATGTTTGGTGCTGGAAGAGGTTTTGTGCATAGCATGTGGAAGTGACAGGATTCTCCTCAAGTGTATCTGATCTCAATACAGACATTGCAAACGTCCTTGTTCAATGGGAGTGTAGCTCGGTCCCAGCTCCTATCAAAGTGTCTAGCAGACATCTGCCTGCAAAGCATACACACTTCCGAGAGTTGAGCTTATGGACTGTCCCTCCCACATCCTGCCTGCAGATACACCGAGTTCCTAACAGGCCTAGCCCCGATGCGTGCCTGAAGTGTTGTGAGAGCTAAGTGGAAAGTCCCGGCCCACAAGACTAGTGCATCCAAGCACAATCCAGCGATTTCCTAGTATTCCCTGCATGAGCCAGGTGCTACATCCTAAGTGCCATACGAGAGAAACCAGCTGAACGCCTTGTCCAAAAGCAACTTACTTCGGAGAGTTGAGCTTACCCTCAGTACCTCGCAGTTGCACAGTGCCTGCAGAAAGTTTCCAACATCTGCACCTCAGCAATTTGTCAGAGGCCTGTGAGACGCAAGTGGAATAAGCAGAGCTGGAGGGTGTCTCCAGCTACAGTGGAGGGGTATTCTGGGTACCTCCTGGCTTAGAGTACTGCTACGCTCTCAGTGCCCTAAGAATGCAGCTACTTGAAAGCTGGCTTGGAGGCCTGCTTCCTTTGGCGAGCTGAAGTCAGAGCAGGACCCTCCCGAATCCTGACTGCCCGTAGACGTAGGTCAGGCATCCTTATGTTAGGTGCCAAAGAGATTGTGTGAAATGCTTGTGGAAGTGACAGGATTCTCCTCAAGTGTATCTGATCTCAATACAGACATTGCAAACGTCCTTGTCAATGAGAGTGTAGCTCGGTCTTAGCTCCCATCAAAGTGTCTAGCAGACATCTGCCTGCAAAGCATACACACTTCCGAGAGCTGAGCTTATGGACTGTCCCTCCCACATCCTGCCTGCAGGTACACCGAGTTCCTAACATGCCTATCCCCGATGCGTGCCTGAAGTGTTGTCAGAGCTAAGTGGAAAGTCCCGGCCCACAAGACTAGTGCATCCAAGCTCAATGCAGCGATTTCCGGGTATTCCCTGCATGAGCCAGGTGCTACATCCTAAGTGCCATACGAGAGAAGCTAGCTGAACGCCTAGTCCAAAAGCAACTTACTTCGGAGAGTTGAGCTAACCCTCAGTCCCTCGCGGTTGCACACTACCTGCAGAAAGATTTTCCAACATCTGCATCTGAGCCGTTTGTCAGAGTCTTGTGAGACGCAGGTGGAATAAGCAGACCAGGAAGGTGTCTCCAGCTGCAGTGGAGTTGTATTCTAGGTACCTCCTGGCTTAGAACACTGTTACGTTCTCAGTGCCCGAGGAACGCAGCTAGTTGAAAGCTGGCTTTTAGGCGAGCTTACTTGTGCGAGCTGAGATCAGGGCAGGACCCGCCCCCATCCTGACTGCCCATAGATGTAGGTCCCAGCAATCTTATTTTAGGTCCCGAAGAGGTTGTGTGAAAATCTTGTGGAAGTGACAGGATTCTCCTCAAGTGTATCTGATCTCAATACAGACATTGCAAACGTCCTTGTTCAATGAGAGTGTAGCTCGGTCCTAGCTCCCATCAAAGTGTCTAGCAGACATCTGCTACAAACCATACAGACGTCTCAGAGTTGAGCTTATGGACTGTCCCTCTCACATCCTGCCTGCAGGAACACCGCGCTCCTAACAGGCCTAGCCCCGATGCGTGCCTGAAGTGTTGTGAGAGGTAAGTGGAAATTCACGGCCCACAAGACTAGTGCATCCAAGCTCAAACCAGCGATTTCCTAGTATTCCCTGTATGAACCACGTGCTACATCCTAAGTGCCATACGAGAGAAGCTAGCTGAACGCCTTGTCCAAAATCAACGTACTTTGGAGAGTTGAGCTAACCCTCAGTCCCTCACAGTTGCACAGTGCCTGCAGAAAGTTTCCAACATCTGCACCACAGCCGTTTGTCAGAGTCTTGTGAGACGCAGGTGGAATAAGCAGACCTGGAAGGTGTCTCCAGCTGCAGTGGAGTTGTATTCTAGGTACCTCCTGGCTTAGAACACTGTTACGTTCCCAGTGCCCGACGAACACAGCTAGTTGAAAGCTGGCTTTTAGGCGAGCTTACTTGTGCGAGCTGAGATGAGGGCAGGACCCACCCGCATCCTGACTGCCCGTAGATGTAGGTCCCAGCATCCTTATTTTAGGTGCCGAAGAGGTTGTGTGAAAAGCTTGTGGAAGTGACAGGATTCTCCTCAAGTGTATCTGATCTCAATACAGACATTGCAAACGTCCTTGTTCAATGAGAGTGTAGCTCGGTCCTAGCTCCCATCAAAGTGTCTAGCAGACATCTGCCTGCAAAGCATACACACTTCCGAGAGTTGAGCTTATGGGCTGTCCCTCCCACATCCTGCCTGGAGATACACCGCGTTCCTAACAGGCCTAGCCCCGATGCGTGCCTGAAGTGTTGTGAAAGATAAGTGGAAAGTCCCGGCCCACAAGACTAGGCATCCAAGCTCAATCCAGCGATTTTCTAGTGTTCCCTGCATGAGCCAGGTGCTACATCCTAAGTGCCATACGAGAGAAGCTAGCTGAACGCCTTGTCCAAAAGCAACTTACTTCGGAGAGTTGAGCTAACCCTCAGTCCCTCGCAGTTGCACACTGCCTGCAGAAAGATTTTCCAACATCTGCATCACAGCCGTTTGTCAGAGTCTTGTGAGACGCAGGTGGAATAAGCATACCTGGAGGGTGTCTCCAGCTGCAGTGGAGGGGTATTCTGGGTACCTCCTGGCTTAGAGTACTGCGACGTTCTCAGTGCCCTAAGAACACAGCTAGTTGAAAGCTTGCTTGTAGGCATGCTTCGTTCTGCGAGCTGATGTCAGGGCAGGACCCACCCGCATCCTGACTGCCCGTAGACATAGGACCTAGCATCCTTATGTTTGGTGCTGGAAGAGGTTTTGTGCATAGCATGTGGAAGTGACAGGATTCTCCTCAAGTGTATCTGATCTCAATACAGACATTGCAAACGTCCTTGTTCAATGGGAGTGTAGCTCCGTCCTAGCTCCCATCAAAGTGTCTAGCAGACATCTGCATGGAAAGCATACACACTTCCGAGAGTTGAGCTTATGGACTGTCCCTCCCTCATCCTGCCTGCAGTTACACCACGCTCCTAACAGGCCTAGCCCCGATGCGTGCCTGAGTGTTGTGAGAGCTAAGTGGAAAGTCCCGGCCCACAAGACTAGTGCATCCAAGCTCAATCCAGTGATTTCCTAGTATTCCCTGTATGAACCAGGTGCTACATCCTAAGTGCCATACGAGAGAAGCGAGCTGAACGCCTAGTCCAAAAGCAACATACTTCGGAGAGTTGAGCTAACCCTCAGTCCCTCGCAGTGGCACACTACCTGCAGAAAGATTTTCCAACATCTGCATCTGAGCCGTTTGTCAGAGGCTTGTGAGACGCAAGTGGAATAAGCAGACCTGGAGGGTGTCTCCAGCTGCAGTGGAGTTGTATTCTAGGTACCTCCTGGCTTAGAACACTGTTACGTTCTCAGTGCCCGAGGAACGCAGCTAGTTGAAAGCTGGCTTTTAGGCGAGCTTACTTGTGCGAGCTGAGATCAGGGCAGGACCCGCCCCCATCCTGACTGCCCGTAGATGTAGGTCCCAGCATCCTTATTTTAGGTCCCGAAGAGGTTGTGTGAAAATCTTGTGGAAGTGACAGGATTCTCCTCAAGTGTATCTGATCTCAATACAGACATTGCAAACGTCCTTGTTCAATGAGAGTGTAGCTCGGTCCTAGCTCCCATCAAAGTGTCTAGCAGACATCTGCTACAAACCATACAGACGTCTCAGAGTTGAGCTTATGGACTGTCCCTCTCACATCCTGCCTGCAGGAACACCGCGCTCCTAACAGGCCTAGCCCCGATGCGTGCCTGAAGTGTTGTGAGAGGTAAGTGGAAATTCACGGCCCACAAGACTAGTGCATCCAAGCTCAAACCAGCGATTTCCTAGTATTCCCTGTATGAACCACGTGCTACATCCTAAGTGCCATACGAGAGAAGCTAGCTGAACGCCTTGTCCAAAATCAACGTACTTTGGAGAGTTGAGCTAACCCTCAGTCCCTCACAGTTGCACAGTGCCTGCAGAAAGTTTCCAACATCTGCACCACAGCCGTTTGTCAGAGTCTTGTGAGACGCAGGTGGAATAAGCAGACCTGGAAGGTGTCTCCAGCTGCAGTGGAGTTGTATTCTAGGTACCTCCTGGCTTAGAACACTGTTACGTTCCCAGTGCCCGACGAACACAGCTAGTTGAAAGCTGGCTTTTAGGCGAGCTTACTTGTGCGAGCTGAGATGAGGGCAGGACCCACCCGCATCCTGACTACCCGTAGATGTAGGTCCCAGCATCCTTATTTTAGGTGCCGAAGAGGTTGTGTGAAAAGCTTGTGGAAGTGACAGGATTCTCCTCAAGTGTATCTGATCTCAATACAGACATTGCAAACGTCCTTGTTCAATGAGAGTGTAGCTCGGTCCTAGCTCCCATCAAAGTGTCTAGCAGACATCTGCTACAAACCATACAGACGTCTCAGAGTTGAGCTTATGGACTGTCCCTCCCACATCCTACCTGGAGATACACCGCGTTCCTAACAGGCCTAGCCCCGATGCGTGCCTGAAGTGTTGTGAAAGCTAAGTGGAAAGTCCCGCCCCACAAGACTAGGCATCCAAGCTCAATCCAGCGATTTTCTAGTGTTCCCTGCATGAGCCAGGTGCTACATCCTAAGTGCCATACGAGAGAAGCTAGCTGAACGCCTTGTCCAAAAGCAACTTACTTCGGAGAGTTGAGCTAACCCTCAGTCCCTCGCAGTTGCACACTGCCTGCAGAAAGGTTTTCCAACATCTGCATCACAGCCGTTTGTCAGAGTCTTGTGAGACGCAGGTGGAATAAGCATACCTGGAGGGTGTCTCCAGCTGCAGTGGAGGGGTATTCTGGGTACCTCCTGGCTTAGAGTACTGCGACGTTCTCAGTGCCTTAAGAACGCAGCTAGTTGAAAGCTTGCTTGTAGGCATGCTTCGTTCTGCGAGCTGATGTCAGGGCAGGACCCACCCGCATCCTGACTGCCCGTAGACATAGGACCTAGCATCCTTATGTTTGGTGCTGGAAGAGGTTTTGTGCATAGCATGTGGAAGTGACAGGATTCTCCTCAAGTGTATCTGATCTCAATACAGACATTGCAAACGTCCTTGTTCAATGGGAGTGTAGCTCGGTCCCAGCTCCCATCAAAGTGTCTAGCAGACATCTGCCTGCAAAGCATACACACTTCTGAGAGTTGAGCTTATGGACTGTCCCTCCCACATCCTGCCTGCAGATACACCGAGTTCCTAACAGGCCTAGCCCGGATGCGTGCCTGAAGTGTTGTCAGACCTAAGTGGAAAGTCCCGGCCCACACGACTAGTGCATCCAAGCACAATCCAGCGATTTCCTAGTATTCCCTGCATGAGCCAGGTGCTACATCCTAAGTGCCATACGAGAGAAACCAGCTGAACGCCTTGTCCAAAAGCAACTTACTTCGGAGAGTTGAGCTCACCCTCAGTACCTCGCAGTTGCACAGTGCCTGCAGAAAGTTTCCAACATCTGCACCTCAGCAATTTGTCAGAGGCCTGTGAGACGCAAGTGGAATAAGCAGAGCTGGAGGGTGTCTCCAGCTACAGTGGAGGGGTATTCTGGGTACCTCCTGGCTTAGAGTACTGCTACGCTCTCAGTGCCCTAAGAATGCAGCTACTTGAAAGCTGGCTTGGAGGCCTGCTTCCTTTGGCGAGCTGAAGTCAGAGCAGGACCCTCCCGAATCCTGACTGCCCGTAGACGTAGGTCAGGCATCCTTATGTTAGGTGCCAAAGAGATTGTGTGAAATGCTTGTGGAAGTGACAGGATTCTCCTCAAGTGTATCTGATCTCAATACAGACATTGCAAACGTCCTTGTCAATGAGAGTGTAGCTCGGTCTTAGCTCCCATCAAAGTGTCTAGCAGACATCTGCCTGCAAAGCATACACACTTCCGAGAGCTGAGCTTATGGACTGTCCCTCCCACATCCTGCCTGCAGGTACACCGCGTTCCTAACATGCCTATCCCCGATGCGTGCCTAAAGTGTTGTCAGAGCTAAGTGGAAAGTCCCGGCCCACAAGACTAGTGCATCCAAGCTCAATGCAGCGATTTCCAGGTATTCCCTGCATGAGCCAGGTGCTACATCCTAAGTGCCATACGAGAGAAGCTAGCTGAACGCCTAGTCCAAAAGCAACTTACTTCGGAGACTTGAGCTAACCCTCAGTCCCTCGCGGTTGCACACTACCTGCAGAAAGATTTTCCAACATCTGCATCTGAGCCGTTTGTCAGAGTCTTGTGAGACGCAGGTGGAATAAGCAGACCAGGAAGGTGTCTCCAGCTGCAGTGGAGTTGTATTCTAGGTACCTCCTGGCTTAGAACACTGTTACGTTCTCAGTGCCCGAGGAACGCAGCTATTTGAAAGCTGGCTTTTAGGCGAGCTTACTTGTGCGAGCTGAGATCAGGGCAGGACCCGCCCCCATCCTGACTGCCCGTAGATGTAGGTCCCAGCATCCTTATTTTAGGTCCCGAAGAGGTTGTGTGAAAATCTTGTGGAAGTGACAGGATTCTCCTCAAGTGTATCTGATCTCAATACAGACATTGCAAACGTCCTTGTTCAATGAGAGTGTAGCTCGGTCCTAGCTCCCATCAAAGTGTCTAGCAGACATCTGCTACAAACCATACAGACGTCTCAGAGTTGAGCTTATGGCCTGTCCCTCCCACATCCTGCCTGCAGGTACTCCTCGCTCCTAACAGGCCTAGGCTCGATGGGTAACTGAAGTGTTGTGAGAGGTAACTGGAAAGTCCCGGCCAACAATACTAGTGCCTCTAAGCTCAATCCAGCGATTTCCTAGTATTCCCTGTATGAACCACGTGCTACATCCTAAGTGCCATACGAGAGAAGCTAGCTGAACGCCTTGTCCAAAATCAACGTACCTTGGAGAGTTGAGCTAACCCTCAGTCCCTCACAGTTGCACAGTGCCTGCAGAAAGTTTCCAACATCTGCACCACAGCCATTTGTCAGAGTCTTGTGAGACGCAGGTGGAATTAGCAGACCTGGAAGGTGTCTCCAGCTGCAGTGGAGTTGTATTCTAGGTACCTCCTGGCTTAGAACACTGTTACGTTCCCAGTGCCCGACGAACACAGCTAGTTGAAAGCTGGCTTTTAGGCGAGCTTACTTGTGCGAGCTGAGATGAGGGCAGGACCCACCCGCATCCTGACTGCCCGTAGATGTAGGTCCCAGCATCCTTATTTTAGGTGCCGAAGAGGTTGTGTGAAAAGCTTGTGGAAGTGACAGGATTCTCCTCAAGTGTATCTGATCTCAATACAGACATTGCAAACGTCCTTGTTCAATGAGAGTGTAGCTCGGTCCTAGCTCCCATCAAAGTGTCTAGCAGACATCTGCCTGCAAAGCATACACACTTCCGAGAGTTGAGCTTATGGGCTGTCCCTCCCACATCCTGCCTGGAGATACACCGCGTTCCTAACAGGCCTAGCCCCGATGCGTGCCTGAAGTGTTGTGAAAGATAAGTGGAAAGTCCCGGCCCACAAGACTAGGCATCCAAGCTCAATCCAGCGATTTTCTAGTGTTCCCTGCATGAGCCAGGTGCTACATCCTAAGTGCCATACGAGAGAAGCTAGCTGAACGCCTTGTCCAAAAGCAACTTACTTCGGAGAGTTGAGCTAACCCTCAGTCCCTCGCAGTTGCACACTGCCTGCAGAAAGATTTTCCAACATCTGCATCACAGCCGTTTGTCAGAGTCTTGTGAGACGCAGGTGGAATAAGCATACCTGGAGGGTGTCTCCAGCTGCAGTGGAGGGGTATTCTGGGTACCTCCTGGCTTAGAGTACTGCGACGTTCTCAGTGCCCCAAGAACACAGCTAGTTGAAAGCTTGCTTGTAGGCATGCTTCGTTCTGCGAGCTGATGTCAGGGCAGGACCCACCCGCATCCTGACTGCCCGTAGACATAGGACCTAGCATCCTTATGTTTGGTGCTGGAAGAGGTTTTGTGCATAGCATGTGGAAGTGACAGGATTCTCCTCAAGTGTATCTGATCTCAATACAGACATTGCAAACGTCCTTGTTCAATGGGAGTGTAGCTCCGTCCTAGCTCCCATCAAAGTGTCTAGCAGACATCTGCATGGAAAGCATACACACTTCCGAGAGTTGAGCTTATGGACTGTCCCTCCCTCATCCTGCCTGCAGTTACACCACGCTCCTAACAGGCCTAGCCCGGATGCGTGCCTGAAGTGTTGTCAGACCTAAGTGGAAAGTCCCGGCCCACACGACTAGTGCATCCAAGCACAATCCAGCGATTTCCTAGTATTCCCTGCATGAGCCAGGTGCTACATCCTAAGTGCCATACGCGAGAAACCAGCTGAACGCCTTGTCCAAAAGCAACTTACTTCGGAGAGTTGAGCTCACCCTCAGTACCTCACAGTTGCACAGTGCCTGCAGAAAGTTTCCAACATCTGCACCTCAGCAATTTGTCAGAGGCCTGTGAGACGCAAGTGGAATAAGCAGAGCTGGAGGGTGTCTCCAGCTACAGTGGAGGGGTATTCTGGGTACCTCCTGGTTTAGAGTACTGCTACGCTCTCAGTGCCCTAAGAATGCAGCTACTTGAAAGCTGGCTTGGAGGCCTGCTTCCTTTGGCGAGCTGAAGTCAGAGCAGGACACTCCCGAATCCTGACTGCCCGTAGACGTAGGTCAGGCATCCTTATGTTAGGTGCCAAAGAGATTGTGTGAAATGCTTGTGGAAGTGACAGGATTCTCCTCAAGTGTATCTGATCTCAATACAGACATTGCAAACGTCCTTGTCAATGAGAGTGTAGCTCGGTCTTAGCTCCCATCAAAGTGTCTAGCAGACATCTGCCTGCAAAGCATACACACTTCCGAGAGCTGAGCTTATGGACTGTCCCTCCCACATCCTGCCTGCAGGTACACCGCGTTCCTAACATGCCTATCCCCGATGCGTGCCTAAAGTGTTGTCAGAGCTAAGTGGAAAGTCCCGGCCCACACGACTAGTGCATCCAAGCTCAATCCAGTGATTTCCTAGTATTCCCTGTATGAACCAGGTGCTACATCCTAAGTGCCATACGAGAGAAGCTAGCTGAACGCCTAGTCCAAAAGCAACATACTTCGGAGAGTTGAGCTAACCCTCAGTCCCTCGCAGTGGCACACTACCTGCAGAAAGATTTTCCAACATCTGCATCTGAGCCGTTTGTCAGAGGCTTGTGAGACGCAAGTGGAATAAGCAGACCTGGAGGGTGTCTCCAGCTGCAGTGGAGTTGTATTCTAGGTACCTCCTGGCTTAGAACACTGTTACGTTCTCAGTGCCCGAGGAACGCAGCTAGTTGAAAGCTGGCTTTTAGGCGAGCTTACTTGTGCGAGCTGAGATCAGGGCAGGACCCGCCCCCATCCTGACTGCCCGTAGATGTAGGTCCCAGCATCCTTATTTTAGGTCCCGAAGAGGTTGTGTGGAAATCTTGTGGAAGTGACAGGATTCTCCTCAAGTGTATCTGATCTCAATACAGACATTGCAAACGTCCTTGTTCAATGAGAGTGTAGCTCGGTCCTAGCTCCCATCAAAGTGTCTAGCAGACATCTGCTACAAACCATACAGACGTCTCAGAGTTGAGCTTATGGACTGTCCCTCTCACATCCTGCCTGCAGGAACACCGCGCTCCTAACAGGCCTAGCCCCGATGCGTGCCTGAAGTGTTGTGAGAGGTAAGTGGAAATTCACGGCCCACAAGACTAGTGCATCCAAGCTCAAACCAGCGATTTCCTAGTATTCCCTGTATGAACCACGTGCTACATCCTAAGTGCCATACGAGAGAAGCTAGCTGAACGCCTTGTCCAAAATCAACGTACTTTGGAGAGTTGAGCTAACCCTCAGTCCCTCACAGTTGCACAGTGCCTGCAGAAAGTTTCCAACATCTGCACCACAGCCGTTTGTCAGAGTCTTGTGAGACGCAGGTGGAATAAGCAGACCTGGAAGGTGTCTCCAGCTGCAGTGGAGTTGTATTCTAGGTACCTCCTGGCTTAGAACACTGTTACGTTCCCAGTGCCCGACGAACACAGCTAGTTGAAAGCTGGCTTTTAGGCGAGCTTACTTGTGCGAGCTGAGATGAGTGCAGGACCCACCCGCATCCTGACTACCCGTAGATGTAGGTCCCAGCATCCTTATTTTAGGTGCCGAAGAGGTTGTGTGAAAAGCTTGTGGAAGTGACAGGATTCTCCTCAAGTGTATCTGATCTCAATACAGACATTGCAAACGTCCTTGTTCAATGAGAGTGTAGCTCGGTCCTAGCTCCCATCAAAGTGTCTAGCAGACATCTGCCTGCAAAGCATACACACTTCCGAGAGTTGAGCTTATGGACTGTCCCTCCCACATCCTACCCGGAGATACACCGCGTTCCTAACAGGCCTAGCCCCGATGCGTGCCTGAAGTGTTGTGAAAGCTAAGTGGAAAGTCCCGGCCCACAAGACTAGGCATCCAAGCTCAATCCAGCGATTTTCTAGTGTTCCCTGCATGAGCCAGGTGCTACATCCTAAGTGCCATACGAGAGAAGCTAGCTGAACGCCTTGTCCAAAAGCAACTTACTTCGGAGAGTTGAGCTAACCCTCAGTCCCTCGCAGTTGCACACTGCCTGCAGAAAGGTTTTCCAACATCTGCATCACAGCCGTTTGTCAGAGTCTTGTGAGACGCAGGTGGAATAAGCATACCTGGAGGGTGTCTCCAGCTGCAGTGGAGGGGTATTCTGGGTACCTCCTGGCTTAGAGTACTGCGACGTTCTCAGTGCCTTAAGAACGCAGCTAGTTGAAAGCTTGCTTGGAGGCATGCTTCGTTCTGCGAGCTGATGTCAGGGCAGGACCCACCCGCATCCTGACTGCCCGTAGACATAGGACCTAGCATCCTTATGTTTGGTGCTGGAAGAGGTTTTGTGCATAGCATGTGGAAGTGACAGGATTCTCCTCAAGTGTATCTGATCTCAATACAGACATTGCAAACGTCCTTGTTCAATGGGAGTGTAGCTCCGTCCTAGCTCCCATCAAAGTGTCTAGCAGACATCTGCATGGAAAGCATACACACTTCCGAGAGTTGAGCTTATGGACTGTCCCTCCCTCATCCTGCCTGCAGTTACACCACGCTCCTAACAGGCCTAGCCCCGATGCGTGCCTGAGTGTTGTGAGAGCTAAGTGGAAAGTCCCGGCCCACAAGACTAGTGCATCCAAGCTCAATCCAGTGATTTCCTAGTATTCCCTGTATGAACCAGGTGCTACATCCTAAGTGCCATACGAGAGAAGCTAGCTGAACGCCTAGTCCAAAAGCAACATACTTCGGAGAGTTGAGCTAACCCTCAGTCCCTCGCAGTGGCACACTACCTGCAGAAAGATTTTCCAACATCTGCATCTGAGCCGTTTGTCAGAGGCTTGTGAGACGCAAGTGGAATAAGCAGACCTGGAGGGTGTCTCCAGCTGCAGTGGAGGGGTATTCTGGGTACCTCCTGGCTTAGAGTACTGCTACGCTCTCAGTGCCCTAAGAATGCAGCTACTTGAAAGCTGGCTTGGAGGCCTGCTTCCTTTGGCGAGCTGAAGTCAGAGCAGGACCCTCCCGAATCCTGACTGCCCGTAGACGTAGGTCAGGCATCCTTATGTTAGGTGCCAAAGAGATTGTGTGAAATGCTTGTGGAAGTGACAGGATTCTCCTCAAGTGTATCTGATCTCAATACAGACATTGCAAACGTCCTTGTCAATGAGAGTGTAGCTCGGTCTTAGCTCCCATCAAAGTGTCTAGCAGACATCTGCCTGCAAAGCATACACACTTCCGAGAGCTGAGCTTATGGACTGTCCCTCCCACATCCTGCCTGCAGGTACACCGCGTTCCTAACATGCCTATCCCCGATGCGTGCCTAAAGTGTTGTCAGAGCTAAGTGGAAAGTCCCGGCCCACAAGACTAGTGCATCCAAGCTCAATGCAGCGATTTCCAGGTATTCCCTGCATGAGCCAGGTGCTACATCCTAAGTGCCATACGAGAGAAGCTAGCTGAACGCCTAGTCCAAAAGCAACTTACTTCGGAGAGTTGAGCTAACCCTCAGTCCCTCGCAGTTGCACACTACCTGCAGAAAGATTTTCCAACATCTGCATCTGAGCCGTTTGTCAGAGTCTTGTGAGACGCAGGTGGAATAAGCAGACCAGGAAGGTGTCTCCAGCTGCAGTGGAGTTGTATTCTAGGTACCTCCTGGCTTAGAACACTGTTACGTTCTCTGTGCCCGAGGAACGCAGCTATTTGAAAGCTGGCTTTTAGGCGAGCTTACTTGTGCGAGCTGAGATCAGGGCAGGACCCACCCGCATCCTGACTGCCCGTAGATGTAGGTCCCAGCATCCTTATTTTAGGTGCCGAAGAGGTTGTGTGAAAAGCTTGTGGAAGTGACAGGATTCTCCTCAAGTGTATCTGATCTCAATACAGACATTGCAAACGTCCTTGTTCAATGAGAGTGTAGCTCGGTCCTAGCTCCCATCAAAGTGTCTAGCAGACATCTGCCTGCAAAGCATACACACTTCCGAGAGTTGAGCTTATGGGCTGTCCCTCCCACATCCTGCCTGGAGATACACCTCGTTCCTAACAGGCCTAGCCCCGATGCGTGCCTGAAGTGTTGTGAAAGCTAAGTGGAAAGTCCCGGCCCACAAGACTAGGCATCCAAGCTCAATCCAGCGATTTTCTAGTGTTCCCTGCATGAGCCAGGTGCTACATCCTAAGTGCCATACGAGAGAAGCTAGCTGAACGCCTAGTCCAAAAGCAACATACTTCGGAGAGTTGAGCTAACCCTCAGTCCCTCGCAGTTGCACACTACCTGCAGAAAGATTTTCCAACATCTGCATCTGAGCCGTTTGTCAGAGGCTTGTGAGACGCAAGTGGAATAAGCAGACCTGGAGGGTGTCTCCAGCTGCAGTGGAGTTGTATTCTAGGTACCTCCTGGCTTAGAACACTGTTACGTTCTCAGTGCCCGAGGAACGCAGCTAGTTGAAAGCTGGCTTTTAGGCGAGCTTACTTGTGCGAGCTGAGATCAGGGCAGGACCCGCCCCCATCCTGAGTGCCCGTAGATGTAGGTCCCAGCATCCTTATTTTAGGTCCCGTAGAGGTTGTGTGAAAATCTTGTGGAAGTGACAGGATTCTCCTCAAGTGTATCTGATCTCAATACAGACATTGCAAACGTCCTTGTTCAATGAGAGTGTAGCTCGGTCCTAGCTCCCATCAAAGTGTCTAGCAGACATCTGCCTGCAAAGCATACACACTTCCGAGAGTTGAGCTTATGGGCTGTCCCTCCCACATCCTGCCTGGAGATACACCGCGTTCCTAACAGGCCTAGCCCCGATGCGTGCCTGAAGTGTTGTGAAAGCTAAGTGGAAAGTCCCGGCCCACAAGACTAGGCATCCAAGCTCAATCCAGCGATTTTCTAGTGTTCCCTGCATGAGCCAGGTGCTACATCCTAAGTGCCATACGAGAGAAGCTAGCTGAACGCCTTGTCCAAAAGCAACTTACTTCGGAGAGTTGAGCTAACCCTCAGTCCCTCGCAGTTGCACACTGCCTGCAGAAAGATTTTCCAACATCTGCATCACAGCCGTTTGTCAGAGTCTTGTGAGACGCAGGTGGAATAAGCATACCTGGAGGGTGTCTCCAGCTGCAGTGGAGGGGTATTCTGGGTACCTCCTGGCTTAGAGTACTGCGACGTTCTCAGTGCCCTAAGAACGCAGCTAGTTGAAAGCTTGCTTGTAGGCATGCTTCGTTCTGCGAGCTGATGTCAGGGCAGGACCCACCCGCATCCTGACTGCCCGTAGACATAGGACCTAGCATCCTTATGTTTGGTGCTGGAAGAGGTTTTGTGCATAGCATGTGGAAGTGACAGGATTCTCCTCAAGTGTATCTGAACTCAATACAGACATTGCAAACGTCCTTGTTCAATGGGAGTGTAGCTCGGTCCCAGCTCCTATCAAAGTGTCTAGCAGACATCTGCCTGCAAAGCATACACACTTCCGAGAGCTGAGCTTATGGGCTGTCCCTCCCACATCCTGCCTGCAGGTACACCGCGTTCCTAACATGCCTATCCCCGATGCGTGCCTGAAGTGTTGTCAGAGCTAAGTGGAAAGTCCCGGCCCACAAGACTAGTGCATCCAAGCTCAATGCAGCGATTTCCAGGTATTCCCTGCATGAGCCAGGTGCTACATCCTAAGTGCCATACGAGAGAAGCTAGCTGAACGCCTTGTCCAAAAGCAACTTACTTCGGAGAGTTGAGCTAACCCTCAGTCCCTCGCAGTTGCACACTACCTGCAGAAAGATTTTCCAACATCTGCATCTGAGCCGTTTGTCAGAGTCTTGTGAGACGCAGGTGGAATAAGCAGACCTGGAAGGTGTCTCCAGCTGCAGTGGAGTTGTATTCTAGGTACCTCCTGGCTTAGAACACTGTTACGTTCTCAGTGCCCGAGGAACGCAGCTAGTTGAAAGCTGGCTTTTAGGCGAGCTTACTTGTGCGAGCTGAGATCAGGGCAGGACCCGCCCCCATCCTGAGTGCCCGTAGATGTAGGTCCCAGCATCCTTATTTTAGGTCCCGAAGAGGTTGTGTGAAAATCTTGTGGAAGTGACAGGATTCTCCTCAAGTGTATCTGATCTCAATACAGACATTGCAAACGTCCTTGTTCAATGAGAATGTAGCTCGGTCCTAGCTCCCATCAAAGTGTCTAGCAGACATCTGCTACAAACCATACAGACGTCTCAGAGTTGAGCTTATGGACTGTCCCTCTCACATCCTGCCTGCAGGAACACCGCGCTCCTAACAGGCCTAGCCCCGATGCGTGCCTGAAGTGTTGTCAGAGCTAAGTGGAAAGTCCCGGCCCACAAGACTAGTGCATCCAAGCTCAATGCAGCGATTTCCAGGAATTCCCTGCATGAGCCAGGTGCTACATCCTAAGTGCCATACGATAGAAGCTAGCTGAACGCCTTGTACAAAAGCAACTTACTTCGGAGAGTTGAGCTAACCCTCAGTCCCTCGCAGTTGCACATTGCCTGCAGAAAGATTTTCCAACATCTGCATCACAGCCGTTTGTCAGAGTCTTGTGAGACGCAGGTGGAATAAGCATACCTGGAGGGTGTCTCCAGCTGCAGTGGAGGGGTATTCTGGGTACCTCCTGGCTTAGAGTACTGCGACGTTCTCAGTGCCCTAAGAACGCAGCTAGTTGAAAGCTTGCTTGTAGGCATGCTTCGTTCTGCGAGCTGATGTCAGGGCAGGACCCACCCGCATCCTGACTGCCCGTAGACATAGGACCTAGCATCCTTATGTTTGGTGCTGGAAGAGGTTTTGTGCATAGCATGTGGAAGTGACAGGATTCTCCTCAAGTGTATCTGATCTCAATACAGACATTGCAAATGTCCTTGTTCAATGGGAGTGTAGCTCGGTCCCAGCTCCTATCAAAGTGTCTAGCAGACATCTGCCTGCAAAGCATACACACTTCCGAGAGTTGAGCTTATGGACTGTCCCTCCCACATCATGCCTGCAGATACACCGAGTCCCTAACAGGCCTAGCCCCGATGCGTGCCTGAAGTGTTGTCAGACCTAAGTGGAAAGTCCCGGCCCACACGACGAGTGCATCCAAGCACAATCCAGCGATTTCCTAGTATTCCCTGCATGAGCCAGGTGCTACATCCTAAGTGCCATACGAGAGAAACCAGCTGAACACCTTGTCCAAAAGCAACTTACTTCGGAGAGTTGAGCTAACCCTCAGTCCCTCGCAGTTGCACACTACCTGCAGAAAGATTTTCCAACATCTGCATCTGAGCCGTTTGTCAGAGGCTTGTGAGACGCAAGTGGAATAAGCAGACCTGGAGGGTGTCTCCAGCTGCAGTGGAGTTGTATTCTAGGTACCTCCTGGCTTAGAACACTGTTACGTTCTCAGTGCCCGAGGAACGCAGCTAGTTGAAAGCTGGCTTTTAGGCGAGCTTACTTGTGCGAGCTGAGATCAGGGCAGGACCCGCCCCCATCCTGACTGCCCGTAGATGTAGGTCCCAGCATCCTTATTTTAGGTCCCGAAGAGGTTGTGTGAAAATCTTGTGGAAGTGACAGGATTCTCCTCAAGTGTATCTGATCTCAATACAGACATTGCAAACGTCCTTGTTCAATGAGAGTGTAGCTCGGTCCTAGCTCCCATCAAAGTGTCTAGCAGACATCTGCTACAAACCATACAGACGTCTCAGAGTTGAGCTTATGGACTGTCCCTCTCACATCCTGCTTGCAGGAACACCGTGCTCCTAACAGGCCTAGCCCCGATGCGTGCCTGAAGTGTTGTGAGAGTTAAGTGGAAATTCACGGCCCACAAGACTAGTGCATCCAAGCTCAAACCAGCGATTTCCTAGTATTCCCTGTATGAACCACGTGCTACATCCTAAGTGCCATACGAGAGAAGCTAGCTGAACGCCTTGTCCAAAATCAACGTACTTTGGAGAGTTGAGCTAACCCTCAGTCCCTCACAGTTGCACAGTGCCTGCAGAAAGTTTCCAACATCTGCACCACAGCCGTTTGTCAGAATCTTGTGAGACGCAGGTGGAATAAGCAGACCTGGAAGGTGTCTCCAGCTGCAGTGGAGTTGTATTCTAGGTACCTCCTGGCTTAGAACACTGTTACGTTCCCAGTGCCCGACGAACACAGCTAGTTGAAAGCTGGCTTTTAGGCGAGCTTACTTGTGCGAGCTGAGATGAGGGCAGGACCCACCCGCATCCTGACTACCCGTAGATGTAGGTCCCAGCATCCTTATTTTAGGTGCCGAAGAGGTTGTGTGAAAAGCTTGTGGAAGTGACAGGATTCTCCTCAAGTGTATCTGATCTCAATACAGACATTGCAAACGTCCTTGTTCAATGAGAGTGTAGCTCGGTCCTAGCTCCCATCAAAGTGTCTAGCAGACATCTGCCTGCAAAGCATACACACTTTCGAGAGTTGAGCTTATGGACTGTCCCTCCCACATCCTGCCTGGAGATACACCGCGTTCCTAACAGGCCAGCCCGATGCGTGCCTGAAGTGTTGTGAAAGCTAAGTGGAAAGTCCCGGCCCACAAGACTAGGCATCCAAGCTCAATCCAGCGATTTTCTAGTGTTCCCTGCATGAGCCAGGTGCTACATCCTAAGTGCCATACGAGAGAAGCTAGCTGAATGCCTTGTGCAAAAGCAACTTACTTCGGAGAGTTGAGCTAACCCTCAGTCCCTCGCAGTTGCACACTGCCTGCAGAAAGGTTTTCCAACATCTGCATCACAGCCGTTTGTCAGAGTCTTGTGAGACGCAGGTGGAATAAGCATACCTGGAGGGTGTCTCCAGCTGCAGTGGAGGGGTATTCTGGGTACCTCCTGGCTTAGAGTACTGCGACGTTCTCAGTGCCTTAAGAACGCAGCTAGTTGAAAGCTTGCTTGGAGGCATGCTTCGTTCTGCGAGCTGATGTCAGGGCAGGACCCACCCGCATCCTGACTGCCCGTAGACATAGGACCTAGCATCCTTATGTTTGGTGCTGGAAGAGGTTTTGTGCATAGCATGTGGAAGTGACAGGATTCTCCTCAAGTGTATCTGATCTCAATACAGACATTGCAAACGTCCTTGTTCAATGAGAGTGTAGCTCCGTCCTAGCTCCCATCAAAGTGTCTAGCAGACATCTGCATGGAAAGCATACACACTTCCGAGAGTTGAGCTTATGGACTGTCCCTCCCTCATCCTGCCTGCAGTTACACCACGCTCCTAACAGGCCTAGCCCCGATGCGTGCCTGAGTGTTGTGAGAGCTAAGTGGAAAGTCCCGGCCCACAAGACTAGTGCATCCAAGCTCAATCCAGCGATTTCCTAGTATTCCCTGTATGAACCAGGTGCTACATCCTAAGTGCCATACGAGAGAAGCTAGCTGAACGCCTAGTCCAAAAGCAACATACTTCGGAGAGTTGAGCTAACCCTCAGTCCCTCGCAGTTGCACACTACCTGCAGAAAGATTTTCCAACATCTGCATCTGAGCCGTTTGTCAGAGGCTTGTGAGACGCAAGTGGAATAAGCAGACCTGGAGGGTGTCTCCAGCTGCAGTGGAGTTGTATTCTAGGTACCTCCTGGCTTAGAACACTGTTACGTTCTCAGTGCCCGAGGAACGCAGCTAGTTGAAAGCTGGCTTTTAGGCGACCTTACTTGTGCGAGCTGAGATAAGGGCAGGACCCTCCCCCATCCTGACTGCCCGTAGATGTAGGTCCCAGCATCCTTATTTTAGGTGCCGAAGAGGTTGTGTGAAAATCTTGTGGAAGTGACAGGATTCTCCTCAAGTGTATCTGATCTCAATACAGACATTGCAAACGTCCTTGTTCAATGAGAGTGTAGCTCGGTCCTAGCTCCCATCAAAGTGTCTAGCAGACATCTGCTACAAACCATACAGACGTCTCAGAGTTGAGCTTATGGACTGTCCCTCTCACATCCTGCCTGCAGGAACACCGTGCTCCTAACAGGCCTAGCCCCGATGCATGCCTGAAGTGTTGTGAGAGGTAAGTGGAAATTCACGGCCCACAAGACTAGTGCATCCAAACTCAAACCAGCGATTTCCTAGTATTCCCTGTATGAACCACGTGCTACATCCTAAGTGCCATACGAGAGAAGCTAGCTGAACGCCTTGTCCAAAATCAACGTACTTTGGAGAGTTGAGCTAACCCTCAGTCCCTCACAGTTGCACAGTGCCTGCAGAAAGTTTCCAACATCTGCATCTGAGCCGTTTGTCAGAGTCTTGTGAGACGCAGGTGGAATAAGCAGACCTGGAAGGTGTCTCCAGCTGCAGTGGAGTTGTATTCTAGGTACCTCCTGGCTTAGAACACTGTTACGTTCCCAGTGCCCGACGAACACAGCTAGTTGAAAGCTGGCTTTTAGGCGAGCTTACTTGTGCGAGCTGAGATGAGGGCAGGACCCACCCGCATCCTGACTGCCCGTAGATGTAGGTCCCAGCATCCTTATTTTAGGTGCCGAAGAGGTTGTGTGAAAAGCTTGTGGAAGTGACAGGATTCTCCTCAAGTGTATCTGATCTCAATACAGACATTGCAAACGTCCTTGTTCAATGAGAGTGTAGCTCGGTCCTAGCTCCCATCAAAGTGTCTAGCAGACATCTGCCTGCAAAGCATACACACTTCCGAGAGTTGAGCTTATGGACTGTCCCTCCCACATCCTGCCTGGAGATACACCGCGTTCCTAACAGGCCTAGCCCCGATGCGTGCCTGAAGTGTTGTGAAAGCTAAGTGGAAAGTCTCGGCCCACAAGACTAGGCATCCAAGCTCAATCCAGCGATTTTCTAGTGTTCCCTGCATGAGCCAGGTGCTACATCCTAAGTGCCATACGAGAGAAGCTAGCTGAACGCCTTGTCCAAAAGCAACTTACTTCGGAGAGTTGAGCTAACCCTCAGTCCCTCGCAGTTGCACACTGCCTGCAGAAAGCTTTTCCAACATCTGCATCACAGCCGTTTGTCAGAGTCCTGTGAGACGCAGGTGGAATAAGCATACCTGGAGGGTGTCTCCAGCTGCAGTGGAGGGGTATTCTGGGTACCTCCTGGCTTAGAGTACTGCGACGTTCTCAGTGCCCTAAGAACGCAGCTAGTTGAAAGCTTGCTTGGAGGCATGCTTCGTTCTGCGAGCTGATGACAGGGCAGGACCCACCCGCATCCTGACTGCCCGTAGACATAGGACCTAGCATCCTTATGTTTGGTGCTGGAAGAGGTTTTGTGCATAGCATGTGGAAGTGGCAGGATTCTCCTCGAGTGTATCTGATCTCAATACAGACATTGCAAACGTCCTTGTTCAATGGGAGTGTAGCTCCGTCCTAGCTCCCATCAAAGTGTCTAGCAGACATCTGCATGGAAAGCATACACACTTCCGAGAGCTGAGCTTATGGACTGTCCCTCCCTCATCCTGCCTGCAGTTACACCACGCTCCTAACAGGCCTAGCCCTGATGCGTGCCTGAGTGTTGTGAGAGCTAAGTGGAAAGTCCCGGCCCACAAGACTAGTGCATCCAAGCTCAATCCAGCGATTTCCTAGTATTCCCTGTATGAACCAGGTGCTACATCCTAAGTCCCATACGAGAGAAGCTAGCTGAACGCCTAGTCCAAAAGCAACATACTTCGGAGAGTTGAGCTAACCCTCAGTCCCTCGCAGTTGCACACTACCTGCAGAAAGATTTTCCAACATCTGCATCTGAGCCGTTTGTCAGAGGCTTGTGAGATGCAAGTGGAATAAGCAGACCTGGAGGGTGTCTCCAGCTGCAGTGGAGTTGTATTCTAGGTACCTCCTGGCTTAGAACACTGTTACGTTCCCAGTGCCCGACGAACACAGCTAGTTGAAAGCTGGCTTTTAGGCGATCTTACTTGTGCGAGCTGAGATGAGGGCAGGACCCACCCGCATCCTGACTGCCCGTAGATATAGGTCCCAGCATCCTTATTTTAGGTGCCGAAGAGGTTGTGTGAAAAGCTTGTGGAAGTGACAGGATTCTCCTCAAGTGTATCTGATCTCAATACAGACATTGCAAACGTCCTTGTTCAATGAGAGTGTAGCTCGGTCCTAGCTCCCATCAAAGTGTCTAGCAGACATCTGCCTGCAAAGCATACACACTTCCGAGAGTTGAGCTTATGGACTGTCCCTCCCACATCCTGCCTGGAGATACACCGCGTTCCTAACATGCCTATCCCCGATGCGTGCCTGAAGTGTTGTGAAAGCTAAGTGGAAAGTCCCGGCCCACAAGACTAGGCATCCAAGCTCAATCCAGCGATTTCCAGGTATTTCCTGCATGAGCCAGGTGCTACATCCTAAGTGCCATACGAGAGAAGCTAGCTGAACGCCTTGTCCAAAAGCAACTTACTTCGGAGAGTTGAGCTAACCCTCAGTCCCTCGCAGTTGCACACTACCTGCAGAAAGATTTTCCAACATCTGCATCACAGCCGTTTGTCAGAGTCTTGTGAGACGCAGGTGGAATAAGCAGACCTGGAAGGTGTCTCCAGCTGCAGTGGAGTTGTATTCTAGGTACCTCCTGGCTTAGAACACTGTTACGTTCCCAGTGCCCGACGAACACAGCTAGTTGAAAGCTGGCTTTTAGGCGAGCTTACTTGTGCGAGCTGAGATGAGCGCATGACCCACCCGCATCCTGACTGCCCGTAGATGTAGGTCCCAGCATCCTTATTTTAGGTGCCGAAGAGGTTGTGTGAAAAGCTTGTGGAAGTGACAGGATTCTCCTCAAGTGTATCTGATCTCAATACAGACATTGCAAACGTCCTTGTTCAATGAGAGTGTAGCTCGGTCCTAGCTCCCATCAAAGTGTCTAGCAGACATCTGCCTGCAAAGCATACACACTTCCGAGAGTTGAGCTTATGGACTGTCCCTCCCACATCCTGCCTGGAGATACACCGCGTTCCTAACAGGCCTAGCCCCGATGCGTGCCTGAAGTGTTGTGAAAGCTAAGTGGAAAGTCTCGGCCCACAAGACTAGGCATCCAAGCTCAATCCAGCGATTTTCTAGTGTTCCCTGCATGAGCCAGGTGCTACATCCTAAGTGCCATACGAGAGAAGCTAGCTGAACGCCTTGTCCAAAAGCAACTTACTTCGGAGAGTTGAGCTAACCCTCAGTCCCTCGCAGTTGCACACTGCCTGCAGAAAGATTTTCCAACATCTGCATCACAGCCGTTTGTCAGAGTCTTGTGAGACGCAGGTGGAATAAGCATACCTGGAGGGTGTCTCCAGCTGCAGTGGAGGGGTATTCTGGGTACCTCCTGGCTTAGAGTACTGCGACGTTCTCAGTGCCCTAAGAACGCAGCTAGTTGAAAGCTTGCTTGGAGGCATGCTTCGTTCTGCGAGCTGATGTCAGGGCAGGACCCACCCGCATCCTGACTGCCCGTAGACATAGGACCTAGCATCCTTATGTTTGGTGCTGGAAGAGGTTTTGTGCATAGCATGTGGAAGTGGCAGGATTCTCCTCAAGTGTATCTGATCTCAATACAGACATTGCAAACGTCCTTGTTCAATGGGAGTGTAGCTCCGTCCTAGCTCCCATCAAAGTGTCTAGCAGACATCTGCATGGAAAGCATACACACTTCCGAGAGCTGAGCTTATGGACTGTCCCTCCCTCATCCTGCCTGCAGTTACACCACGCTCCTAACAGGCCTAGCCCCGATGCGTGCCTGAGTGTTGTGAGAGCTAAGTGGAAAGTCCCGGCCCACAAGACTAGTGCATCCAAGCTCAATCCAGCGATTTCCTAGTATTCCCTGTATGAACCAGGTGCTACATCCTAAGTGCCATACGAGAGAAGCTAGCTGAACGCCTAGTCCAAAAGCAACATACTTCGGAGAGTTGAGCTAACCCTCAGTCCCTCGCAGTTGCACACTACCTGCAGAAAGATTTTCCAACATCTGCATCTGAGCCGTTTGTCAGAGGCTTGTGAGACGCAAGTGGAATAAGCAGACCTGGAGGGTGTCTCCAGCTGCTGTGGAGTTGTATTCTAGGTACCTCCTGGCTTAGAACACTGTTACGTTCCCAGTGCCCGACGAACACAGCTAGTTGAAAGCTGGCTTTTAGGCGAGCTTACTTGTGCGAGCTGAGATGAGGGCAGGACCCACCCGCATCCTGACTGCCCGTAGATGTAGGTCCCAGCATCCTTATTTTAGGTGCCGAAGAGGTTGTGTGAAAAGCTTGTGGAAGTGACAGGATTCTCCTCAAGTGTATCTGATCTCAATACAGACATTGCAAACGTCCTTGTTCAATGAGAGTGTAGCTCGGTCCTAGCTCCCATCAAAGTGTCTAGCAGACATCTGCCTGCAAAGCATACACACTTCCGAGAGTTGAGCTTATGGACTGTCCCTCCCACATCCTGCCTGGAGATACACCGCGTTCCTAACAGGCCTAGCCCCGATGCGTGCCTGAAGTGTTGTGAAAGCTAAGTGGAAAGTCCCGGCCCACAAGACTAGGCATCCAAGCTCAATCCAGCGATTTTCTAGTGTTCTCTGCATGAGCCAGGTGCTACATCCTAAGTGCCATACGAGAGAAGCTAGCTGAACGCCTTGTCCAAAAGCAACTTACTTCGGAGAGTTGAGCTAACCCTCAGTCCCTCGCAGTTGCACACTGCCTGCAGAAAGATTTTCCAACATCTGCATCACAGCCGTTTGTCAGAGTCTTGTGAGACGCAGGTGGAATAAGCATACCTGGAGGGTGTCTCCAGCTGCAGTGGAGGGGTATTCTGGGTACCTCCTGGCTTAGAGTACTGCGACGTTCTCAGTGCCCTAAGAACGCAGCTAGTTGAAAGCTTGCTTGTAGGCATGCTTCGTTCTGCGAGCTGATGTCAGGGCAGGACCCACCCGCATCCTGACTGCCCGTAGACATAGGACCTAGCATCCTTATGTTTGGTGCTGGAAGAGGTTTTGTGCATAGCATGTGGAAGTGACAGGATTCTCCTCAAGTGTATCTGATCTCAATACAGACATTGCAAACGTCCTTGTTCAATGGGAGTGTAGCTCGGTCCCAGCTCCTATCAAAGTGTCTAGCAGACATCTGCCTGCAAAGCATACACACTTCCGAGAGCTGAGCTTATGGGCTGTC
Organism: Vulpes vulpes; assembly: GCF_048418805.1. Classification (NCBI taxonomy): domain Eukaryota; kingdom Metazoa; phylum Chordata; class Mammalia; order Carnivora; family Canidae; genus Vulpes; species Vulpes vulpes. The sequence continues at coordinate 31,412,515 of NC_132795.1, forward strand.
CCTCCCACATCCTGCCTGCAGGTACACCGCGTTCCTAACATGCCTATCCCCGATGCGTGCCTGAAGTGTTGTCAGAGCTAAGTGGAAAGTCCCGGCCCACAAGACTAGTGCATCCAAGCTCAATGCAGCGATTTCCAGGTATTCCCTGCATGAGCCAGGTGCTACATCCTAAGTGTCATACGAGAGAAGCTAGCTGAACGCCTTGTCCAAAAGCAACTTACTTCGGAGAGTTGAGCTAACCCTCAGTCCCTCGCAGTTGCACACTACCTGCAGAAAGATTTTCCAACATCTGCATCTGAGCCGTTTGTCAGAGTCTTGTGAGACGCAGGTGGAATAAGCAGACCTGGAAGGTGTCTCCAGCTGCAGTGGAGTTGTATTCTAGGTACCTCCTGGCTTAGAGCACTGTTACGTTCTCAGTGCCCGAGGAACGCAGCTAGTTGAAAGCTGGCTTTTAGGCGAGCTTACTTGTGCGAGCTGAGATCAGGGCAGGACCCGCCCCCATCCTGAGTGCCCGTAGATGTAGGTCCCAGCATCCTTATTTTAGGTCCCGAAGAGGTTGTGTGAAAATCTTGTGGAAGTGACAGGATTCTCCTCAAGTGTATCTGATCTCAATACAGACATTGCAAACGTCCTTGTTCAATGAGAGTGTAGCTCGGTCCTAGCTCCCATCAAAGTGTCTAGCAGACATCTGCTACAAACCATACAGACGTCTCAGAGTTGAGCTTATGGACTGTCCCTCTCACATCCTGCCTGCAGGAACACCGCGCTCCTAACAGGCCTAGCCCCGATGCGTGCCTGAAGTGTTGTGAGAGGTAAGTGGAAATTCACGGCCCACAAGACTAGTGCATCCAAGCTCAAACCAGCGATTTCCTAGTATTCCCTGTATGAACCACGTGCTACATCCTAAGTGCCATACGAGAGAAGCTAGCTGAACGCCTTGTCCAAAATCAACGTACCTTGGAGAGTTGAGCTAACCCTCAGTCCCTCACAGTTGCACAGTGCCTGCAGAAAGTTTCCAACATCTGCACCACAGCCGTTTGTCAGAGTCTTGTGAGACGCAGGTGGAATAAGCAGACCTGGAAGGTGTCTCCAGCTGCAGTGGAATTGTATTCTAGGTACCTCCTGGCTTAGAACACTGTTACGTTCCCAGTGCCCGACGAACACAGCTAGTTGAAAGCTGGCTTTTAGGCGAGCTTACTTGTGCGAGCTGAGATGAGGGCAGGACCCACCCGCATCCTGACTGCCCGTAGATGTAGGTCCCAGCATCCTTATTTTAGGTGCCGAAGAGGTTGTGTGAAAAGCTTGTGGAAGTGACAGGATTCTCCTCAAGTGTATCTGATCTCAATACAGACATTGCAAACGTCCTTGTTCAATGAGAGTGTAGCTCGGTCCTAGCTCCCATCAAAGTGTCTAGCAGACATCTGCCTGCAAAGCATACACACTTCCGAGAGTTGAGCTTATGGGCTGTCCCTCCCACATCCTGCCTGGAGATACACCGCGTTCCTAACAGGCCTAGCCCCGATGCGTGCCTGAAGTGTTGTGAAAGCTAAGTGGAAAGTCCCGGCCCACAAGACTAGGCATCCAAGCTCAATCCAGCGATTTTCTAGTGTTCCCTGCATGAGCCAGGTGCTACATCCTAAGTGCCATACGAGAGAAGCTAGCTGAACGCCTTGTCCAAAAGCAACTTACTTCGGAGAGTTGAGCTAACCCTCAGTCCCTCGCAGTTGCACACTGCCTGCAGAAAGCTTTTCCAACATCTGCATCACAGCCGTTTGTCAGAGTCTTGTGAGACGCAGGTGGAATAAGCATACCTGGAGGGTGTCTCCAGCTGCAGTGGAGGGGTATTCTGGGTACCTCCTGGCTTAGAGTACTGCGACGTTCTCAGTGCCCTAAGAACGCAGCTAGTTGAAAGCTTGCTTGGAGGCATGCTTCGTTCTGCGAGCTGATGTCAGGGCAGGACCCACCCGCATCCTGACTGCCCGTAGACATAGGACCTAGCATCCTTATGTTTGGTGCTGGAAGAGGTTTTGTGCATAGCATGTGGAAGTGACAGGATTCTCCTCAAGTGTATCTGATCTCAATACAGACATTGCAAACGTCCTTGTTCAATGGGAGTGTAGCTCGGTCCCAGCTCCCATCAAAGTGTCTAGCAGACATCTGCCTGCAAAGCATACACACTTCTGAGAGTTGAGCTTATGCACTGTCCCTCCCACATCCTGCCTGCAGATACACCGAGTTCCTAACAGGCCTAGCCCCGATGCGTGCCTGAAGTGTTGTCAGACCTAAGTGGAAAGTCCCGGCCCACACGACTAGTGCATCGAAGCACAATCCAGCGATTTCCTAGTATTCCCTGCATGAGCCAGGTGCTACATCCTAAGTGCCATACGAGAGAAACCAGCTGAACGCCTTGTCCAAAAGCAACTTACTTCGGAGAGTTGAGCTCACCCTCAGTACCTCGCAGTTGCACAGTGCCTGCAGAAAGTTTCCAACATCTGCACCTCAGCAATTTGTCAGAGGCCTGTGAGACGCAAGTGGAATAAGCAGAGCTGGAGGGTGTCTCCAGCTACAGTGGAGGGGTATTCTGGGTACCTCCTGGCTTAGAGTACTGCTACGCTCTCAGTGCCCTAAGAATGCAGCTACTTGAAAGCTGGCTTGGAGGCCTGCTTCCTTTGGCGAGCTGAAGTCAGAGCAGGACCCTCCCGAATCCTGACTGCCCGTAGACGTAGGTCAGGCATCCTTATGTTAGGTGCCAAAGAGATTGTGTGAAATGCTTGTGGAAGTGACAGGATTCTCCTCAAGTGTATCTGATCTCAATACAGACATTGCAAACGTCCTTGTCAATGAGAGTGTAGCTCGGTCTTAGCTCCCATCAAAGTGTCTAGCAGACATCTGCCTGCAAAGCATACACACTTCCGAGAGCTGAGCTTATGGACTGTCCCTCCCACATCCTGCCTGCAGGTACACCGAGTTCCTAACATGCCTATCCCCGATGCGTGCCTGAAGTGTTGTCAGAGCTAAGTGGAAAGTCCCGGCCCACAAGACTAGTGCATCCAAGCTCAATGCAGCGATTTCCAGGTATTCCCTGCATGAGCCAGGTGCTACATCCTAAGTGCCATACGAGAGAAGCTAGCTGAACGCCTAGTCCAAAAGCAACTTACTTCGGAGAGTTGAGCTAACCCTCAGTCCCTCGCGGTTGCACACTACCTGCAGAAAGATTTTCCAACATCTGCATCTGAGCCGTTTGTCAGAGTCTTGTGAGACGCAGGTGGAATAAGCAGACCTGGAAGGTGTCTCCAGCTGCAGTGGAGTTGTATTCTAGGTACCTCCTGGCTTAGAACACTGTTACGTTCTCAGTGCCCGAGGAACGCAGCTAGTTGAAAGCTGGCTTTTAGGCGAGCTTACTTGTGCGAGCTGAGATCAGGGCAGGACCCGCCCCCATCCTGACTGCCCGTAGATGTAGGTCCCAGCAATCTTATTTTAGGTCCCGAAGAGGTTGTGTGAAAATCTTGTGGAAGTGACAGGATTCTCCTCAAGTGTATCTGATCTCAATACAGACATTGCAAACGTCCTTGTTCAATGAGAGTGTAGCTCGGTCCTAGCTCCCATCAAAGTGTCTAGCAGACATCTGCTACAAACCATACAGACGTCTCAGAGTTGAGCTTATGGACTGTCCCTCTCACATCCTGCCTGCAGGAACACCGCGCTCCTAACAGGCCTAGCCCCGATGCGTGCCTGAAGTGTTGTGAGAGGTAAGTGGAAATTCACGGCCCACAAGACTAGTGCATCCAAGCTCAAACCAGCGATTTCCTAGTATTCCCTGTATGAACCACGTGCTACATCCTAAGTGCCATACGAGAGAAGCTAGCTGAACGCCTTGTCCAAAATCAACGTACCTTGGAGAGTTGAGCTAACCCTCAGTCCCTCACAGTTGCACAGTGCCTGCAGAAAGTTTCCAACATCTGCACCACAGCCGTTTGTCAGAGTCTTGTGAGACGCAGGTGGAATAAGCAGACCTGGAAGGTGTCTCCAGCTGCAGTGGAGTTGTATTCTAGGTACCTCCTGGCTTAGAACACTGTTACGTTCCCAGTGCCCGACGAACACAGCTAGTTGAAAGCTGGCTTTTAGGCGAGCTTACTTGTGCGAGCTGAGATGAGGGCAGGACCCACCCGCATCCTGACTGCCCGTAGATGTAGGTCCCAGCATCCTTATTTTAGGTGCCGAAGAGGTTGTGTGAAAAGCTTGTGGAAGTGACAGGATTCTCCTCAAGTGTATCTGATCTCAATACAGACATTGCAAACGTCCTTGTTCAATGAGAGTGTAGCTCGGTCCTAGCTCCCATCAAAGTGTCTAGCAGACATCTGCCTGCAAAGCATACACACTTCCGAGAGTTGAGCTTATGGGCTGTCCCTCCCACATCCTGCCTGGAGATACACCGCGTTCCTAACAGGCCTAGCCCCGATGCGTGCCTGAAGTGTTGTGAAAGCTAAGTGGAAAGTCCCGGCCCACAAGACTAGGCATCCAAGCTCAATCCAGCGATTTTCTAGTGTTCCCTGCATGAGCCAGGTGCTACATCCTAAGTGCCATACGAGAGAAGCTAGCTGAACGCCTTGTCCAAAAGCAACTTACTTCGGAGAGTTGAGCTAACCCTCAGTCCCTCGCAGTTGCACACTGCCTGCAGAAAGCTTTTCCAACATCTGCATCACAGCCGTTTGTCAGAGTCTTGTGAGACGCAGGTGGAATAAGCATACCTGGAGGGTGTCTCCAGCTGCAGTGGAGGGGTATTCTGGGTACCTCCTGGCTTAGAGTACTGCGACGTTCTCAGTGCCTTAAGAACGCAGCTAGTTGAAAGCTTGCTTGTAGGCATGCTTCGTTCTGCGAGCTGATGTCAGGGCAGGACCCACCCGCATCCTGACTGCCCGTAGACATAGGACCTAGCATCCTTATGTTTGGTGCTGGAAGAGGTTTTGTGCATAGCATGTGGAAGTGACAGGATTCTCCTCAAGTGTATCTGATCTCAATACAGACATTGCAAACGTCCTTGTTCAATGGGAGTGTAGCTCGGTCCCAGCTCCCATCAAAGTGTCTAGCCGACATCTGCCTGCAAAGCATACACACTTCTGAGAGTTGAGCTTATGCACTGTCCCTCCCACATCCTGCCTGCAGATACACCGAGTTCCTAACAGGCCTAGCCCCGATGCGTGCCTGAAGTGTTGTCAGACCTAAGTGGAAAGTCCCGGCCCACACGACTAGTGCATCCAAGCACAATCCAGCGATTTCCTAGTATTCCCTGCATGAGCCAGGTGCTACATCCTAAGTGCCATACGAGAGAAACCAGCTGAACGCCTTGTCCAAAAGCAACTTACTTCGGAGAGTTGAGCTCACCCTCAGTACCTCGCAGTTGCACAGTGCCTGCAGAAAGTTTCCAACATCTGCACCTCAGCAATTTGTCAGAGGCCTGTGAGACGCAAGTGGAATAAGCAGAGCTGGAGGGTGTCTCCAGCTACAGTGGAGGGGTATTCTGGGTACCTCCTGGCTTAGAGTACTGCTACGCTCTCAGTGCCCTAAGAATGCAGCTACTTGAAAGCTGGCTTGGAGGCCTGCTTCCTTTGGCGAGCTGAAGTCAGAGCAGGACCCTCCCGAATCCTGACTGCCCGTAGACGTAGGTCAGGCATCCTTATGTTAGGTGCCAAAGAGATTGTGTGAAATGCTTGTGGAAGTGACAGGATTCTCCTCAAGTGTATCTGATCTCAATACAGACATTGCAAACGTCCTTGTCAATGAGAGTGTAGCTCGGTCTTAGCTCCCATCAAAGTGTCTAGCAGACATCTGCCTGCAAAGCATACACACTTCCGAGAGCTGAGCTTATGGACTGTCCCTCCCACATCCTGCCTGCAGGTACACCGAGTTCCTAACATGCCTATCCCCGATGCGTGCCTGAAGTGTTGTCAGAGCTAAGTGGAAAGTCCCGGCCCACAAGACTAGTGCATCCAAGCTCAATGCAGCGATTTCCAGGTATTCCCTGCATGAGCCAGGTGCTACATCCTAAGTGCCATACGAGAGAAGCTAGCTGAACGCCTAGTCCAAAAGCAACTTACTTCGGAGAGTTGAGCTAACCCTCAGTCCCTCGCGGTTGCACACTACCTGCAGAAAGATTTTCCAACATCTGCATCTGAGCCGTTTGTCAGAGTCTTGTGAGACGCAGGTGGAATAAGCAGACCAGGAAGGTGTCTCCAGCTGCAGTGGAGTTGTATTCTAGGTACCTCCTGGCTTAGAACACTGTTACGTTCTCAGTGCCCGAGGAACGCAGCTAGTTGAAAGCTGGCTTTTAGGCGAGCTTACTTGTGCGAGCTGAGATCAGGGCAGGACCCGCCCCCATCCTGACTGCCCGTAGATGTAGGTCCCAGCAATCTTATTTTAGGTCCCGAAGAGGTTGTGTGAAAATCTTGTGGAAGTGACAGGATTCTCCTCAAGTGTATCTGATCTCAATACAGACATTGCAAACGTCCTTGTTCAATGAGAGTGTAGCTCGGTCCTAGCTCCCATCAAAGTGTCTAGCAGACATCTGCTACAAACCATACAGACGTCTCAGAGTTGAGCTTATGGACTGTCCCTCTCACATCCTGCCTGCAGGAACACCGCGCTCCTAACAGGCCTAGCCCCGATGCGTGCCTGAAGTGTTGTGAGAGGTAAGTGGAAATTCACGGCCCACAAGACTAGTGCATCCAAGCTCAAACCAGCGATTTCCTAGTATTCCCTGTATGAACCACGTGCTACATCCTAAGTGCCATACGAGAGAAGCTAGCTGAACGCCTTGTCCAAAATCAACGTACCTTGGAGAGTTGAGCTAACCCTCAGTCCCTCACAGTTGCACAGTGCCTGCAGAAAGTTTCCAACATCTGCACCACAGCCGTTTGTCAGAGTCTTGTGAGACGCAGGTGGAATAAGCAGACCTGGAAGGTGTCTCCAGCTGCAGTGGAGTTGTATTCTAGGTACCTCCTGGCTTAGAACACTGTTACGTTCCCAGTGCCCGACGAACACAGCTAGTTGAAAGCTGGCTTTTAGGCGAGCTTACTTGTGCGAGCTGAGATGAGGGCAGGACCCACCCGCATCCTGACTGCCCGTAGATGTAGGTCCCAGCATCCTTATTTTAGGTGCCGAAGAGGTTGTGTGAAAAGCTTGTGGAAGTGACAGGATTCTCCTCAAGTGTATCTGATCTCAATACAGACATTGCAAACGTCCTTGTTCAATGAGAGTGTAGCTCGGTCCTAGCTCCCATCAAAGTGTCTAGCAGACATCTGCCTGCAAAGCATACACACTTCCGAGAGTTGAGCTTATGGGCTGTCCCTCCCACATCCTGCCTGGAGATACACCGCGTTCCTAACAGGCCTAGCCCCGATGCGTGCCTGAAGTGTTGTGAAAGCTAAGTGGAAAGTGCCGGCCCACAAGACTAGGCATCCAAGCTCAATCCAGCGATTTTCTAGTGTTCCCTGCATGAGCCAGGTGCTACATCCTAAGTGCCATACGAGAGAAGCTAGCTGAACGCCTTGTCCAAAAGCAACTTACTTCGGAGAGTTGAGCTAACCCTCAGTCCCTCGCAGTTGCACACTGCCTGCAGAAAGATTTTCCAACATCTGCATCACAGCCGTTTGTCAGAGTCTTGTGAGACGCAGGTGGAATAAGCATACCTGGAGGGTGTCTCCAGCTGCAGTGGAGGGGTATTCTGGGTACCTCCTGGCTTATAGTACTGCGACGTTCTCAGTGCCCTAAGAACGCAGCTAGTTGAAAGCTTGCTTGTAGGCATGCTTCGTTCTGCGAGCTGATGTCAGGGCAGGACCCACCCGCATCCTGACTGCCCGTAGACATAGGACCTAGCATCCTTATGTTTGGTGCTGGAAGAGGTTTTGTGCATAGCATGTGGAAGTGACAGGATTCTCCTCAAGTGTATCTGATCTCAATACAGACATTGCAAACGTCCTTGTTCAATGGGAGTGTAGCTCGGTCCCAGCTCCTATCAAAGTGTCTAGCAGACATCTGCCTGCAAAGCATACACACTTCCGAGAGTTGAGCTTATGGACTGTCCCTCCCACATCCTGCCTGCAGATACACCGAGTTCCTAACAGGCCTAGCCCCGATGCGTGCCTGAAGTGTTGTGAGAGCTAAGTGGAAAGTCCCGGCCCACAAGACTAGTGCATCCAAGCACAATCCAGCGATTTCCTAGTATTCCCTGCATGAGCCAGGTGCTACATCCTAAGTGCCATACGAGAGAAACCAGCTGAACGCCTTGTCCAAAAGCAACTTACTTCGGAGAGTTGAGCTTACCCTCAGTACCTCGCAGTTGCACAGTGCCTGCAGAAAGTTTCCAACATCTGCACCTCAGCAATTTGTCAGAGGCCTGTGAGACGCAAGTGGAATAAGCAGAGCTGGAGGGTGTCTCCAGCTACAGTGGAGGGGTATTCTGGGTACCTCCTGGCTTAGAGTACTGCTACGCTCTCAGTGCCCTAAGAATGCAGCTACTTGAAAGCTGGCTTGGAGGCCTGCTTCCTTTGGCGAGCTGAAGTCAGAGCAGGACCCTCCCGAATCCTGACTGCCCGTAGACGTAGGTCAGGCATCCTTATGTTAGGTGCCAAAGAGATTGTGTGAAATGCTTGTGGAAGTGACAGGATTCTCCTCAAGTGTATCTGATCTCAATACAGACATTGCAAACGTCCTTGTCAATGAGAGTGTAGCTCGGTCTTAGCTCCCATCAAAGTGTCTAGCAGACATCTGCCTGCAAAGCATACACACTTCCGAGAGCTGAGCTTATGGACTGTCCCTCCCACATCCTGCCTGCAGGTACACCGAGTTCCTAACATGCCTATCCCCGATGCGTGCCTGAAGTGTTGTCAGAGCTAAGTGGAAAGTCCCGGCCCACAAGACTAGTGCATCCAAGCTCAATGCAGCGATTTCCGGGTATTCCCTGCATGAGCCAGGTGCTACATCCTAAGTGCCATACGAGAGAAGCTAGCTGAACGCCTAGTCCAAAAGCAACTTACTTCGGAGAGTTGAGCTAACCCTCAGTCCCTCGCGGTTGCACACTACCTGCAGAAAGATTTTCCAACATCTGCATCTGAGCCGTTTGTCAGAGTCTTGTGAGACGCAGGTGGAATAAGCAGACCAGGAAGGTGTCTCCAGCTGCAGTGGAGTTGTATTCTAGGTACCTCCTGGCTTAGAACACTGTTACGTTCTCAGTGCCCGAGGAACGCAGCTAGTTGAAAGCTGGCTTTTAGGCGAGCTTACTTGTGCGAGCTGAGATCAGGGCAGGACCCGCCCCCATCCTGACTGCCCGTAGATGTAGGTCCCAGCAATCTTATTTTAGGTCCCGAAGAGGTTGTGTGAAAATCTTGTGGAAGTGACAGGATTCTCCTCAAGTGTATCTGATCTCAATACAGACATTGCAAACGTCCTTGTTCAATGAGAGTGTAGCTCGGTCCTAGCTCCCATCAAAGTGTCTAGCAGACATCTGCTACAAACCATACAGACGTCTCAGAGTTGAGCTTATGGACTGTCCCTCTCACATCCTGCCTGCAGGAACACCGCGCTCCTAACAGGCCTAGCCCCGATGCGTGCCTGAAGTGTTGTGAGAGGTAAGTGGAAATTCACGGCCCACAAGACTAGTGCATCCAAGCTCAAACCAGCGATTTCCTAGTATTCCCTGTATGAACCACGTGCTACATCCTAAGTGCCATACGAGAGAAGCTAGCTGAACGCCTTGTCCAAAATCAACGTACTTTGGAGAGTTGAGCTAACCCTCAGTCCCTCACAGTTGCACAGTGCCTGCAGAAAGTTTCCAACATCTGCACCACAGCCGTTTGTCAGAGTCTTGTGAGACGCAGGTGGAATAAGCAGACCTGGAAGGTGTCTCCAGCTGCAGTGGAGTTGTATTCTAGGTACCTCCTGGCTTAGAACACTGTTACGTTCCCAGTGCCCGACGAACACAGCTAGTTGAAAGCTGGCTTTTAGGCGAGCTTACTTGTGCGAGCTGAGATGAGGGCAGGACCCACCCGCATCCTGACTGCCCGTAGATGTAGGTCCCAGCATCCTTATTTTAGGTGCCGAAGAGGTTGTGTGAAAAGCTTGTGGAAGTGACAGGATTCTCCTCAAGTGTATCTGATCTCAATACAGACATTGCAAACGTCCTTGTTCAATGAGAGTGTAGCTCGGTCCTAGCTCCCATCAAAGTGTCTAGCAGACATCTGCCTGCAAAGCATACACACTTCCGAGAGTTGAGCTTATGGGCTGTCCCTCCCACATCCTGCCTGGAGATACACCGCGTTCCTAACAGGCCTAGCCCCGATGCGTGCCTGAAGTGTTGTGAAAGATAAGTGGAAAGTCCCGGCCCACAAGACTAGGCATCCAAGCTCAATCCAGCGATTTTCTAGTGTTCCCTGCATGAGCCAGGTGCTACATCCTAAGTGCCATACGAGAGAAGCTAGCTGAACGCCTTGTCCAAAAGCAACTTACTTCGGAGAGTTGAGCTAACCCTCAGTCCCTCGCAGTTGCACACTGCCTGCAGAAAGATTTTCCAACATCTGCATCACAGCCGTTTGTCAGAGTCTTGTGAGACGCAGGTGGAATAAGCATACCTGGAGGGTGTCTCCAGCTGCAGTGGAGGGGTATTCTGGGTACCTCCTGGCTTAGAGTACTGCGACGTTCTCAGTGCCCTAAGAACACAGCTAGTTGAAAGCTTGCTTGTAGGCATGCTTCGTTCTGCGAGCTGATGTCAGGGCAGGACCCACCCGCATCCTGACTGCCCGTAGACATAGGACCTAGCATCCTTATGTTTGGTGCTGGAAGAGGTTTTGTGCATAGCATGTGGAAGTGACAGGATTCTCCTCAAGTGTATCTGATCTCAATACAGACATTGCAAACGTCCTTGTTCAATGGGAGTGTAGCTCCGTCCTAGCTCCCATCAAAGTGTCTAGCAGACATCTGCATGGAAAGCATACACACTTCCGAGAGTTGAGCTTATGGACTGTCCCTCCCTCATCCTGCCTGCAGTTACACCACGCTCCTAACAGGCCTAGCCCCGATGCGTGCCTGAGTGTTGTGAGAGCTAAGTGGAAAGTCCCGGCCCACAAGACTAGTGCATCCAAGCTCAATCCAGTGATTTCCTAGTATTCCCTGTATGAACCAGGTGCTACATCCTAAGTGCCATACGAGAGAAGCGAGCTGAACGCCTAGTCCAAAAGCAACATACTTCGGAGAGTTGAGCTAACCCTCAGTCCCTCGCAGTGGCACACTACCTGCAGAAAGATTTTCCAACATCTGCATCTGAGCCGTTTGTCAGAGGCTTGTGAGACGCAAGTGGAATAAGCAGACCTGGAGGGTGTCTCCAGCTGCAGTGGAGTTGTATTCTAGGTACCTCCTGGCTTAGAACACTGTTACGTTCTCAGTGCCCGAGGAACGCAGCTAGTTGAAAGCTGGCTTTTAGGCGAGCTTACTTGTGCGAGCTGAGATCAGGGCAGGACCCGCCCCCATCCTGACTGCCCGTAGATGTAGGTCCCAGCATCCTTATTTTAGGTCCCGAAGAGGTTGTGTGAAAATCTTGTGGAAGTGACAGGATTCTCCTCAAGTGTATCTGATCTCAATACAGACATTGCAAACGTCCTTGTTCAATGAGAGTGTAGCTCGGTCCTAGCTCCCATCAAAGTGTCTAGCAGACATCTGCTACAAACCATACAGACGTCTCAGAGTTGAGCTTATGGACTGTCCCTCTCACATCCTGCCTGCAGGAACACCGCGCTCCTAACAGGCCTAGCCCCGATGCGTGCCTGAAGTGTTGTGAGAGGTAAGTGGAAATTCACGGCCCACAAGACTAGTGCATCCAAGCTCAAACCAGCGATTTCCTAGTATTCCCTGTATGAACCACGTGCTACATCCTAAGTGCCATACGAGAGAAGCTAGCTGAACGCCTTGTCCAAAATCAACGTACTTTGGAGAGTTGAGCTAACCCTCAGTCCCTCACAGTTGCACAGTGCCTGCAGAAAGTTTCCAACATCTGCACCACAGCCGTTTGTCAGAGTCTTGTGAGACGCAGGTGGAATAAGCAGACCTGGAAGGTGTCTCCAGCTGCAGTGGAGTTGTATTCTAGGTACCTCCTGGCTTAGAACACTGTTACGTTCCCAGTGCCCGACGAACACAGCTAGTTGAAAGCTGGCTTTTAGGCGAGCTTACTTGTGCGAGCTGAGATGAGGGCAGGACCCACCCGCATCCTGACTACCCGTAGATGTAGGTCCCAGCATCCTTATTTTAGGTGCCGAAGAGGTTGTGTGAAAAGCTTGTGGAAGTGACAGGATTCTCCTCAAGTGTATCTGATCTCAATACAGACATTGCAAACGTCCTTGTTCAATGAGAGTGTAGCTCGGTCCTAGCTCCCATCAAAGTGTCTAGCAGACATCTGCTACAAACCATACAGACGTCTCAGAGTTGAGCTTATGGACTGTCCCTCCCACATCCTACCTGGAGATACACCGCGTTCCTAACAGGCCTAGCCCCGATGCGTGCCTGAAGTGTTGTGAAAGCTAAGTGGAAAGTCCCGCCCCACAAGACTAGGCATCCAAGCTCAATCCAGCGATTTTCTAGTGTTCCCTGCATGAGCCAGGTGCTACATCCTAAGTGCCATACGAGAGAAGCTAGCTGAACGCCTTGTCCAAAAGCAACTTACTTCGGAGAGTTGAGCTAACCCTCAGTCCCTCGCAGTTGCACACTGCCTGCAGAAAGGTTTTCCAACATCTGCATCACAGCCGTTTGTCAGAGTCTTGTGAGACGCAGGTGGAATAAGCATACCTGGAGGGTGTCTCCAGCTGCAGTGGAGGGGTATTCTGGGTACCTCCTGGCTTAGAGTACTGCGACGTTCTCAGTGCCTTAAGAACGCAGCTAGTTGAAAGCTTGCTTGTAGGCATGCTTCGTTCTGCGAGCTGATGTCAGGGCAGGACCCACCCGCATCCTGACTGCCCGTAGACATAGGACCTAGCATCCTTATGTTTGGTGCTGGAAGAGGTTTTGTGCATAGCATGTGGAAGTGACAGGATTCTCCTCAAGTGTATCTGATCTCAATACAGACATTGCAAACGTCCTTGTTCAATGGGAGTGTAGCTCGGTCCCAGCTCCCATCAAAGTGTCTAGCAGACATCTGCCTGCAAAGCATACACACTTCTGAGAGTTGAGCTTATGGACTGTCCCTCCCACATCCTGCCTGCAGATACACCGAGTTCCTAACAGGCCTAGCCCGGATGCGTGCCTGAAGTGTTGTCAGACCTAAGTGGAAAGTCCCGGCCCACACGACTAGTGCATCCAAGCACAATCCAGCGATTTCCTAGTATTCCCTGCATGAGCCAGGTGCTACATCCTAAGTGCCATACGAGAGAAACCAGCTGAACGCCTTGTCCAAAAGCAACTTACTTCGGAGAGTTGAGCTCACCCTCAGTACCTCGCAGTTGCACAGTGCCTGCAGAAAGTTTCCAACATCTGCACCTCAGCAATTTGTCAGAGGCCTGTGAGACGCAAGTGGAATAAGCAGAGCTGGAGGGTGTCTCCAGCTACAGTGGAGGGGTATTCTGGGTACCTCCTGGCTTAGAGTACTGCTACGCTCTCAGTGCCCTAAGAATGCAGCTACTTGAAAGCTGGCTTGGAGGCCTGCTTCCTTTGGCGAGCTGAAGTCAGAGCAGGACCCTCCCGAATCCTGACTGCCCGTAGACGTAGGTCAGGCATCCTTATGTTAGGTGCCAAAGAGATTGTGTGAAATGCTTGTGGAAGTGACAGGATTCTCCTCAAGTGTATCTGATCTCAATACAGACATTGCAAACGTCCTTGTCAATGAGAGTGTAGCTCGGTCTTAGCTCCCATCAAAGTGTCTAGCAGACATCTGCCTGCAAAGCATACACACTTCCGAGAGCTGAGCTTATGGACTGTCCCTCCCACATCCTGCCTGCAGGTACACCGCGTTCCTAACATGCCTATCCCCGATGCGTGCCTAAAGTGTTGTCAGAGCTAAGTGGAAAGTCCCGGCCCACAAGACTAGTGCATCCAAGCTCAATGCAGCGATTTCCAGGTATTCCCTGCATGAGCCAGGTGCTACATCCTAAGTGCCATACGAGAGAAGCTAGCTGAACGCCTAGTCCAAAAGCAACTTACTTCGGAGACTTGAGCTAACCCTCAGTCCCTCGCGGTTGCACACTACCTGCAGAAAGATTTTCCAACATCGGCATCTGAGCCGTTTGTCAGAGTCTTGTGAGACGCAGGTGGAATAAGCAGACCAGGAAGGTGTCTCCAGCTGCAGTGGAGTTGTATTCTAGGTACCTCCTGGCTTAGAACACTGTTACGTTCTCAGTGCCCGAGGAACGCAGCTATTTGAAAGCTGGCTTTTAGGCGAGCTTACTTGTGCGAGCTGAGATCAGGGCAGGACCCGCCCCCATCCTGACTGCCCGTAGATGTAGGTCCCAGCATCCTTATTTTAGGTCCCGAAGAGGTTGTGTGAAAATCTTGTGGAAGTGACAGGATTCTCCTCAAGTGTATCTGATCTCAATACAGACATTGCAAACGTCCTTGTTCAATGAGAGTGTAGCTCGGTCCTAGCTCCCATCAAAGTGTCTAGCAGACATCTGCTACAAACCATACAGACGTCTCAGAGTTGAGCTTATGGCCTGTCCCTCCCACATCCTGCCTGCAGGTACTCCTCGCTCCTAACAGGCCTAGGCTCGATGGGTAACTGAAGTGTTGTGAGAGGTAACTGGAAAGTCCCGGCCAACAATACTAGTGCCTCTAAGCTCAATCCAGCGATTTCCTAGTATTCCCTGTATGAACCACGTGCTACATCCTAAGTGCCATACGAGAGAAGCTAGCTGAACGCCTTGTCCAAAATCAACGTACCTTGGAGAGTTGAGCTAACCCTCAGTCCCTCACAGTTGCACAGTGCCTGCAGAAAGTTTCCAACATCTGCACCACAGCCATTTGTCAGAGTCTTGTGAGACGCAGGTGGAATTAGCAGACCTGGAAGGTGTCTCCAGCTGCAGTGGAGTTGTATTCTAGGTACCTCCTGGCTTAGAACACTGTTACGTTCCCAGTGCCCGACGAACACAGCTAGTTGAAAGCTGGCTTTTAGGCGAGCTTACTTGTGCGAGCTGAGATGAGGGCAGGACCCACCCGCATCCTGACTGCCCGTAGATGTAGGTCCCAGCATCCTTATTTTAGGTGCCGAAGAGGTTGTGTGAAAAGCTTGTGGAAGTGACAGGATTCTCCTCAAGTGTATCTGATCTCAATACAGACATTGCAAACGTCCTTGTTCAATGAGAGTGTAGCTCGGTCCTAGCTCCCATCAAAGTGTCTAGCAGACATCTGCCTGCAAAGCATACACACTTCCGAGAGTTGAGCTTATGGGCTGTCCCTCCCACATCCTGCCTGGAGATACACCGCGTTCCTAACAGGCCTAGCCCCGATGCGTGCCTGAAGTGTTGTGAAAGATAAGTGGAAAGTCCCGGCCCACAAGACTAGGCATCCAAGCTCAATCCAGCGATTTTCTAGTGTTCCCTGCATGAGCCAGGTGCTACATCCTAAGTGCCATACGAGAGAAGCTAGCTGAACGCCTTGTCCAAAAGCAACTTACTTCGGAGAGTTGAGCTAACCCTCAGTCCCTCGCAGTTGCACACTGCCTGCAGAAAGATTTTCCAACATCTGCATCACAGCCGTTTGTCAGAGTCTTGTGAGACGCAGGTGGAATAAGCATACCTGGAGGGTGTCTCCAGCTGCAGTGGAGGGGTATTCTGGGTACCTCCTGGCTTAGAGTACTGCGACGTTCTCAGTGCCCCAAGAACACAGCTAGTTGAAAGCTTGCTTGTAGGCATGCTTCGTTCTGCGAGCTGATGTCAGGGCAGGACCCACCCGCATCCTGACTGCCCGTAGACATAGGACCTAGCATCCTTATGTTTGGTGCTGGAAGAGGTTTTGTGCATAGCATGTGGAAGTGACAGGATTCTCCTCAAGTGTATCTGATCTCAATACAGACATTGCAAACGTCCTTGTTCAATGGGAGTGTAGCTCCGTCCTAGCTCCCATCAAAGTGTCTAGCAGACATCTGCATGGAAAGCATACACACTTCCGAGAGTTGAGCTTATGGACTGTCCCTCCCTCATCCTGCCTGCAGTTACACCACGCTCCTAACAGGCCTAGCCCGGATGCGTGCCTGAAGTGTTGTCAGACCTAAGTGGAAAGTCCCGGCCCACACGACTAGTGCATCCAAGCACAATCCAGCGATTTCCTAGTATTCCCTGCATGAGCCAGGTGCTACATCCTAAGTGCCATACGCGAGAAACCAGCTGAACGCCTTGTCCAAAAGCAACTTACTTCGGAGAGTTGAGCTCACCCTCAGTACCTCACAGTTGCACAGTGCCTGCAGAAAGTTTCCAACATCTGCACCTCAGCAATTTGTCAGAGGCCTGTGAGACGCAAGTGGAATAAGCAGAGCTGGAGGGTGTCTCCAGCTACAGTGGAGGGGTATTCTGGGTACCTCCTGGTTTAGAGTACTGCTACGCTCTCAGTGCCCTAAGAATGCAGCTACTTGAAAGCTGGCTTGGAGGCCTGCTTCCTTTGGCGAGCTGAAGTCAGAGCAGGACACTCCCGAATCCTGACTGCCCGTAGACGTAGGTCAGGCATCCTTATGTTAGGTGCCAAAGAGATTGTGTGAAATGC
Source organism: Vulpes vulpes (assembly GCF_048418805.1). Classification (NCBI taxonomy): domain Eukaryota; kingdom Metazoa; phylum Chordata; class Mammalia; order Carnivora; family Canidae; genus Vulpes; species Vulpes vulpes. The sequence goes on from NC_132795.1 coordinate 31,429,237, forward strand.
TTGTGGAAGTGACAGGATTCTCCTCAAGTGTATCTGATCTCAATACAGACATTGCAAACGTCCTTGTCAATGAGAGTGTAGCTCGGTCTTAGCTCCCATCAAAGTGTCTAGCAGACATCTGCCTGCAAAGCATACACACTTCCGAGAGCTGAGCTTATGGACTGTCCCTCCCACATCCTGCCTGCAGGTACACCGCGTTCCTAACATGCCTATCCCCGATGCGTGCCTAAAGTGTTGTCAGAGCTAAGTGGAAAGTCCCGGCCCACACGACTAGTGCATCCAAGCTCAATCCAGTGATTTCCTAGTATTCCCTGTATGAACCAGGTGCTACATCCTAAGTGCCATACGAGAGAAGCTAGCTGAACGCCTAGTCCAAAAGCAACATACTTCGGAGAGTTGAGCTAACCCTCAGTCCCTCGCAGTGGCACACTACCTGCAGAAAGATTTTCCAACATCTGCATCTGAGCCGTTTGTCAGAGGCTTGTGAGACGCAAGTGGAATAAGCAGACCTGGAGGGTGTCTCCAGCTGCAGTGGAGTTGTATTCTAGGTACCTCCTGGCTTAGAACACTGTTACGTTCTCAGTGCCCGAGGAACGCAGCTAGTTGAAAGCTGGCTTTTAGGCGAGCTTACTTGTGCGAGCTGAGATCAGGGCAGGACCCGCCCCCATCCTGACTGCCCGTAGATGTAGGTCCCAGCATCCTTATTTTAGGTCCCGAAGAGGTTGTGTGGAAATCTTGTGGAAGTGACAGGATTCTCCTCAAGTGTATCTGATCTCAATACAGACATTGCAAACGTCCTTGTTCAATGAGAGTGTAGCTCGGTCCTAGCTCCCATCAAAGTGTCTAGCAGACATCTGCTACAAACCATACAGACGTCTCAGAGTTGAGCTTATGGACTGTCCCTCTCACATCCTGCCTGCAGGAACACCGCGCTCCTAACAGGCCTAGCCCCGATGCGTGCCTGAAGTGTTGTGAGAGGTAAGTGGAAATTCACGGCCCACAAGACTAGTGCATCCAAGCTCAAACCAGCGATTTCCTAGTATTCCCTGTATGAACCACGTGCTACATCCTAAGTGCCATACGAGAGAAGCTAGCTGAACGCCTTGTCCAAAATCAACGTACTTTGGAGAGTTGAGCTAACCCTCAGTCCCTCACAGTTGCACAGTGCCTGCAGAAAGTTTCCAACATCTGCACCACAGCCGTTTGTCAGAGTCTTGTGAGACGCAGGTGGAATAAGCAGACCTGGAAGGTGTCTCCAGCTGCAGTGGAGTTGTATTCTAGGTACCTCCTGGCTTAGAACACTGTTACGTTCCCAGTGCCCGACGAACACAGCTAGTTGAAAGCTGGCTTTTAGGCGAGCTTACTTGTGCGAGCTGAGATGAGTGCAGGACCCACCCGCATCCTGACTACCCGTAGATGTAGGTCCCAGCATCCTTATTTTAGGTGCCGAAGAGGTTGTGTGAAAAGCTTGTGGAAGTGACAGGATTCTCCTCAAGTGTATCTGATCTCAATACAGACATTGCAAACGTCCTTGTTCAATGAGAGTGTAGCTCGGTCCTAGCTCCCATCAAAGTGTCTAGCAGACATCTGCCTGCAAAGCATACACACTTCCGAGAGTTGAGCTTATGGACTGTCCCTCCCACATCCTACCCGGAGATACACCGCGTTCCTAACAGGCCTAGCCCCGATGCGTGCCTGAAGTGTTGTGAAAGCTAAGTGGAAAGTCCCGGCCCACAAGACTAGGCATCCAAGCTCAATCCAGCGATTTTCTAGTGTTCCCTGCATGAGCCAGGTGCTACATCCTAAGTGCCATACGAGAGAAGCTAGCTGAACGCCTTGTCCAAAAGCAACTTACTTCGGAGAGTTGAGCTAACCCTCAGTCCCTCGCAGTTGCACACTGCCTGCAGAAAGGTTTTCCAACATCTGCATCACAGCCGTTTGTCAGAGTCTTGTGAGACGCAGGTGGAATAAGCATACCTGGAGGGTGTCTCCAGCTGCAGTGGAGGGGTATTCTGGGTACCTCCTGGCTTAGAGTACTGCGACGTTCTCAGTGCCTTAAGAACGCAGCTAGTTGAAAGCTTGCTTGGAGGCATGCTTCGTTCTGCGAGCTGATGTCAGGGCAGGACCCACCCGCATCCTGACTGCCCGTAGACATAGGACCTAGCATCCTTATGTTTGGTGCTGGAAGAGGTTTTGTGCATAGCATGTGGAAGTGACAGGATTCTCCTCAAGTGTATCTGATCTCAATACAGACATTGCAAACGTCCTTGTTCAATGGGAGTGTAGCTCCGTCCTAGCTCCCATCAAAGTGTCTAGCAGACATCTGCATGGAAAGCATACACACTTCCGAGAGTTGAGCTTATGGACTGTCCCTCCCTCATCCTGCCTGCAGTTACACCACGCTCCTAACAGGCCTAGCCCCGATGCGTGCCTGAGTGTTGTGAGAGCTAAGTGGAAAGTCCCGGCCCACAAGACTAGTGCATCCAAGCTCAATCCAGTGATTTCCTAGTATTCCCTGTATGAACCAGGTGCTACATCCTAAGTGCCATACGAGAGAAGCTAGCTGAACGTCTAGTCCAAAAGCAACATACTTCGGAGAGTTGAGCTAACCCTCAGTCCCTCGCAGTGGCACACTACCTGCAGAAAGATTTTCCAACATCTGCATCTGAGCCGTTTGTCAGAGGCTTGTGAGACGCAAGTGGAATAAGCAGACCTGGAGGGTGTCTCCAGCTGCAGTGGAGGGGTATTCTGGGTACCTCCTGGCTTAGAGTACTGCTACGCTCTCAGTGCCCTAAGAATGCAGCTACTTGAAAGCTGGCTTGGAGGCCTGCTTCCTTTGGCGAGCTGAAGTCAGAGCAGGACCCTCCCGAATCCTGACTGCCCGTAGACGTAGGTCAGGCATCCTTATGTTAGGTGCCAAAGAGATTGTGTGAAATGCTTGTGGAAGTGACAGGATTCTCCTCAAGTGTATCTGATCTCAATACAGACATTGCAAACGTCCTTGTTCAATGAGAGTGTAGCTCGGTCTTAGCTCCCATCAAAGTGTCTAGCAGACATCTGCCTGCAAAGCATACACACTTCCGAGAGCTGAGCTTATGGACTGTCCCTCCCACATCCTGCCTGCAGGTACACCGCGTTCCTAACATGCCTATCCCCGATGCGTGCCTAAAGTGTTGTCAGAGCTAAGTGGAAAGTCCCGGCCCACAAGACTAGTGCATCCAAGCTCAATGCAGCGATTTCCAGGTATTCCCTGCATGAGCCAGGTGCTACATCCTAAGTGCCATACGAGAGAAGCTAGCTGAACGCCTAGTCCAAAAGCAACTTACTTCGGAGAGTTGAGCTAACCCTCAGTCCCTCGCAGTTGCACACTACCTGCAGAAAGATTTTCCAACATCTGCATCTGAGCCGTTTGTCAGAGTCTTGTGAGACGCAGGTGGAATAAGCAGACCAGGAAGGTGTCTCCAGCTGCAGTGGAGTTGTATTCTAGGTACCTCCTGGCTTAGAACACTGTTACGTTCTCTGTGCCCGAGGAACGCAGCTATTTGAAAGCTGGCTTTTAGGCGAGCTTACTTGTGCGAGCTGAGATCAGGGCAGGACCCACCCGCATCCTGACTGCCCGTAGATGTAGGTCCCAGCATCCTTATTTTAGGTGCCGAAGAGGTTGTGTGAAAAGCTTGTGGAAGTGACAGGATTCTCCTCAAGTGTATCTGATCTCAATACAGACATTGCAAACGTCCTTGTTCAATGAGAGTGTAGCTCGGTCCTAGCTCCCATCAAAGTGTCTAGCAGACATCTGCCTGCAAAGCATACACACTTCCGAGAGTTGAGCTTATGGGCTGTCCCTCCCACATCCTGCCTGGAGATACACCGCGTTCCTAACAGGCCTAGCCCCGATGCGTGCCTGAAGTGTTGTGAAAGCTAAGTGGAAAGTCCCGGCCCACAAGACTAGGCATCCAAGCTCAATCCAGCGATTTTCTAGTGTTCCCTGCATGAGCCAGGTGCTACATCCTAAGTGCCATACGAGAGAAGCTAGCTGAACGCCTTGTCCAAAAGCAACTTACTTCGGAGAGTTGAGCTAACCCTCAGTCCCTCGCAGTTGCACACTGCCTGCAGAAAGATTTTCCAACATCTGCATCACAGCCGTTTGTCAGAGTCTTGTGAGACGCAGGTGGAATAAGCATACCTGGAGGGTGTCTCCAGCTGCAGTGGAGGGGTATTCTGGGTACCTCCTGGCTTAGAGTACTGCGACGTTCTCAGTGCCCTAAGAACACAGCTAGTTGAAAGCTTGCTTGTAGGCATGCTACGTTCTGCGAGCTGATGTCAGGGCAGGACCCACCCGCATCCTGACTGCCCGTAGACATAGGACCTAGCATCCTTATGTTTGGTGCTGGAAGAGGTTTTGTGCATAGCATGTGGAAGTGACAGGATTCTCCTCAAGTGTATCTGATCTCAATACAGACATTGCAAACGTCCTTGTTCAATGGGAGTGTAGCTCCGTCCTAGCTCCCATCAAAGTGTCTAGCAGACATCTGCATGGAAAGCATACACACTTCCGAGAGTTGAGCTTATGGACTGTCCCTCCCTCATCCTGCCTGCAGTTACACCACGCTCCTAACAGGCCTAGCCCCGATGCGTGCCTGAGTGTTGTGAGAGCTAAGTGGAAAGTCCCGGCCCACAAGACTAGTGCATCCAAGCTCAATCTAGTGATTTCCTAGTATTCCCTGTATGAACCAGGTGCTACATCCTAAGTGCCATACGAGAGAAGCTAGCTGAACGCCTAGTCCAAAAGCAACATACTTCGGAGAGTTGAGCTAACCCTCAGTCCCTCGCAGTGGCACACTACCTGCAGAAAGATTTTCCAACATCTGCATCTGAGCCGTTTGTCAGAGGCTTGTGAGACGCAAGTGGAATAAGCAGACCTGGAGGGTGTCTCCAGCTGCAGTGGAGTTGTATTCTAGGTACCTCCTGGCTTAGAACACTGTTACGTTCTCAGTGCCCGAGGAACGCAGCTAGTTGAAAGCTGGCTTTTAGGCGAGCTTACTTGTGCGAGCTGAGATCAGGGCAGGACCCGCCCCCATCCTGACTGCCCGTAGATGTAGGTCCCAGCATCCTTATTTTAGGTCCCGAAGAGGTTGTGTGGAAATCTTGTGGAAGTGACAGGATTCTCCTCAAGTGTATCTGATCTCAATACAGACATTGCAAACGTCCTTGTTCAATGAGAGTGTAGCTCGGTCCTAGCTCCCATCAAAGTGTCTAGCAGACATCTGCTACAAACCATACAGACGTCTCAGAGTTGAGCTTATGGACTGTCCCTCTCACATCCTGCCTGCAGGAACACCGCGCTCCTAACAGGCCTAGCCCCGATGCGTGCCTGAAGTGTTGTGAGAGGTAAGTGGAAATTCACGGCCCACAAGACTAGTGCATCCAAGCTCAAACCAGCGATTTCCTAGTATTCCCTGTATGAACCACGTGCTACATCCTAAGTGCCATACGAGAGAAGCTAGCTGAACGCCTTGTCCAAAATCAACGTACTTTGGAGAGTTGAGCTAACCCTCAGTCCCTCACAGTTGCACAGTGCCTGCAGAAAGTTTCCAACATCTGCACCACAGCCGTTTGTCAGAGTCTTGTGAGACGCAGGTGGAATAAGCAGACCTGGAAGGTGTCTCCAGCTGCAGTGGAGTTGTATTCTAGGTACCTCCTGGCTTAGAACACTGTTACGTTCCCAGTGCCCGACGAACACAGCTAGTTGAAAGCTGGCTTTTAGGCGAGCTTACTTGTGCGAGCTGAGATGAGGGCAGGACCCACCCGCATCCTGACTACCCGTAGATGTAGGTCCCAGCATCCTTATTTTAGGTGCCGAAGAGGTTGTGTGAAAAGCTTGTGGAAGTGACAGGATTCTCCTCAAGTGTATCTGATCTCAATACAGACATTGCAAACGTCCTTGTTCAATGAGAGTGTAGCTCGGTCCTAGCTCCCATCAAAGTGTCTAGCAGACATCTGCCTGCAAAGCATACACACTTCCGAGAGTTGAGCTTATGGACTGTCCCTCCCACATCCTACCTGGAGATACACCGCGTTCCTAACAGGCCTAGCCCCGATGCGTGCCTGAAGTGTTGTGAAAGCTAAGTGGAAAGTCCCAGCCCACAAGACTAGGCATCCAAGCTCAATCCAGCGATTTTCTAGTGTTCCCTGCATGAGCCAGGTGCTACATCCTAAGTGCCATACGAGAGAAGCTAGCTGAACGCCTTGTCCAAAAGCAACTTACTTCGGAGAGTTGAGCTAACCCTCAGTCCCTCGCAGTTGCACACTGCCTGCAGAAAGGTTTTCCAACATCTGCATCACAGCCGTTTGTCAGATTCTTGTGAGACGCAGGTGGAATAAGCATACCTGGAGGGTGTCTCCAGCTGCAGTGGAGGGGTATTCTGGGTACCTCCTGGCTTAGAGTACTGCGACGTTCTCAGTGCCTTAAGAACGCAGCTAGTTGAAAGCTTGCTTGGAGGCATGCTTCGTTCTGCGAGCTGATGTCAGGGCAGGACCCACCCGCATCCTGACTGCCCGTAGACATAGGACCTAGCATCCTTATGTTTGGTGCTGGAAGAGGTTTTGTGCATAGCATGTGGAAGTGACAGGATTCTCCTCAAGTGTATCTGATCTCAATACAGACATTGCAAACGTCCTTGTTCAATGGGAGTGTAGCTCCGTCCTAGCTCCCATCAAAGTGTCTAGCAGACATCTGCATGGAAAGCATACACACTTCCGAGAGGTGAGCTTATGGACTGTCCCTCCCTCATCCTGCCTGCAGTTACACCACGCTCCTAACAGGCCTAGCCCCGATGCGTGCCTGAGTGTTGTGAGAGCTAAGTGGAAAGTCCCGGCCCACAAGACTAGTGCATCCAAGCTCAATCCAGTGATTTCCTAGTATTCCCTGTATGAACCAGGTGCTACATCCTAAGTGCCATACGAGAGAAGCTAGCTGAACGCCTAGTCCAAAAGCAACATACTTCGGAGAGTTGAGCTAACCCTCAGTCCCTCGCAGTGGCACACTACCTGCAGAAAGATTTTCCAACATCTGCATCTGAGCCGTTTGTCAGAGGCTTGTGAGACGCAAGTGGAATAAGCAGACCTGGAGGGTTTCTCCAGCTGCAGTGGAGGGGTATTCTGGGTACCTCCTGGCTTAGAGTACTGCTACGCTCTCAGTGCCCTAAGAATGCAGCTACTTGAAAGCTGGCTTGGAGGCCTGCTTCCTTTGGCGAGCTGAAGTCAGAGCAGGACCCTCCCGAATCCTGACTGCCCGTAGACGTAGGTCAGGCATCCTTATGTTAGGTGCCAAAGAGATTGTGTGAAATGCTTGTGGAAGTGACAGGATTCTCCTCAAGTGTATCTGATCTCAATACAGACATTGCAAACGTCCTTGTCAATGAGAGTGTAGCTCGGTCTTAGCTCCCATCAAAGTGTCTAGCAGACATCTGCCTGCAAAGCATACACACTTCCGAGAGCTGAGCTTATGGACTGTCCCTCCCACATCCTGCCTGCAGGTACACCGCGTTCCTAACATGCCTATCCCCGATGCGTGCCTAAAGTGTTGTCAGAGCTAAGTGGAAAGTCCCGGCCCACAAGACTAGTGCATCCAAGCTCAATGCAGCGATTTCCAGGTATTCCCTGCATGAGCCAGGTGCTACATCCTAAGTGCCATACGAGAGAAGCTAGCTGAACGCCTAGTCCAAAAGCAACTTACTTCGGAGAGTTGAGCTAACCCTCAGTCCCTCGCAGTTGCACACTACCTGCAGAAAGATTTTCCAACATCTGCATCTGAGCCGTTTGTCAGAGTCTTGTGAGACGCAGGTGGAATAAGCAGACCAGGAAGGTGTCTCCAGCTGCAGTGGAGTTGTATTCTAGGTACCTCCTGGCTTAGAACACTGTTACGTTCTCTGTGCCCGAGGAACGCAGCTATTTGAAAGCTGGCTTTTAGGCGAGCTTACTTGTGCGAGCTGAGATCAGGGCAGGACCCACCCGCATCCTGACTGCCCGTAGATGTAGGTCCCAGCATCCTTATTTTAGGTGCCGAAGAGGTTGTGTGAAAAGCTTGTGGAAGTGACAGGATTCTCCTCAAGTGTATCTGATCTCAATACAGACATTGCAAACGTCCTTGTTCAATGAGAGTGTAGCTCGGTCCTAGCTCCCATCAAAGTGTCTAGCAGACATCTGCCTGCAAAGCATACACACTTCCGAGAGTTGAGCTTATGGGCTGTCCCTCCCACATCCTGCCTGGAGATACACCGCGTTCCTAACAGGCCTAGCCCCGATGCGTGCCTGAAGTGTTGTGAAAGCTAAGTGGAAAGTCCCGGCCCACAAGACTAGGCATCCAAGCTCAATCCATCGATTTTCTAGTGTTCCCTGCATGAGCCAGGTGCTACATCCTAAGTGCCATACGAGAGAAGCTAGCTGAACGCCTTGTCCAAAAGCAACTTACTTCGGAGAGTTGAGCTAACCCTCAGTCCCTCGCAGTTGCACACTGCCTGCAGAAAGATTTTCCAACATCTGCATCACAGCCGTTTGTCAGAGTCTTGTGAGACGCAGGTGGAATAAGCATACCTGGAGGGTGTCTCCAGCTGCAGTGGAGGGGTATTCTGGGTACCTCCTGGCTTAGAGTACTGCGACGTTCTCAGTGCCCTAAGAACACAGCTAGTTGAAAGCTTGCTTGTAGGCATGCTTCGTTCTGCGAGCTGATGTCAGGGCAGGACCCACCCGCATCCTGACTGCCCGTAGACATAGGACCTAGCATCCTTATGTTTGGTGCTGGAAGAGGTTTTGTGCATAGCATGTGGAAGTGACAGGATTCTCCTCAAGTGTATCTGATCTCAATACAGACATTGCAAACGTCCTTGTTCAATGGGAGTGTAGCTCCGTCCTAGCTCCCATCAAAGTGTCTAGCAGACATCTGCATGGAAAGCATACACACTTCCGAGAGTTGAGCTTATGGACTGTCCCTCCCTCATCCTGCCTGCAGTTACACCACGCTCCTAACAGGCCTAGCCCCGATGCGTGCCTGAGTGTTGTGAGAGCTAAGTGGAAAGTCCCGGCCCACAAGACTAGTGCATCCAAGCTCAATCCAGTGATTTCCTAGTATTCCCTGTATGAACCAGGTGCTACATCCTAAGTGCCATACGAGAGAAGCTAGCTGAACGCCTAGTCCAAAAGCAACATACTTCGGAGAGTTGAGCTAACCCTCAGTCCCTCGCAGTGGCACACTACCTGCAGAAAGATTTTCCAACATCTGCATCTGAGCCGTTTGTCAGAGGCTTGTGAGACACAAGTGGAATAAGCAGACCTGGAGGGTGTCTCCAGCTGCAGTGGAGTTGTATTCTAGGTATCTCCTGGCTTAGAACACTGTTACGTTCTCAGTGCCCGAGGAACGCAGCTAGTTGAAAGCTGGCTTTTAGGCGAGCTTACTTGTGCGAGCTGAGATCAGGGCAGGACCCGCCCCCATCCTGACTGCCCATAGATGTAGGTCCCAGCATCCTTATTTTAGGTCCCGAAGAGGTTGTGTGAAAATCTTGTGGAAGTGACAGGATTCTCCTCAAGTGTATCTGATCTCAATACAGACATTGCAAACGTCCTTGTTCAATGAGAGTGTAGCTCGGTCCTAGCTCCCATCAAAGTGTCTAGCAGACATCTGCTACAAACCATACAGACGTCTCAGAGTTGAGCTTATGGACTGTCCCTCTCACATCCTGCCTGCAGGAACACCGCGCTCCTAACAGGCCTAGCCCCGATGCGTGCCTGAAGTGTTGTGAGAGGTAAGTGGAAATTCACGGCCCACAAGACTAGTGCATCCAAGCTCAAACCAGCGATTTCCTAGTATTCCCTGTATGAACCACGTGCTACATCCTAAGTGCCATACGAGAGAAGCTAGCTGAACGCCTTGTCCAAAATCAACGTACTTTGGAGAGTTGAGCTAACCCTCAGTCCCTCACAGTTGCACAGTGCCTGCAGAAAGTTTCCAACATCTGCACCACAGCCGTTTGTCAGAGTCTTGTGAGACGCAGGTGGAATAAGCAGACCTGGAAGGTGTCTCCAGCTGCAGTGGAGTTGTATTCTAGATACCTCCTGGCTTAGAACACTGTTACGTTCCCAGTGCCCGACGAACACAGCTAGTTGAAAGCTGGCTTTTAGGCGAGCTTACTTGTGCGAGCTGAGATGAGGGCAGGACCCACCCGCATCCTGACTACCCGTAGATGTAGGTCCCAGCATCCTTATTTTAGGTGCCGAAGAGGTTGTGTGAAAAGCTTGTGGAAGTGACAGGATTCTCCTCAAGTGTATCTGATCTCAATACAGACATTGCAAACGTCCTTGTTCAATGAGAGTGTAGCTCGGTCCTAGCTCCCATCAAAGTGTCTAGCAGACATCTGCTACAAACCATACAGTCGTCTCAGAGTTGAGCTTATGAACTGTCCCTCCCACATCCTACCTGGAGATACACCGCGTTCCTAACAGGCCTAGCCCCGATGCGTGCCTGAAGTGTTGTGAAAGCTAAGTGGAAAGTCCCGGCCCACAAGACTAGGCATCCAAGCTCAATCCAGCGATTTTCTAGTGTTCCCTGCATGAGCCAGGTGCTACATCCTAAGTGCCATACGAGAGAAGCTAGCTGAACGCCTTGTCCAAAAGCAACTTACTTCGGAGAGTTGAGCTAACCCTCAGTCCCTCGCAGTTGCACACTGCCTGCAGAAAGGTTTTCCAACATCTGCATCACAGCCGTTTGTCAGAGTCTTGTGAGACGCAGGTGGAAAAAGCATACCTGGAGGGTGTCTCCAGCTGCAGTGGAGGGGTATTCTGGGTACCTCCTGGCTTAGAGTACTGCGACGTTCTCAGTGCCTTAAGAACGCAGCTAGTTGAAAGCTTGCTTGGAGGCATGCTTCGTTCTGCGAGCTGATGTCAGGGCAGGACCCACCCGCATCCTGACTGCCCGTAGACATAGGACCTAGCATCCTTATGTTTGGTGCTGGAAGAGGTTTTGTGCATAGCATGTGGAAGTGACAGGATTCTCCTCAAGTGTATCTGATCTCAATACAGACATTGCAAACGTCCTTGTTCAATGGGAGTGTAGCTCGGTCCCAGCTCCCATCAAAGTGTCTAGCAGACATCTGCCTGCAAAGCATACACACTTCTGAGAGTTGAGCTTATGGACTGTCCCTCCCACATCCTGCCTGCAGATACACCGAGTTCCTAACAGGCCTAGCCCCGATGCGTGCCTGAAGTGTTGTCAGACCTAAGTGGAAAGTCCCGGCCCACAGGACTAGTGCATCCAAGCACAATCCAGCGATTTCCTAGTATTCCCTGCATGAGCCAGGTGCTACATCCTAAGTGCCATACGAGAGAAACCAGCTGATCGCCTTGTCCAAAAGCAACTTACTTCGGAGAGTTGAGCTCACCCTCAGTACCTCGCAGTTGCACAGTGCCTGCAGAAAGTTTCCAACATCTGCACCTCAGCAATTTGTCAGAGGCCTGTGAGACGCAAGTGGAATAAGCAGAGCTGGAGGGTGTCTCCAGCTACAGTGGAGGGGTATTCTGGGTACCTCCTGGCTTAGAGTACTGCTACGCTCTCAGTGCCCTAAGAATGCAGCTACTTGAAAGCTGGCTTGGAGGCCTGCTTCCTTTGGCGAGCTGAAGTCAGAGCAGGACCCTCCCGAATCCTGACTGCCCGTAGACGTAGGTCAGGCATCCTTATGTTAGGTGCCAAAGAGATTGTGTGAAATGCTTGTGGAAGTGACAGGATTCTCCTCAAGTGTATCTGATCTCAATACAGACATTGCAAACGTCCTTGTTCAATGGGAGTGTAGCTCCGTCCTAGCTCCCATCAAAGTGTCTAGCAGACATCTGCATGGAAAGCATACACACTTCCGAGAGTTGAGCTTATGGACTGTCCCTCCCTCATCCTGCCTGCAGTTACACCACGCTCCTAACAGGCCTAGCCCCGATGCGTGCCTGAGTGTTGTGAGAGCTAAGTGGAAAGTCCCGGCCCACAAGACTAGTGCATCCAAGCTCAATCCAGTGATTTCCTAGTATTCCCTGTATGAACCAGGTGCTACATCCTAAGTGCCATACGAGAGAAGCGAGCTGAACGCCTAGTCCAAAAGCAACATACTTCGGAGAGTTGAGCTAACCCTCAGTCCCTCGCAGTGGCACACTACCTGCAGAAAGATTTTCCAACATCTGCATCTGAGCCGTTTGTCAGAGGCTTGTGAGACGCAAGTGGAATAAGCAGACCTGGAGGGTGTCTCCAGCTGCAGTGGAGTTGTATTCTAGGTACCTCCTGGCTTAGAACACTGTTACGTTCTCAGTGCCCGAGGAACGCAGCTAGTTGAAAGCTGGCTTTTAGGCGAGCTTACTTGTGCGAGCTGAGATCAGGGCAGGACCCGCCCCCATCCTGACTGCCCGTAGATGTAGGTCCCAGCATCCTTATTTTAGGTCCCGAAGAGGTTGTGTGAAAATCTTGTGGAAGTGACAGGATTCTCCTCAAGTGTATCTGATCTCAATACAGACATTGCAAACGTCCTTGTTCAATGAGAGTGTAGCTCGGTCCTAGCTCCCATCAAAGTGTCTAGCAGACATCTGCTACAAACCATACAGACGTCTCAGAGTTGAGCTTATGGACTGTCCCTCTCACATCCTGCCTGCAGGAACACCGCGCTCCTAACAGGCCTAGCCCCGATGCGTGCCTGAAGTGTTGTGAGAGGTAAGTGGAAATTCATGGCCCACAAGACTAGTGCATCCAAGCTCAAACCAGCGATTTCCTAGTATTCCCTGTATGAACCACGTGCTACATCCTAAGTGCCATACGAGAGAAGCTAGCTGAACGCCTTGTCCAAAATCAACGTACTTTGGAGAGTTGAGCTAACCCTCAGTCCCTCACAGTTGCACAGTGCCTGCAGAAAGTTTCCAACATCTGCACCACAGCCGTTTGTCAGAGTCTTGTGAGACGCAGGTGGAATAAGCAGACCTGGAAGGTGTCTCCAGCTGCAGTGGAGTTGTATTCTAGGTACCTCCTGGCTTAGAACACTGTTACGTTCCCAGTGCCCGACGAACACAGCTAGTTGAAAGCTGGCTTTTAGGCGAGCTTACTTGTGCGAGCTGAGATGAGGGCAGGACCCACCCGCATCCTGACTACCCGTAGATGTAGGTCCCAGCATCCTTATTTTAGGTGCCGAAGAGGTTGTGTGAAAAGCTTGTGGAAGTGACAGGATTCTCCTCAAGTGTATCTGATCTCAATACAGACATTGCAAACGTCCTTGTTCAATGAGAGTGTAGCTCGGTCCTAGCTCCCATCAAAGTGTCTAGCAGACATCTGCTACAAACCATACAGACGTCTCAGAGTTGAGCTTATGGACTGTCCCTCCCACATCCTACCTGGAGATACACCGCGTTCCTAACAGGCCTAGCCCCGATGCGTGCCTGAAGTGTTGTGAAAGCTAAGTGGAAAGTCCCGCCCCACAAGACTAGGCATCCAAGCTCAATCCAGCGATTTTCTAGTGTTCCCTGCATGAGCCAGGTGCTACATCCTAAGTGCCATACGAGAGAAGCTAGCTGAACGCCTTGTCCAAAAGCAACTTACTTCGGAGAGTTGAGCTAACCCTCAGTCCCTCGCAGTTGCACACTGCCTGCAGAAAGGTTTTCCAACATCTGCATCACAGCCGTTTGTCAGAGTCTTGTGAGACGCAGGTGGAATAAGCATACCTGGAGGGTGTCTCCAGCTGCAGTGGAGGGGTATTCTGGGTACCTCCTGGCTTAGAGTACTGCGACGTTCTCAGTGCCTTAAGAACGCAGCTAGTTGAAAGCTTGCTTGTAGGCATGCTTCGTTCTGCGAGCTGATGTCAGGGCAGGACCCACCCGCATCCTGACTGCCCGTAGACATAGGACCTAGCATCCTTATGTTTGGTGCTGGAAGAGGTTTTGTGCATAGCATGTGGAAGTGACAGGATTCTCCTCAAGTGTATCTGATCTCAATACAGACATTGCAAACGTCCTTGTTCAATGGGAGTGTAGCTCGGTCCCAGCTCCCATCAAAGTGTCTAGCAGACATCTGCCTGCAAAGCATACACACTTCTGAGAGTTGAGCTTATGGACTGTCCCTCCCACATCCTGCCTGCAGATACACCGAGTTCCTAACAGGCCTAGCCCGGATGCGTGCCTGAAGTGTTGTCAGACCTAAGTGGAAAGTCCCGGCCCACACGACTAGTGCATCCAAGCACAATCCAGCGATTTCCTAGTATTCCCTGCATGAGCCAGGTGCTACATCCTAAGTGCCATACGAGAGAAACCAGCTGAACGCCTTGTCCAAAAGCAACTTACTTCGGAGAGTTGAGCTCACCCTCAGTACCTCGCAGTTGCACAGTGCCTGCAGAAAGTTTCCAACATCTGCACCTCAGCAATTTGTCAGAGGCCTGTGAGACGCAAGTGGAATAAGCAGAGCTGGAGGGTGTCTCCAGCTACAGTGGAGGGGTATTCTGGGTACCTCCTGGCTTAGAGTACTGCTACGCTCTCAGTGCCCTAAGAATGCAGCTACTTGAAAGCTGGCTTGGAGGCCTGCTTCCTTTGGCGAGCTGAAGTCAGAGCAGGACCCTCCCGAATCCTGACTGCCCGTAGACGTAGGTCAGGCATCCTTATGTTAGGTGCCAAAGAGATTGTGTGAAATGCTTGTGGAAGTGACAGGATTCTCCTCAAGTGTATCTGATCTCAATACAGACATTGCAAACGTCCTTGTCAATGAGAGTGTAGCTCGGTCTTAGCTCCCATCAAAGTGTCTAGCAGACATCTGCCTGCAAAGCATACACACTTCCGAGAGCTGAGCTTATGGACTGTCCCTCCCACATCCTGCCTGCAGGTACACCGCGTTCCTAACATGCCTATCCCCGATGCGTGCCTAAAGTGTTGTCAGAGCTAAGTGGAAAGTCCCAGCCCACAAGACTAGTGCATCCAAGCTCAATGCAGCGATTTCCAGGTATTCCCTGCATGAGCCAGGTGCTACATCCTAAGTGCCATACGAGAGAAGCTAGCTGAACGCCTAGTCCAAAAGCAACTTACTTCGGAGACTTGAGCTAACCCTCAGTCCCTCGCGGTTGCACACTACCTGCAGAAAGATTTTCCAACATCTGCATCTGAGCCGTTTGTCAGAGT
Organism: Vulpes vulpes; assembly: GCF_048418805.1. NCBI lineage: Eukaryota > Metazoa > Chordata > Mammalia > Carnivora > Canidae > Vulpes > Vulpes vulpes. The sequence continues at coordinate 31,444,408 of NC_132795.1, forward strand.
CTTGTGAGACGCAGGTGGAATAAGCAGACCAGGAAGGTGTCTCCAGCTGCAGTGGAGTTGTATTCTAGGTACCTCCTGGCTTAGAACACTGTTACGTTCTCAGTGCCCGAGGAACGCAGCTATTTGAAAGCTGGCTTTTAGGCGAGCTTACTTGTGCGAGCTGAGATCAGGGCAGGACCCGCCCCCATCCTGACTGCCCGTAGATGTAGGTCCCAGCATCCTTATTTTAGGTCCCGAAGAGGTTGTGTGAAAATCTTGTGGAAGTGACAGGATTCTCCTCAAGTGTATCTGATCTCAATACAGACATTGCAAACGTCCTTGTTCAATGAGAGTGTAGCTCGGTCCTAGCTCCCATCAAAGTGTCTAGCAGACATCTGCTACAAACCATACAGACGTCTCAGAGTTGAGCTTATGGCCTGTCCCTCCCACATCCTGCCTGCAGGTACTCCTCGCTCCTAACAGGCCTAGGCTCGATGGGTAACTGAAGTGTTGTGAGAGGTAACTGGAAAGTCCCGGCCAACAATACTAGTGCCTCTAAGCTCAATCCAGCGATTTCCTAGTATTCCCTGTATGAACCACGTGCTACATCCTAAGTGCCATACGAGAGAAGCTAGCTGAACGCCTTGTCCAAAATCAACGTACCTTGGAGAGTTGAGCTAACCCTCAGTCCCTCACAGTTGCACAGTGCCTGCAGAAAGTTTCCAACATCTGCACCACAGCCATTTGTCAGAGTCTTGTGAGACGCAGGTGGAATTAGCAGACCTGGAAGGTGTCTCCAGCTGCAGTGGAGTTGTATTCTAGGTACCTCCTGGCTTAGAACACTGTTACGTTCCCAGTGCCCGACGAACACAGCTAGTTGAAAGCTGGCTTTTAGGCGAGCTTACTTGTGCGAGCTGAGATGAGGGCAGGACCCACCCGCATCCTGACTGCCCGTAGATGTAGGTCCCAGCATCCTTATTTTAGGTGCCGAAGAGGTTGTGTGAAAAGCTTGTGGAAGTGACAGGATTCTCCTCAAGTGTATCTGATCTCAATACAGACATTGCAAACGTCCTTGTTCAATGAGAGTGTAGCTCGGTCCTAGCTCCCATCAAAGTGTCTAGCAGACATCTGCCTGCAAAGCATACACACTTCCGAGAGTTGAGCTTATGGGCTGTCCCTCCCACATCCTGCCTGGAGATACACCGCGTTCCTAACAGGCCTAGCCCCGATGCGTGCCTGAAGTGTTGTGAAAGATAAGTGGAAAGTCCCGGCCCACAAGACTAGGCATCCAAGCTCAATCCAGCGATTTTCTAGTGTTCCCTGCATGAGCCAGGTGCTACATCCTAAGTGCCATACGAGAGAAGCTAGCTGAACGCCTTGTCCAAAAGCAACTTACTTCGGAGAGTTGAGCTAACCCTCAGTCCCTCGCAGTTGCACACTGCCTGCAGAAAGATTTTCCAACATCTGCATCACAGCCGTTTGTCAGAGTCTTGTGAGACGCAGGTGGAATAAGCATACCTGGAGGGTGTCTCCAGCTGCAGTGGAGGGGTATTCTGGGTACCTCCTGGCTTAGAGTACTGCGACGTTCTCAGTGCCCCAAGAACACAGCTAGTTGAAAGCTTGCTTGTAGGCATGCTTCGTTCTGCGAGCTGATGTCAGGGCAGGACCCACCCGCATCCTGACTGCCCGTAGACATAGGACCTAGCATCCTTATGTTTGGTGCTGGAAGAGGTTTTGTGCATAGCATGTGGAAGTGACAGGATTCTCCTCAAGTGTATCTGATCTCAATACAGACATTGCAAACGTCCTTGTTCAATGGGAGTGTAGCTCCGTCCTAGCTCCCATCAAAGTGTCTAGCAGACATCTGCATGGAAAGCATACACACTTCCGAGAGTTGAGCTTATGGACTGTCCCTCCCTCATCCTGCCTGCAGTTACACCACGCTCCTAACAGGCCTAGCCCGGATGCGTGCCTGAAGTGTTGTCAGACCTAAGTGGAAAGTCCCGGCCCACACGACTAGTGCATCCAAGCACAATCCAGCGATTTCCTAGTATTCCCTGCATGAGCCAGGTGCTACATCCTAAGTGCCATACGCGAGAAACCAGCTGAACGCCTTGTCCAAAAGCAACTTACTTCGGAGAGTTGAGCTCACCCTCAGTACCTCACAGTTGCACAGTGCCTGCAGAAAGTTTCCAACATCTGCACCTCAGCAATTTGTCAGAGGCCTGTGAGACGCAAGTGGAATAAGCAGAGCTGGAGGGTGTCTCCAGCTACAGTGGAGGGGTATTCTGGGTACCTCCTGGTTTAGAGTACTGCTACGCTCTCAGTGCCCTAAGAATGCAGCTACTTGAAAGCTGGCTTGGAGGCCTGCTTCCTTTGGCGAGCTGAAGTCAGAGCAGGACACTCCCGAATCCTGACTGCCCGTAGACGTAGGTCAGGCATCCTTATGTTAGGTGCCAAAGAGATTGTGTGAAATGCTTGTGGAAGTGACAGGATTCTCCTCAAGTGTATCTGATCTCAATACAGACATTGCAAACGTCCTTGTCAATGAGAGTGTAGCTCGGTCTTAGCTCCCATCAAAGTGTCTAGCAGACATCTGCCTGCAAAGCATACACACTTCCGAGAGCTGAGCTTATGGACTGTCCCTCCCACATCCTGCCTGCAGGTACACCGCGTTCCTAACATGCCTATCCCCGATGCGTGCCTAAAGTGTTGTCAGAGCTAAGTGGAAAGTCCCGGCCCACACGACTAGTGCATCCAAGCTCAATCCAGTGATTTCCTAGTATTCCCTGTATGAACCAGGTGCTACATCCTAAGTGCCATACGAGAGAAGCTAGCTGAACGCCTAGTCCAAAAGCAACATACTTCGGAGAGTTGAGCTAACCCTCAGTCCCTCGCAGTGGCACACTACCTGCAGAAAGATTTTCCAACATCTGCATCTGAGCCGTTTGTCAGAGGCTTGTGAGACGCAAGTGGAATAAGCAGACCTGGAGGGTGTCTCCAGCTGCAGTGGAGTTGTATTCTAGGTACCTCCTGGCTTAGAACACTGTTACGTTCTCAGTGCCCGAGGAACGCAGCTAGTTGAAAGCTGGCTTTTAGGCGAGCTTACTTGTGCGAGCTGAGATCAGGGCAGGACCCGCCCCCATCCTGACTGCCCGTAGATGTAGGTCCCAGCATCCTTATTTTAGGTCCCGAAGAGGTTGTGTGGAAATCTTGTGGAAGTGACAGGATTCTCCTCAAGTGTATCTGATCTCAATACAGACATTGCAAACGTCCTTGTTCAATGAGAGTGTAGCTCGGTCCTAGCTCCCATCAAAGTGTCTAGCAGACATCTGCTACAAACCATACAGACGTCTCAGAGTTGAGCTTATGGACTGTCCCTCTCACATCCTGCCTGCAGGAACACCGCGCTCCTAACAGGCCTAGCCCCGATGCGTGCCTGAAGTGTTGTGAGAGGTAAGTGGAAATTCACGGCCCACAAGACTAGTGCATCCAAGCTCAAACCAGCGATTTCCTAGTATTCCCTGTATGAACCACGTGCTACATCCTAAGTGCCATACGAGAGAAGCTAGCTGAACGCCTTGTCCAAAATCAACGTACTTTGGAGAGTTGAGCTAACCCTCAGTCCCTCACAGTTGCACAGTGCCTGCAGAAAGTTTCCAACATCTGCACCACAGCCGTTTGTCAGAGTCTTGTGAGACGCAGGTGGAATAAGCAGACCTGGAAGGTGTCTCCAGCTGCAGTGGAGTTGTATTCTAGGTACCTCCTGGCTTAGAACACTGTTACGTTCCCAGTGCCCGACGAACACAGCTAGTTGAAAGCTGGCTTTTAGGCGAGCTTACTTGTGCGAGCTGAGATGAGTGCAGGACCCACCCGCATCCTGACTACCCGTAGATGTAGGTCCCAGCATCCTTATTTTAGGTGCCGAAGAGGTTGTGTGAAAAGCTTGTGGAAGTGACAGGATTCTCCTCAAGTGTATCTGATCTCAATACAGACATTGCAAACGTCCTTGTTCAATGAGAGTGTAGCTCGGTCCTAGCTCCCATCAAAGTGTCTAGCAGACATCTGCCTGCAAAGCATACACACTTCCGAGAGTTGAGCTTATGGACTGTCCCTCCCACATCCTACCCGGAGATACACCGCGTTCCTAACAGGCCTAGCCCCGATGCGTGCCTGAAGTGTTGTGAAAGCTAAGTGGAAAGTCCCGGCCCACAAGACTAGGCATCCAAGCTCAATCCAGCGATTTTCTAGTGTTCCCTGCATGAGCCAGGTGCTACATCCTAAGTGCCATACGAGAGAAGCTAGCTGAACGCCTTGTCCAAAAGCAACTTACTTCGGAGAGTTGAGCTAACCCTCAGTCCCTCGCAGTTGCACACTGCCTGCAGAAAGGTTTTCCAACATCTGCATCACAGCCGTTTGTCAGAGTCTTGTGAGACGCAGGTGGAATAAGCATACCTGGAGGGTGTCTCCAGCTGCAGTGGAGGGGTATTCTGGGTACCTCCTGGCTTAGAGTACTGCGACGTTCTCAGTGCCTTAAGAACGCAGCTAGTTGAAAGCTTGCTTGGAGGCATGCTTCGTTCTGCGAGCTGATGTCAGGGCAGGACCCACCCGCATCCTGACTGCCCGTAGACATAGGACCTAGCATCCTTATGTTTGGTGCTGGAAGAGGTTTTGTGCATAGCATGTGGAAGTGACAGGATTCTCCTCAAGTGTATCTGATCTCAATACAGACATTGCAAACGTCCTTGTTCAATGGGAGTGTAGCTCCGTCCTAGCTCCCATCAAAGTGTCTAGCAGACATCTGCATGGAAAGCATACACACTTCCGAGAGTTGAGCTTATGGACTGTCCCTCCCTCATCCTGCCTGCAGTTACACCACGCTCCTAACAGGCCTAGCCCCGATGCGTGCCTGAGTGTTGTGAGAGCTAAGTGGAAAGTCCCGGCCCACAAGACTAGTGCATCCAAGCTCAATCCAGTGATTTCCTAGTATTCCCTGTATGAACCAGGTGCTACATCCTAAGTGCCATACGAGAGAAGCTAGCTGAACGCCTAGTCCAAAAGCAACATACTTCGGAGAGTTGAGCTAACCCTCAGTCCCTCGCAGTGGCACACTACCTGCAGAAAGATTTTCCAACATCTGCATCTGAGCCGTTTGTCAGAGGCTTGTGAGACGCAAGTGGAATAAGCAGACCTGGAGGGTGTCTCCAGCTGCAGTGGAGGGGTATTCTGGGTACCTCCTGGCTTAGAGTACTGCTACGCTCTCAGTGCCCTAAGAATGCAGCTACTTGAAAGCTGGCTTGGAGGCCTGCTTCCTTTGGCGAGCTGAAGTCAGAGCAGGACCCTCCCGAATCCTGACTGCCCGTAGACGTAGGTCAGGCATCCTTATGTTAGGTGCCAAAGAGATTGTGTGAAATGCTTGTGGAAGTGACAGGATTCTCCTCAAGTGTATCTGATCTCAATACAGACATTGCAAACGTCCTTGTCAATGAGAGTGTAGCTCGGTCTTAGCTCCCATCAAAGTGTCTAGCAGACATCTGCCTGCAAAGCATACACACTTCCGAGAGCTGAGCTTATGGACTGTCCCTCCCACATCCTGCCTGCAGGTACACCGCGTTCCTAACATGCCTATCCCCGATGCGTGCCTAAAGTGTTGTCAGAGCTAAGTGGAAAGTCCCGGCCCACAAGACTAGTGCATCCAAGCTCAATGCAGCGATTTCCAGGTATTCCCTGCATGAGCCAGGTGCTACATCCTAAGTGCCATACGAGAGAAGCTAGCTGAACGCCTAGTCCAAAAGCAACTTACTTCGGAGAGTTGAGCTAACCCTCAGTCCCTCGCAGTTGCACACTACCTGCAGAAAGATTTTCCAACATCTGCATCTGAGCCGTTTGTCAGAGTCTTGTGAGACGCAGGTGGAATAAGCAGACCAGGAAGGTGTCTCCAGCTGCAGTGGAGTTGTATTCTAGGTACCTCCTGGCTTAGAACACTGTTACGTTCTCTGTGCCCGAGGAACGCAGCTATTTGAAAGCTGGCTTTTAGGCGAGCTTACTTGTGCGAGCTGAGATCAGGGCAGGACCCACCCGCATCCTGACTGCCCGTAGATGTAGGTCCCAGCATCCTTATTTTAGGTGCCGAAGAGGTTGTGTGAAAAGCTTGTGGAAGTGACAGGATTCTCCTCAAGTGTATCTGATCTCAATACAGACATTGCAAACGTCCTTGTTCAATGAGAGTGTAGCTCGGTCCTAGCTCCCATCAAAGTGTCTAGCAGACATCTGCTACAAACCATACAGACGTCTCAGAGTTGAGCTTATGGACTGTCCCTCTCACATCCTGCCTGCAGGAACACCGCGCTCCTAACAGGCCTAGCCCCGATGCGTGCCTGAAGTGTTGTGAGAGGTAAGTGGAAATTCACGGCCCACAAGACTAGTGCATCCAAGCTCAAACCAGCGATTTCCTAGTATTCCCTGTATGAACCACGTGCTACATCCTAAGTGCCATACGAGAGAAGCTAGCTGAACGCCTTGTCCAAAATCAACGTACTTTGGAGAGTTGAGCTAACCCTCAGTCCCTCACAGTTGCACAGTGCCTGCAGAAAGTTTCCAACATCTGCACCACAGCCGTTTGTCAGAGTCTTGTGAGACGCAGGTGGAATAAGCAGACCTGGAAGGTGTCTCCAGCTGCAGTGGAGTTGTATTCTAGGTACCTCCTGGCTTAGAACACTGTTACGTTCCCAGTGCCCGACGAACACAGCTAGTTGAAAGCTGGCTTTTAGGCGAGCTTACTTGTGCGAGCTGAGATGAGGGCAGGACCCACCCGCATCCTGACTACCCGTAGATGTAGGTCCCAGCATCCTTATTTTAGGTGCCGAAGAGGTTGTGTGAAAAGCTTGTGGAAGTGACAGGATTCTCCTCAAGTGTATCTGATCTCAATACAGACATTGCAAACGTCCTTGTTCAATGAGAGTGTAGCTCGGTCCTAGCTCCCATCAAAGTGTCTAGCAGACATCTGCCTGCAAAGCATACACACTTCCGAGAGTTGAGCTTATGGACTGTCCCTCCCACATCCTACCTGGAGATACACCGCGTTCCTAACAGGCCTAGCCCCGATGCGTGCCTGAAGTGTTGTGAAAGCTAAGTGGAAAGTCCCAGCCCACAAGACTAGGCATCCAAGCTCAATCCAGCGATTTTCTAGTGTTCCCTGCATGAGCCAGGTGCTACATCCTAAGTGCCATACGAGAGAAGCTAGCTGAACGCCTTGTCCAAAAGCAACTTACTTCGGAGAGTTGAGCTAACCCTCAGTCCCTCGCAGTTGCACACTGCCTGCAGAAAGGTTTTCCAACATCTGCATCACAGCCGTTTGTCAGAGTCTTGTGAGACGCAGGTGGAATAAGCATACCTGGAGGGTGTCTCCAGCTGCAGTGGAGGGGTATTCTGGGTACCTCCTGGCTTAGAGTACTGCGACGTTCTCAGTGCCTTAAGAACGCAGCTAGTTGAAAGCTTGCTTGGAGGCATGCTTCGTTCTGCGAGCTGATGTCAGGGCAGGACCCACCCGCATCCTGACTGCCCGTAGACATAGGACCTAGCATCCTTATGTTTGGTGCTGGAAGAGGTTTTGTGCATAGCATGTGGAAGTGACAGGATTCTCCTCAAGTGTATCTGATCTCAATACAGACATTGCAAACGTCCTTGTTCAATGGGAGTGTAGCTCCGTCCTAGCTCCCATCAAAGTGTCTAGCAGACATCTGCATGGAAAGCATACACACTTCCGAGAGGTGAGCTTATGGACTGTCCCTCCCTCATCCTGCCTGCAGTTACACCACGCTCCTAACAGGCCTAGCCCCGATGCGTGCCTGAGTGTTGTGAGAGCTAAGTGGAAAGTCCCGGCCCACAAGACTAGTGCATCCAAGCTCAATCCAGTGATTTCCTAGTATTCCCTGTATGAACCAGGTGCTACATCCTAAGTGCCATACGAGAGAAGCTAGCTGAACGCCTAGTCCAAAAGCAACATACTTCGGAGAGTTGAGCTAACCCTCAGTCCCTCGCAGTGGCACACTACCTGCAGAAAGATTTTCCAACATCTGCATCTGAGCCGTTTGTCAGAGGCTTGTGAGACGCAAGTGGAATAAGCAGACCTGGAGGGTTTCTCCAGCTGCAGTGGAGGGGTATTCTGGGTACCTCCTGGCTTAGAGTACTGCTACGCTCTCAGTGCCCTAAGAATGCAGCTACTTGAAAGCTGGCTTGGAGGCCTGCTTCCTTTGGCGAGCTGAAGTCAGAGCAGGACCCTCCCGAATCCTGACTGCCCGTAGACGTAGGTCAGGCATCCTTATGTTAGGTGCCAAAGAGATTGTGTGAAATGCTTGTGGAAGTGACAGGATTCTCCTCAAGTGTATCTGATCTCAATACAGACATTGCAAACGTCCTTGTCAATGAGAGTGTAGCTCGGTCTTAGCTCCCATCAAAGTGTCTAGCAGACATCTGCCTGCAAAGCATACACACTTCCGAGAGCTGAGCTTATGGACTGTCCCTCCCACATCCTGCCTGCAGGTACACCGCGTTCCTAACATGCCTATCCCCGATGCGTGCCTAAAGTGTTGTCAGAGCTAAGTGGAAAGTCCCGGCCCACAAGACTAGTGCATCCAAGCTCAATGCAGCGATTTCCAGGTATTCCCTGCATGAGCCAGGTGCTACATCCTAAGTGCCATACGAGAGAAGCTAGCTGAACGCCTAGTCCAAAAGCAACTTACTTCGGAGAGTTGAGCTAACCCTCAGTCCCTCGCAGTTGCACACTACCTGCAGAAAGATTTTCCAACATCTGCATCTGAGCCGTTTGTCAGAGTCTTGTGAGACGCAGGTGGAATAAGCAGACCAGGAAGGTGTCTCCAGCTGCAGTGGAGTTGTATTCTAGGTACCTCCTGGCTTAGAACACTGTTACGTTCTCTGTGCCCGAGGAACGCAGCTATTTGAAAGCTGGCTTTTAGGCGAGCTTACTTGTGCGAGCTGAGATCAGGGCAGGACCCACCCGCATCCTGACTGCCCGTAGATGTAGGTCCCAGCATCCTTATTTTAGGTGCCGAAGAGGTTGTGTGAAAAGCTTGTGGAAGTGACAGGATTCTCCTCAAGTGTATCTGATCTCAATACAGACATTGCAAACGTCCTTGTTCAATGAGAGTGTAGCTCGGTCCTAGCTCCCATCAAAGTGTCTAGCAGACATCTGCCTGCAAAGCATACACACTTCCGAGAGTTGAGCTTATGGGCTGTCCCTCCCACATCCTGCCTGGAGATACACCGCGTTCCTAACAGGCCTAGCCCCGATGCGTGCCTGAAGTGTTGTGAAAGCTAAGTGGAAAGTCCCGGCCCACAAGACTAGGCATCCAAGCTCAATCCATCGATTTTCTAGTGTTCCCTGCATGAGCCAGGTGCTACATCCTAAGTGCCATACGAGAGAAGCTAGCTGAACGCCTTGTCCAAAAGCAACTTACTTCGGAGAGTTGAGCTAACCCTCAGTCCCTCGCAGTTGCACACTGCCTGCAGAAAGATTTTCCAACATCTGCATCACAGCCGTTTGTCAGAGTCTTGTGAGACACAGGTGGAATAAGCATACCTGGAGGGTGTCTCCAGCTGCAGTGGAGGGGTATTCTGGGTACCTCCTGGCTTAGAGTACTGCGACGTTCTCAGTGCCCTAAGAACACAGCTAGTTGAAAGCTTGCTTGTAGGCATGCTTCGTTCTGCGAGCTGATGTCAGGGCAGGACCCACCCGCATCCTGACTGCCCGTAGACATAGGACCTAGCATCCTTATGTTTGGTGCTGGAAGAGGTTTTGTGCATAGCATGTGGAAGTGACAGGATTCTCCTCAAGTGTATCTGATCTCAATACAGACATTGCAAACGTCCTTGTTCAATGGGAGTGTAGCTCCGTCCTAGCTCCCATCAAAGTGTCTAGCAGACATCTGCATGGAAAGCATACACACTTCCGAGAGTTGAGCTTATGGACTGTCCCTCCCTCATCCTGCCTGCAGTTACACCACGCTCCTAACAGGCCTAGCCCCGATGCGTGCCTGAGTGTTGTGAGAGCTAAGTGGAAAGTCCCGGCCCACAAGACTAGTGCATCCAAGCTCAATCCAGTGATTTCCTAGTATTCCCTGTATGAACCAGGTGCTACATCCTAAGTGCCATACGAGAGAAGCTAGCTGAACGCCTAGTCCAAAAGCAACATACTTCGGAGAGTTGAGCTAACCCTCAGTCCCTCGCAGTGGCACACTACCTGCAGAAAGATTTTCCAACATCTGCATCTGAGCCGTTTGTCAGAGGCTTGTGAGACACAAGTGGAATAAGCAGACCTGGAGGGTGTCTCCAGCTGCAGTGGAGTTGTATTCTAGGTATCTCCTGGCTTAGAACACTGTTACGTTCTCAGTGCCCGAGGAACGCAGCTAGTTGAAAGCTGGCTTTTAGGCGAGCTTACTTGTGCGAGCTGAGATCAGGGCAGGACCCGCCCCCATCCTGACTGCCCATAGATGTAGGTCCCAGCATCCTTATTTTAGGTCCCGAAGAGGTTGTGTGAAAATCTTGTGGAAGTGACAGGATTCTCCTCAAGTGTATCTGATCTCAATACAGACATTGCAAACGTCCTTGTTCAATGAGAGTGTAGCTCGGTCCTAGCTCCCATCAAAGTGTCTAGCAGACATCTGCTACAAACCATACAGACGTCTCAGAGTTGAGCTTATGGACTGTCCCTCTCACATCCTGCCTGCAGGAACACCGCGCTCCTAACAGGCCTAGCCCCGATGCGTGCCTGAAGTGTTGTGAGAGGTAAGTGGAAATTCACGGCCCACAAGACTAGTGCATCCAAGCTCAAACCAGCGATTTCCTAGTATTCCCTGTATGAACCACGTGCTACATCCTAAGTGCCATACGAGAGAAGCTAGCTGAACGCCTTGTCCAAAATCAACGTACTTTGGAGAGTTGAGCTAACCCTCAGTCCCTCACAGTTGCACAGTGCCTGCAGAAAGTTTCCAACATCTGCACCACAGCCGTTTGTCAGAGTCTTGTGAGACGCAGGTGGAATAAGCAGACCTGGAAGGTGTCTCCAGCTGCAGTGGAGTTGTATTCTAGATACCTCCTGGCTTAGAACACTGTTACGTTCCCAGTGCCCGACGAACACAGCTAGTTGAAAGCTGGCTTTTAGGCGAGCTTACTTGTGCGAGCTGAGATGAGGGCAGGACCCACCCGCATCCTGACTACCCGTAGATGTAGGTCCCAGCATCCTTATTTTAGGTGCCGAAGAGGTTGTGTGAAAAGCTTGTGGAAGTGACAGGATTCTCCTCAAGTGTATCTGATCTCAATACAGACATTGCAAACGTCCTTGTTCAATGAGAGTGTAGCTCGGTCCTAGCTCCCATCAAAGTGTCTAGCAGACATCTGCTACAAACCATACAGACGTCTCAGAGTTGAGCTTATGAACTGTCCCTCCCACATCCTACCTGGAGATACACCGCGTTCCTAACAGGCCTAGCCCCGATGCGTGCCTGAAGTGTTGTGAAAGCTAAGTGGAAAGTCCCGGCCCACAAGACTAGGCATCCAAGCTCAATCCAGCGATTTTCTAGTGTTCCCTGCATGAGCCAGGTGCTACATCCTAAGTGCCATACGAGAGAAGCTAGCTGAACGCCTTGTCCAAAAGCAACTTACTTCGGAGAGTTGAGCTAACCCTCAGTCCCTCGCAGTTGCACACTGCCTGCAGAAAGGTTTTCCAACATCTGCATCACAGCCGTTTGTCAGAGTCTTGTGAGACGCAGGTGGAAAAAGCATACCTGGAGGGTGTCTCCAGCTGCAGTGGAGGGGTATTCTGGGTACCTCCTGGCTTAGAGTACTGCGACGTTCTCAGTGCCTTAAGAACGCAGCTAGTTGAAAGCTTGCTTGGAGGCATGCTTCGTTCTGCGAGCTGATGTCAGGGCAGGACCCACCCGCATCCTGACTGCCCGTAGACATAGGACCTAGCATCCTTATGTTTGGTGCTGGAAGAGGTTTTGTGCATAGCATGTGGAAGTGACAGGATTCTCCTCAAGTGTATCTGATCTCAATACAGACATTGCAAACGTCCTTGTTCAATGGGAGTGTAGCTCGGTCCCAGCTCCCATCAAAGTGTCTAGCAGACATCTGCCTGCAAAGCATACACACTTCTGAGAGTTGAGCTTATGGACTGTCCCTCCCACATCCTGCCTGCAGATACACCGAGTTCCTAACAGGCCTAGCCCCGATGCGTGCCTGAAGTGTTGTCAGACCTAAGTGGAAAGTCCCGGCCCACAGGACTAGTGCATCCAAGCACAATCCAGCGATTTCCTAGTATTCCCTGCATGAGCCAGGTGCTACATCCTAAGTGCCATACGAGAGAAACCAGCTGATCGCCTTGTCCAAAAGCAACTTACTTCGGAGAGTTGAGCTCACCCTCAGTACCTCGCAGTTGCACAGTGCCTGCAGAAAGTTTCCAACATCTGCACCTCAGCAATTTGTCAGAGGCCTGTGAGACGCAAGTGGAATAAGCAGAGCTGGAGGGTGTCTCCAGCTACAGTGGAGGGGTATTCTGGGTACCTCCTGGCTTAGAGTACTGCTACGCTCTCAGTGCCCTAAGAATGCAGCTACTTGAAAGCTGGCTTGGAGGCCTGCTTCCTTTGGCGAGCTGAAGTCAGAGCAGGACCCTCCCGAATCCTGACTGCCCGTAGACGTAGGTCAGGCATCCTTATGTTAGGTGCCAAAGAGATTGTGTGAAATGCTTGTGGAAGTGACAGGATTCTCCTCAAGTGTATCTGATCTCAATACAGACATTGCAAACGTCCTTGTCAATGAGAGTGTAGCTCGGTCTTAGCTCCCATCAAAGTGTCTAGCAGACATCTGCCTGCAAAGCATACACACTTCCGAGAGCTGAGCTTATGGACTGTCCCTCCCACATCCTGCCTGCAGGTACACCGCGTTCCTAACATGCCTATCCCCGATGCGTGCCTAAAGTGTTGTCAGAGCTAAGTGGAAAGTCCCGGCCCACAAGACTAGTGCATCCAAGCTCAATGCAGCGATTTCCAGGTATTCCCTGCATGAGCCAGGTGCTACATCCTAAGTGCCATACGAGAGAAGCTAGCTGAACGCCTAGTCCAAAAGCAACTTACTTCGGAGAGTTGAGCTAACCCTCAGTCCCTCGAAGTTGCACACTACCTGCAGAAAGATTTTCCAACATCTGCATCTGAGCCGTTTGTCAGAGTCTTGTGAGACGCAGGTGGAATAAGCAGACCAGGAAGGTGTCTCCAGCTGCAGTGGAGTTGTATTCTAGGTACCTCCTGGCTTAGAACACTGTTACGTTCTCTGTGCCCGAGGAACGCAGCTATTTGAAAGCTGGCTTTTAGGCGAGCTTACTTGTGCGAGCTGAGATCAGGGCAGGACCCACCCGCATCCTGACTGCCCGTAGATGTAGGTCCCAGCATCCTTATTTTAGGTGCCGAAGAGGTTGTGTGAAAAGCTTGTGGAAGTGACAGGATTCTCCTCAAGTGTATCTGATCTCAATACAGACATTGCAAACGTCCTTGTTCAATGAGAGTGTAGCTCGGTCCTAGCTCCCATCAAAGTGTCTAGCAGACATCTGCCTGCAAAGCATACACACTTCCGAGAGTTGAGCTTATGGGCTGTCCCTCCCACATCCTGCCTGGAGATACACCGCGTTCCTAACAGGCCTAGCCCCGATGCGTGCCTGAAGTGTTGTGAAAGCTAAGTGGAAAGTCCCGGCCCACAAGACTAGGCATCCAAGCTCAATCCAGCGATTTTCTAGTGTTCCCTGCATGAGCCAGGTGCTACATCCTAAGTGCCATACGAGAGAAGCTAGCTGAACGCCTTGTCCAAAAGCAACTTACTTCGGAGAGTTGAGCTAACCCTCAGTCCCTCGCAGTTGCACACTGCCTGCAGAAAGATTTTCCAACATCTGCATCACAGCCGTTTGTCAGAGTCTTGTGAGACGCAGGTGGAATAAGCATACCTGGAGGGTGTCTCCAGCTGCAGTGGAGGGGTATTCTGGGTACCTCCTGGCTTAGAGTACTGCGACGTTCTCAGTGCCCTAAGAACACAGCTAGTTGAAAGCTTGCTTGTAGGCATGCTTCGTTCTGCGAGCTGATGTCAGGGCAGGACCCACCCGCATCCTGACTGCCCGTAGACATAGGACCTAGCATCCTTATGTTTGGTGCTGGAAGAGGTTTTGTGCATAGCATGTGGAAGTGACAGGATTCTCCTCAAGTGTATCTGATCTCAATACAGACATTGCAAACGTCCTTGTTCAATGGGAGTGTAGCTCCGTCCTAGCTCCCATCAAAGTGTCTAGCAGACATCTGCATGGAAAGCATACACACTTCCGAGAGTTGAGCTTATGGACTGTCCCTCCCTCATCCTGCCTGCAGTTACACCACGCTCCTAACAGGCCTAGCCCCGATGCGTGCCTGAGTGTTGTGAGAGCTAAGTGGAAAGTCCCGGCCCACAAGACTAGTGCATCCAAGCTCAATCCAGTGATTTCCTAGTATTCCCTGTATGAACCAGGTGCTACATCCTAAGTGCCATACGAGAGAAGCTAGCTGAACGCCTAGTCCAAAAGCAACATACTTCGGAGAGTTGAGCTAACCCTCAGTCCCTCGCAGTGGCACACTACCTGCAGAAAGATTTTCCAACATCTGCATCTGAGCCGTTTGTCAGAGGCTTGTGAGACGCAAGTGGAATAAGCAGACCTGGAGGGTGTCTCCAGCTGCAGTGGAGTTGTATTCTAGGTATCTCCTGGCTTAGAACACTGTTACGTTCTCAGTGCCCGAGGAACGCAGCTAGTTGAAAGCTGGCTTTTAGGCGAGCTTACTTGTGCGAGCTGAGATCAGGGCAGGACCCGCCCCCATCCTGACTGCCCGTAGATGTAGGTCCCAGCATCCTTATTTTAGGTCCCGAAGAGGTTGTGTGAAAATCTTGTGGAAGTGACAGGATTCTCCTCAAGTGTATCTGATCTCAATACAGACATTGCAAACGTCCTTGTTCAATGAGAGTGTAGCTCGGTCCTAGCTCCCATCAAAGTGTCTAGCAGACATCTGCTACAAACCATACAGACGTCTCAGAGTTGAGCTTATGGACTGTCCCTCTCACATCCTGCCTGCAGGAACACCGCGCTCCTAACAGGCCTAGCCCCGATGCGTGCCTGAAGTGTTGTGAGAGGTAAGTGGAAATTCATGGCCCACAAGACTAGTGCATCCAAGCTCAAACCAGCGATTTCCTAGTATTCCCTGTATGAACCACGTGCTACATCCTAAGTGCCATACGAGAGAAGCTAGCTGAACGCCTTGTCCAAAATCAACGTACTTTGGAGAGTTGAGCTAACCCTCAGTCCCTCGCAGTTGCACACTGCCTGCAGAAAGGTTTTCCAACATCTGCATCACAGCCGTTTGTCAGAGTCTTGTGAGACGCAGGTGGAAAAAGCATACCTGGAGGGTGTCTCCAGCTGCAGTGGAGGGGTATTCTGGGTACCTCCTGGCTTAGAGTACTGCGACGTTCTCAGTGCCTTAAGAACGCAGCTAGTTGAAAGCTTGCTTGGAGGCATGCTTCGTTCTGCGAGCTGATGTCAGGGCAGGACCCACCCGCATCCTGACTGCCCGTAGACATAGGACCTAGCATCCTTATGTTTGGTGCTGGAAGAGGTTTTGTGCATAGCATGTGGAAGTGACAGGATTCTCCTCAAGTGTATCTGATCTCAATACAGACATTGCAAACGTCCTTGTTCAATGGGAGTGTAGCTCGGTCCCAGCTCCCATCAAAGTGTCTAGCAGACATCTGCCTGCAAAGCATACACACTTCTGAGAGTTGAGCTTATGGACTGTCCCTCCCACATCCTGCCTGCAGATACACCGAGTTCCTAACAGGCCTAGCCCGGATGCGTGCCTGAAGTGTTGTCAGACCTAAGTGGAAAGTCCCGGCCCACACGACTAGTGCATCCAAGCACAATCCAGCGATTTCCTAGTATTCCCTGCATGAGCCAGGTGCTACATCCTAAGTGCCATACGAGAGAAACCAGCTGATCGCCTTGTCCAAAAGCAACTTACTTCGGAGAGTTGAGCTCACCCTCAGTACCTCGCAGTTGCACAGTGCCTGCAGAAAGTTTCCAACATCTGCACCTCAGCAATTTGTCAGAGGCCTGTGAGACGCAAGTGGAATAAGCAGAGCTGGAGGGTGTCTCCAGCTAGAGTGGAGGGGTATTCTGGGTACCTCCTGGCTTAGAGTACTGCTACGCTCTCAGTGCCCTAAGAATGCAGCTACTTGAAAGCTGGCTTGGAGGCCTGCTTCCTTTGGCGAGCTGAAGTCAGAGCAGGACCCTCCCGAATCCTGACTGCCCGTAGACGTAGGTCAGGCATCCTTATGTTAGGTGCCAAAGAGATTGTGTGAAATGCTTGTGGAAGTGACAGGATTCTCCTCAAGTGTATCTGATCTCAATACAGACATTGCAAACGTCCTTGTCAATGAGAGTGTAGCTCGGTCTTAGCTCCCATCAAAGTGTCTAGCAGACATCTGCCTGCAAAGCATACACACTTCCGAGAGCTGAGCTTATGGACTGTCCCTCCCACATCCTGCCTGCGGGTACACCGCGTTCCTAACATGCCTATCCCCGATGCGTGCCTAAAGTGTTGTCAGAGCTAAGTGGAAAGTCCCGGCCCACAAGACTAGTGCATCCAAGCTCAATGCAGCGATTTCCAGGTATTCCCTGCATGAGCCAGGTGCTACATCCTAAGTGCCATACGAGAGAAGCTAGCTGAACGCCTAGTCCAAAAGCAACTTACTTCGGAGAGTTGAGCTAACCCTCAGTCCCTCGCAGTTGCACACTACCTGCAGAAAGATTTTCCAACATCTGCATCTGAGCCGTTTGTCAGAGTCTTGTGAGACGCAGGTGGAATAAGCAGACCAGGAAGGTGTCTCCAGCTGCAGTGGAGTTGTATTCTAGGTACCTCCTGGCTTAGAACACTGTTACGTTCTCAGTGCCCGAGGAACGCAGCTATTTGAAAGCTGGCTTTTAGGCGAGCTTACTTGTGCGAGCTGAGATCAGGGCAGGACCCGCCCCCATCCTGACTGCCCGTAGATGTAGGTCCCAGCATCCTTATTTTAGGTCCCGAAGAGGTTGTGTGAAAATCTTGTGGAAGTGACAGGATTCTCCTCAAGTGTATCTGATCTCAATACAGACATTGCAAACGTCCTTGTTCAATGAGAGTGTAGCTCGGTCCTAGCTCCCATCAAAGTGTCTAGCAGACATCTGCTACAAACCATACAGACGTCTCAGAGTTGAGCTTATGGACTGTCCCTCCCACATCCTGCCTGCAGGTACTCCTCGCTCCTAACAGGCCTAGGCTCGATGGGTAACTGAAGTGTTGTGAGAGGTAACTGGAAAGTCCCGGCCAACAATACTAGTGCCTCCAAGCTCAATCCAGCGATTTCCTAGTATTCCCTGTATGAACCACGTGCTACATCCTAAGTGCCATACGAGAGATGCTAGCTGAACGCCTTGTCCAAAATCAACGTACCTTGGAGAGTTGAGCTAACCCTCAGTCCCTCACAGTTGCACAGTGCCTGCAGAAAGTTTCCAACATCTGCACCACAGCCATTTGTCAGAGTCTTGTGAGACGCAGGTGGAATTAGCAGACCTGGAAGGTGTCTCCAGCTGCAGTGGAGTTGTATTCTAGGTACCTCCTGGCTTAGAACACTGTTACGTTCCCAGTGCCCGACGAACACAGCTAGTTGAAAGCTGGCTTTTAGGCGAGCTTACTTGTGCGAGCTGAGATGAGGGCAGGACCCACCCGCATCCTGACTGCCCGTAGATGTAGGTCCCAGCATCCTTATTTTAGGTGCCGAAGAGGTTGTGTGAAAAGCTTGTGGAAGTGACAGGATTCTCCTCAAGTGTATCTGATCTCAATACAGACATTGCAAACGTCCTTGTTCAATGAGAGTGTAGCTCGGTCCTAGCTCCCATCAAAGTGTCTAGCAGACATCTGCCTGCAAAGCATACACACTTCCGAGAGTTGAGCTTATGGGCTGTCCCTCCCACATCCTGCCTGGAGATACACCGCGTTCCTAACAGGCCTAGCCCCGATGCGTGCCTGAAGTGTTGTGAAAGCTAAGTGGAAAGTCCCGGCCCACAAGACTAGGCATCCAAGCTCAATCCAGCGATTTTCTAGTGTTCCCTGCATGAGCCAGGTGCTACATCCTAAGTGCCATACGAGAGAAGCTAGCTGAACGCCTTGTCCAAAAGCAACTTACTTCGGAGAGTTGAGCTAACCCTCAGTCCCTCGCAGTTGCACACTGCCTGCAGAAAGCTTTTACAACATCTGCATCACAGCCGTTTGTCAGAGTCTTGTGAGACGCAGGTGGAATAAGCATACCTGGAGGGTGTCTCCAGCTGCAGTGGAGGGGTATTCTGGGTACCTCCTGGCTTAGAGTACTGCGACGTTCTCAGTGCCCCAAGAACACAGCTAGTTGAAAGCTTGCTTGTAGGCATGCTTCGTTCTGCGAGCTGATGTCAGGGCAGGACCCACCCGCATCCTGACTGCCCGTAGACATAGGACCTAGCATCCTTATGTTTGGTGCTGGAAGAGGTTTTGTGCATAGCATGTGGAAGTGACAGGATTCTCCTCAAGTGTATCTGATCTCAATACAGACATTGCAAACGTCCTTGTTCAATGGGAGTGTAGCTCCGTCCTAGCTCCCATCAAAGTGTCTAGCAGACATCTGCATGGAAAGCATACACACTTCCGAGAGTTGAGCTTATGGACTGTCCCTCCCTCATCCTGCCTGCAGTTACACCACGCTCCTAACAGGCCTAGCCCGGATGCGTGCCTGAAGTGTTGTCAGACCTAAGTGGAAAGTCCCGGCCCACACGACTAGTGCATCCAAGCACAATCCAGCGATTTCCTAGTATTCCCTGCATGAGCCAGGTGCTACATCCTAAGTGCCATACGAGAGAAACCAGCTGAACGCCTTGTCCAAAAGCAACTTACTTCGGAGAGTTGAGCTCACCCTCAGTACCTCACAGTTGCACAGTGCCTGCAGAAAGTTTCCAACATCTGCACCTCAGCAATTTGTCAGAGGCCTGTGAGACGCAAGTGGAATAAGCAGAGCTGGAGGGTGTCTCCAGCTACAGTGGAGGGGTATTCTGGGTACCTCCTGGTTTAGAGTACTGCTACGCTCTCAGTGCCCTAAGAATGCAGCTACTTGAAAGCTGGCTTGGAGGCCTGCTTCCTTTGGCGAGCTGAAGTCAGAGCAGGACACTCCCGAATCCTGACTGCCCGTAGACGTAGGTCAGGCATCCTTATGTTAGGTGCCAAAGAGATTGTGTGAAATGCTTGTGGAATTGACAGGATTCTCCTCAAGTGTATCTGATCTCAATACAGACATTGCAAACGTCCTTGTCAATGAGAGTGTAGCTCGGTCTTAGCTCCCATCAAAGTGTCTAGCAGACATCTGCCTGCAAAGCATACACACTTCCGAGAGCTGAGCTTATGGACTGTCCCTCCCACATCCTGCCTGCAGGTACACCGCGTTCCTAACATGCCTATCCCCGATGCGTGCCTAAAGTGTTGTCAGAGCTAAGTGGAAAGTCCCGGCCCACACGACTAGTGCATCCAAGCTCAATCCAGTGATTTCCTAGTATTCCCTGTATGAACCAGGTGCTACATCCTAAGTGCCATACGAGAGAAGCTAGCTGAACGCCTAGTCCAAAAGCAACATACTTCGGAGAGTTGAGCTAACCCTCAGTCCCTCGCAGTGGCACACTACCTGCAGAAAGATTTTCCAACATCTGCATCTGAGCCGTTTGTCAGAGGCTTGTGAGACGCAAGTGGAATAAGCAGACCTGGAGGGTGTCTCCAGCTGCAGTGGAGTTGTATTCTAGGTACCTCCTGGCTTAGAACACTGTTACGTTCTCAGTGCCCGAGGAACGCAGCTAGTTGAAAGCTGGCTTTTAGGCGAGCTTACTTGTGCGAGCTGAGATCAGGGCAGGACCCGCCCCCATCCTGACTGCCCGTAGATGTAGGTCCCAGCATCCTTATTTTAGGTCCCGAAGAGGTTGTGTGGAAATCTTGTGGAAGTGACAGGATTCTCCTCAAGTGTATCTGATCTCAATACAGACATTGCAAACGTCCTTGTTCAATGAGAGTGTAGCTCGGTCCTAGCTCCCATCAAAGTGTCTAGCAGACATCTGCTACAAACCATACAGACGTCTCAGAGTTGAGCTTATGGACTGTCCCTCTCACATCCTGCCTGCAGGAACACCGCGCTCCTAACAGGCCTAGCCCCGATGCGTGCCTGAAGTGTTGTGAGAGGTAAGTGGAAATTCACGGCCCACAAGACTAGTGCATCCAAGCTCAAACCAGCGATTTCCTAGTATTCCCTGTATGAACCACGTGCTACATCCTAAGTGCCATACGAGAGAAGCTAGCTGAACGCCTTGTCCAAAATCAACGTACTTTGGAGAGTTGAGCTAACCCTCAGTCCCTCACAGTTGCACAGTGCCTGCAGAAAGTTTCCAACATCTGCACCACAGCCGTTTGTCAGAGTCTTGTGAGACGCAGGTGGAATAAGCAGACCTGGAAGGTGTCTCCAGCTGCAGTGGAGTTGTATTCTAGGTACCTCCTGGCTTAGAACACTGTTACGTTCCCAGTGCCCGACGAACACAGCTAGTTGAAAGCTGGCTTTTAGGCGAGCTTACTTGTGCGAGCTGAGATGAGGGCAGGACCCACCCGCATCCTGACTACCCGTAGATGTAGGTCCCAGCATCCTTATTTTAGGTGCCGAAGAGGTTGTGTGAAAAGCTTGTGGAAGTGACAGGATTCTCCTCAAGTGTATCTGATCTCAATACAGACATTGCAAACGTCCTTGTTCAATGAGAGTGTAGCTCGGTCCTAGCTCCCATCAAAGTGTCTAGCAGACATCTGCCTGCAAAGCATACACACTTCCGAGAGTTGAGCTTATGGACTGTCCCTCCCACATCCTACCTGGAGATACACCGCGTTCCTAACAGGCCTAGCCCCGATGCGTGCCTGAAGTGTTGTGAAAGCTAAGTGGAAAGTCCCGGCCCACAAGACTAGGCATCCAAGCTCAATCCAGCGATTTTCTAGTGTTCCCTGCATGAGCCAGGTGCTACATCCTAAGTGCCATACGAGAGAAGCTAGCTGAACGCCTTGTCCAAAAGCAACTTACTTCGGAGAGTTGAGCTAACCCTCAGTCCCTCGCAGTTGCACACTGCCTGCAGAAAGCTTTTCCAACATCTGCATCACAGCCGTTTGTCAGAGTCTTGTGAGACGCAGGTGGAATAAGCATACCTGGAGGGTGTCTCCAGCTGCAGTGGAGGGGTATTCTGGGTACCTCCTGGCTTAGAGTACTGCGACGTTCTCAGTGCCCCAAGAACACAGCTAGTTGAAAGCTTGCTTGTAGGCATGCTTCGTTCTGCGAGCTGATGTCAGGGCAGGACCCACCCGCATCCTGACTGCCCGTAGACATAGGACCTAGCATCCTTATGTTTGGTGCTGGAAGAGGTTTTGTGCATAGCATGTGGAAGTGACAGGATTCTCCTCAAGTGTATCTGATCTCAATACAGACATTGCAAACGTCCTTGTTCAATGGGAGTGTAGCTCCGTCCTAGCTCCCATCAAAGTGTCTAGCAGACATCTGCATGGAAAGCATACACACTTCCGAGAGTTGAGCTTATGGACTGTCCCTCCCTCATCCTGCCTGCAGTTACACCACGCTCCTAACAGGCCTAGCCCCGATGCGTGCCTGAGTGTTGTGAGAGCTAAGTGGAAAGTCCCGGCCCACAAGACTAGTGCATCCAAGCTCAATCCAGTGATTTCCTAGTATTCCCTGTATGAACCAGGTGCTACATCCTAAGTGCCATACGAGAGAAGCTAGCTGAACGCCTAGTCCAAAAGCAACATACTTCGGAGAGTTGAGCTAACCCTCAGTCCCTCGCAGTTGCACACTACCTGCAGAACGATTTTCCAACATCTGCATCTGAGCCGTTTGTCAGAGGCTTGTGAGACGCAAGTGGAATAAGCAGACCTGGAGGGTGTCTCCAGCTGCAGTGGAGTTGTATTCTAGGTACCTCCTGGCTTAGAACACTGTTACGTTCTCAGTGCCCGAGGAACGCAGCTAGTTGAAAGCTGGCTTTTAGGCGAGCTTACTTGTGCGAGCTGAGATCAGGGCAGGACCCGCCCCCATCCTGACTGCCCGTAGATGTAGGTCCCAGCATCCTTATTTTAGGTCCCGAAGAGGTTGTGTGAAAATCTTGTGGAAGTGACAGGATTCTCCTCAAGTGTATCTGATCTCAATACAGACATTGCAAACGTCCTTGTTCAATGAGAGTGTAGCTCGGTCCTAGCTCCCATCAAAGTGTCTAGCAGACATCTGCTACAAACCATACAGACGTCTCAGAGTTGAGCTTATGGACTGTCCCTCTCACATCCTGCCTGCAGGAACACCGCGCTCCTAACAGGCCTAGCCCCGATGCGTGCCTGAAGTGTTGTGAGAGGTAACTGGAAAGTCCCGGCCAACAATACTAGTGCCTCCAAGCTCAATCCAGCGATTTCCTAGTATTCCCTGTATGAACCACGTGCTACATCCTAAGTGCCATACGAGAGATGCTAGCTGAACGCCTTGTCCAAAATCAACGTACCTTGGAGAGTTGAGCTAACCCTCAGTCCCTCACAGTTGCACAGTGCCTGCAGAAAGTTTCCAACATCTGCACCACAGCCATTTGTCAGAGTCTTGTGAGACGCAGGTGGAATTAGCAGACCTGGAAGGTGTCTCCAGCTGCAGTGGAGTTGTATTCTAGGTACCTCCTGGCTTAGAACACTGTTACGTTCCCAGTGCCCGACGAACACAGCTAGTTGAAAGCTGGCTTTTAGGCGAGCTTACTTGTGCGAGCTGAGATGAGGGCAGGACCCACCCGCATCCTGACTGCCCGTAGATGTAGGTCCCAGCATCCTTATTTTAGGTGCCGAAGAGGTTGTGTGAAAAGCTTGTGGAAGTGACAGGATTCTCCTCAAGTGTATCTGATCTCAATACAGACATTGCAAACGTCCTTGTTCAATGAGAGTGTAGCTCGGTCCTAGCTCCCATCAAAGTGTCTAGCAGACATCTGCCTGCAAAGCATACACACTTCCGAGAGTTGAGCTTATGGGCTGTCCCTCCCACATCCTGCCTGGAGATACACCGCGTTCCTAACAGGCCTAGCCCCGATGCGTGCCTGAAGTGTTGTGAAAGCTAAGTGGAAAGTCCCGGCCCACAAGACTAGGCATCCAAGCTCAATCCAGCGATTTTCTAGTGTTCCCTGCATGAGCCAGGTGCTACATCCTAAGTGCCATACGAGAGAAGCTAGCTGAACGCCTTGTCCAAAAGCAACTTACTTCGGAGAGTTGAGCTAACCCTCAGTCCCTCGCAGTTGCACACTGCCTGCAGAAAGCTTTTACAACATCTGCATCACAGCCGTTTGTCAGAGTCTTGTGAGACGCAGGTGGAATAAGCATACCTGGAGGGTGTCTCCAGCTGCAGTGGAGGGGTATTCTGGGTACCTCCTGGCTTAGAGTACTGCGACGTTCTCAGTGCCCCAAGAACACAGCTAGTTGAAAGCTTGCTTGTAGGCATGCTTCGTTCTGCGAGCTGATGTCAGGGCAGGACCCACCCGCATCCTGACTGCCCGTAGACATAGGACCTAGCATCCTTATGTTTGGTGCTGGAAGAGGTTTTGTGCATAGCATGTGGAAGTGACAGGATTCTCCTCAAGTGTATCTGATCTCAATACAGACATTGCAAACGTCCTTGTTCAATGGGAGTGTAGCTCCGTCCTAGCTCCCATCAAAGTGTCTAGCAGACATCTGCATGGAAAGCATACACACTTCCGAGAGTTGAGCTTATGGACTGTCCCTCCCTCATCCTGCCTGCAGTTACACCACGCTCCTAACAGGCCTAGCCCGGATGCGTGCCTGAAGTGTTGTCAGACCTAAGTGGAAAGTCCCGGCCCACACGACTAGTGCATCCAAGCACAATCCAGCGATTTCCTAGTATTCCCTGCATGAGCCAGGTGCTACATCCTAAGTGCCATACGAGAGAAACCAGCTGAACGCCTTGTCCAAAAGCAACTTACTTCGGAGAGTTGAGCTCACCCTCAGTACCTCACAGTTGCACAGTGCCTGCAGAAAGTTTCCAACATCTGCACCTCAGCAATTTGTCAGAGGCCTGTGAGACGCAAGTGGAATAAGCAGAGCTGGAGGGTGTCTCCAGCTACAGTGGAGGGGTATTCTGGGTACCTCCTGGTTTAGAGTACTGCTACGCTCTCAGTGCCCTAAGAATGCAGCTACTTGAAAGCTGGCTTGGAGGCCTGCTTCCTTTGGCGAGCTGAAGTCAGAGCAGGACACTCCCGAATCCTGACTGCCCGTAGACGTAGGTCAGGCATCCTTATGTTAGGTGCCAAAGAGATTGTGTGAAATGCTTGTGGAATTGACAGGATTCTCCTCAAGTGTATCTGATCTCAATACAGACATTGCAAACGTCCTTGTCAATGAGAGTGTAGCTCGGTCTTAGCTCCCATCAAAGTGTCTAGCAGACATCTGCCTGCAAAGCATACACACTTCCGAGAGCTGAGCTTATGGACTGTCCCTCCCACATCCTGCCTGCAGGTACACCGCGTTCCTAACATGCCTATCCCCGATGCGTGCCTAAAGTGTTGTCAGAGCTAAGTGGAAAGTCCCGGCCCACACGACTAGTGCATCCAAGCTCAATCCAGTGATTTCCTAGTATTCCCTGTATGAACCAGGTGCTACATCCTAAGTGCCATACGAGAGAAGCTAGCTGAACGCCTAGTCCAAAAGCAACATACTTCGGAGAGTTGAGCTAACCCTCAGTCCCTCGCAGTGGCACACTACCTGCAGAAAGATTTTCCAACATCTGCATCTGAGCCGTTTGTCAGAGGCTTGTGAGACGCAAGTGGAATAAGCAGACCTGGAGGGTGTCTCCAGCTGCAGTGGAGTTGTATTCTAGGTACCTCCTGGCTTAGAACACTGTTACGTTCTCAGTGCCCGAGGAACGCAGCTAGTTGAAAGCTGGCTTTTAGGCGAGCTTACTTGTGCGAGCTGAGATCAGGGCAGGACCCGCCCCCATCCTGACTGCCCGTAGATGTAGGTCCCAGCATCCTTATTTTAGGTCCCGAAGAGGTTGTGTGGAAATCTTGTGGAAGTGACAGGATTCTCCTCAAGTGTATCTGATCTCAATACAGACATTGCAAACGTCCTTGTTCAATGAGAGTGTAGCTCGGTCCTAGCTCCCATCAAAGTGTCTAGCAGACATCTGCTACAAACCATACAGACGTCTCAGAGTTGAGCTTATGGACTGTCCCTCTCACATCCTGCCTGCAGGAACACCGCGCTCCTAACAGGCCTAGCCCCGATGCGTGCCTGAAGTGTTGTGAGAGGTAAGTGGAAATTCACGGCCCACAAGACTAGTGCATCCAAGCTCAAACCAGCGATTTCCTAGTATTCCCTGTATGAACCACGTGCTACATCCTAAGTGCCATACGAGAGAAGCTAGCTGAACGCCTTGTCCAAAATCAACGTACTTTGGAGAGTTGAGCTAACCCTCAGTCCCTCACAGTTGCACAGTGCCTGCAGAAAGTTTCCAACATCTGCACCACAGCCGTTTGTCAGAGTCTTGTGAGACGCAGGTGGAATAAGCAGACCTGGAAGGTGTCTCCAGCTGCAGTGGAGTTGTATTCTAGGTACCTCCTGGCTTAGAACACTGTTACGTTCCCAGTGCCCGACGAACACAGCTAGTTGAAAGCTGGCTTTTAGGCGAGCTTACTTGTGCGAGCTGAGATGAGGGCAGGACCCACCCGCATCCTGACTACCCGTAGATGTAGGTCCCAGCATCCTTATTTTAGGTGCCGAAGAGGTTGTGTGAAAAGCTTGTGGAAGTGACAGGATTCTCCTCAAGTGTATCTGATCTCAATACAGACATTGCAAACGTCCTTGTTCAATGAGAGTGTAGCTCGGTCCTAGCTCCCATCAAAGTGTCTAGCAGACATCTGCCTGCAAAGCATACACACTTCCGAGAGTTGAGCTTATGGACTGTCCCTCCCACATCCTACCTGGAGATACACCGCGTTCCTAACAGGCCTAGCCCCGATGCGTGCCTGAAGTGTTGTGAAAGCTAAGTGGAAAGTCCCGGCCCACAAGACTAGGCATCCAAGCTCAATCCAGCGATTTTCTAGTGTTCCCTGCATGAGCCAGGTGCTACATCCTAAGTGCCATACGAGAGAAGCTAGCTGAACGCCTTGTCCAAAAGCAACTTACTTCGGAGAGTTGAGCTAACCCTCAGTCCCTCGCAGTTGCACACTGCCTGCAGAAAGCTTTTCCAACATCTGCATCACAGCCGTTTGTCAGAGTCTTGTGAGACGCAGGTGGAATAAGCATACCTGGAGGGTGTCTCCAGCTGCAGTGGAGGGGTATTCTGGGTACCTCCTGGCTTAGAGTACTGCGACGTTCTCAGTGCCCCAAGAACACAGCTAGTTGAAAGCTTGCTTGGAGGCATGCTTCGTTCTGCGAGCTGATGTCAGGGCAGGACCCACCCGCATCCTGACTGCCCGTAGACATAGGACCTAGCATCCTTATGTTTGGTGCTGGAAGAGGTTTTGTGCATAGCATGTGGAAGTGACAGGATTCTCCTCAAGTGTATCTGATCTCAATACAGACATTGCAAACGTCCTTGTTCAATGGGAGTGTAGCTCCGTCCTAGCTCCCATCAAAGTGTCTAGCAGACATCTGCATGGAAAGCATACACACTTCCGAGAGTTGAGCTTATGGACTGTCCCTCCCTCATCCTGCCTGCAGTTACACCACGCTCCTAACAGGCCTAGCCCCGATGCGTGCCTGAGTGTTGTGAGAGCTAAGTGGAAAGTCCCGGCCCACAAGACTAGTGCATCCAAGCTCAATCCAGTGATTTCCTAGTATTCCCTGTATGAACCAGGTGCTACATCCTAAGTGCCATACGAGAGAAGCTAGCTGAACGCCTAGTCCAAAAGCAACATACTTCGGAGAGTTGAGCTAACCCTCAGTCCCTCGCAGTTGCACACTACCTGCAGAAAGATTTTCCAACATCTGCATCTGAGCCGTTTGTCAGAGGCTTGTGAGACGCAAGTGGAATAAGCAGACCTGGAGGGTGTCTCCAGCTGCAGTGGAGTTGTATTCTAGGTACCTCCTGGCTTAGAACACTGTTACGTTCTCAGTGCCCGAGGAACGCAGCTAGTTGAAAGCTGGCTTTTAGGCGAGCTTACTTGTGCGAGCTGAGATCAGGGCAGGACCCGCCCCCATCCTGACTGCCCGTAGATGTAGGTCCCAGCATCCTTATTTTAGGTCCCGAAGAGGTTGTGTGAAAATCTTGTGGAAGTGACAGGATTCTCCTCAAGTGTATCTGATCTCAATACAGACATTGCAAACGTCCTTGTTCAATGAGAGTGTAGCTCGGTCCTAGCTCCCATCAAAGTGTCTAGCAGACATCTGCTACAAACCATACAGACGTCTCAGAGTTGAGCTTATGGACTGTCCCTCTCACATCCTGCCTGCAGGAACACCGCGCTCCTAACAGGCCTAGCCCCGATGCGTGCCTGAAGTGTTGTGAGAGGTAAGTGGAAATTCACGGCCCAGAAGACTAGTGCATCCAAGCTCAAACCAGCGATTTCCTAGTATTCCCTGTATGAACCACGTGCTACATCCTAAGTGCCATACGAGAGAAGCTAGCTGAACGCCTTGTCCAAAATCAACGTACCTTGGAGAGTTGAGCTAACCCTCAGTCCCTCACAGTTGCACAGTGCCTGCAGAAAGTTTCCAACATCTGCACCACAGCCATTTGTCAGAGTCTTGTGAGACGCAGGTGGAATAAGCAGACCTGGAAGGTGTCTCCAGCTGCAGTGGAGTTGTATTCTAGGTACCTCCTGGCTTAGAACACTGTTACGTTCCCAGTGCCCGACGAACACAGCTAGTTGAAAGCTGGCTTTTAGGCGAGCTTACTTGTGCGAGCTGAGATGAGGGCAGGACCCACCCGCATCCTGACTGCCCGTAGATGTAGGTCCCAGCATCCTTATTTTAGGTGCCGAAGAGGTTGTGTGAAAAGCTTGTGGAAGTGACAGGATTCTCCTCAAGTGTATCTGATCTCAATACAGACATTGCAAACGTCCTTGTTCAATGAGAGTGTAGCTCGGTCCTAGCTCCCATCAAAGTGTCTAGCAGACATCTGCCTGCAAAGCATACACACTTCCGAGAGTTGAGCTTATGGGCTGTCCCTCCCACATCCTGCCTGGAGATACACCGCGTTCCTAACAGGCCTAGCCCCGATGCGTGCCTGAAGTGTTGTGAAAGCTAAGTGGAAAGTCCCGGCCCACAAGACTAGGCATCCAAGCTCAATCCAGCGATTTTCTAGTGTTCCCTGCATGAGCCAGGTGCTACATCCTAAGTGCCATACGAGAGAAGCTAGCTGAACGCCTTGTCCAAAAGCAACTTACTTCGGAGAGTTGAGCTAACCCTCAGTCCCTCGCAGTTGCACACTGCCTGCAGAAAGCTTTTCCAACATCTGCATCACAGCCGTTTGTCAGAGTCTTGTGAGACGCAGGTGGAATAAGCATACCTGGAGGGTGTCTCCAGCTGCAGTGGAGGGGTATTCTGGGTACCTCCTGGCTTAGAGTACTGCGACGTTCTCAGTGCCCTAAGAACACAGCTAGTTGAAAGCTTGCTTGTAGGCATGCTTCGTTCTGCGAGCTGATGTCAGGGCAGGACCCACCCGCATCCTGACTGCCCGTATACATAGGACCTAGCATCCTTATTTTTGGTGCTGGAAGAGGTTTTGTGCATAGCATGTGGAAGTGACAGGATTCTCCTCAAGTGTATCTGATCTCAATACAGACATTGCAAACGTCCTTGTTCAATGGGAGTGTAGCTCCGTCCTAGCTCCCATCAAAGTGTCTAGCAGACATCTGCATGGAAAGCATACACACTTCCGAGAGTTGAGCTTATGGACTGTCCCTCCCTCATCCTGCCTGCAGTTACACCACGCTCCTAACAGGCCTAGCCCCGATGCGTGCCTGAGTGTTGTGAGAGCTAAGTGGAAAGTCCCGGCCCACAAGACTAGTGCATCCAAGCTCAATCCAGTGATTTCCTAGTATTCCCTGTATGAACCAGGTGCTACATCCTAAGTGCCATACGAGAGAAGCTAGCTGAACGCCTAGTCCAAAAGCAACATACTTCGGAGAGTTGAGCTAACCCTCAGTCCCTCGCAGTTGCACACTACCTGCAGAAAGATTTTCCAACATCTGCATCTGAGCTGTTTGTCAGAGGCTTGTGAGACGCAAGTGGAATAAGCAGACCTGGAGGGTGTCTCCAGCTGCAGTGGAGTTGTATTCTAGGTACCTCCTGGCTTAGAACACTGTTACGTTCTCAGTGCCCGAGGAACGCAGCTAGTTGAAAGCTGGCTTTTAGGCGAGCTTACTTGTGCGAGCTGAGATCAGGGCAGGACCCGCCCCCATCCTGACTGCCCGTAGATGTAGGTCCCAGCATCCTTATTTTAGGTCCCGAAGAGGTTGTGTGAAAATCTTGTGGAAGTGACAGGATTCTCCTCAAGTGTATCTGATCTCAATACAGACATTGCAAACGTCCTTGTTCAATGAGAGTGTAGCTCGGTCCTAGCTCCCATCAAAGTGTCTAGCAGACATCTGCTACAAACCATACAGACGTCTCAGAGTTGAGCTTATGGACTGTCCCTCTCACATCCTGCCTGCAGGAACACCGCGCTCCTAACAGGCCTAGCCCCGATGCGTGCCTGAAGTGTTGTGAGAGGTAAGTGGAAATTCACGGCCCAGAAGACTAGTGCATCCAAGCTCAAACCAGCGATTTCCTAGTATTCCCTGTATGAACCACGTGCTACATCCTAAGTGCCATACGAGAGAAGCTAGCTGAACGCCTTGTCCAAAATCAACGTACCTTGGAGAGTTGAGCTAACCCTCAGTCCCTCACAGTTGCACAGTGCCTGCAGAAAGTTTCCAACATCTGCACCACAGCCATTTGTCAGAGTCTTGTGAGACGCAGGTGGAATAAGCAGACCTGGAAGGTGTCTCCAGCTGCAGTGGAGTTGTATTCTAGGTACCTCCTGGCTTAGAACACTGTTACGTTCCCAGTGCCCGACGAACACAGCTAGTTGAAAGCTGGCTTTTAGGCGAGCTTACTTGTGCGAGCTGAGATGAGGGCAGGACCCACCCGCATCCTGACTGCCCGTAGATGTAGGTCCCAGCATCCTTATTTTAGGTGCCGAAGAGGTTGTGTGAAAAGCTTGTGGAAGTGACAGGATTCTCCTCAAGTGTATCTGATCTCAATACAGACATTGCAAACGTCCTTGTTCAATGAGAGTGTAGCTCGGTCCTAGCTCCCATCAAAGTGTCTAGCAGACATCTGCCTGCAAAGCATACACACTTCCGAGAGTTGAGCTTATGGGCTGTCCCTCCCACATCCTGCCTGGAGATACACCGCGTTCCTAACAGGCCTAGCCCCGATGCGTGCCTGAAGTGTTGTGAAAGCTAAGTGGAAAGTCCCGGCCCACAAGACTAGGCATCCAAGCTCAATCCAGCGATTTTCTAGTGTTCCCTGCATGAGCCAGGTGCTACATCCTAAGTGCCATACGAGAGAAGCTAGCTGAACGCCTTGTCCAAAAGCAACTTACTTCGGAGAGTTGAGCTAACCCTCAGTCCCTCGCAGTTGCACACTGCCTGCAGAAAGCTTTTCCAACATCTGCATCACAGCCGTTTGTCAGAGTCTTGTGAGACGCAGGTGGAATAAGCATACCTGGAGGGTGTCTCCAGCTGCAGTGGAGGGGTATTCTGGGTACCTCCTGGCTTAGAGTACTGCGACGTTCTCAGTGCCCTAAGAACACAGCTAGTTGAAAGCTTGCTTGTAGGCATGCTTCGTTCTGCGAGCTGATGTCAGGGCAGGACCCACCCGCATCCTGACTGCCCGTATACATAGGACCTAGCATCCTTATTTTTGGTGCTGGAAGAGGTTTTGTGCATAGCATGTGGAAGTGACAGGATTCTCCTCAAGTGTATCTGATCTCAATACAGACATTGCAAACGTCCTTGTTCAATGGGAGTGTAGCTCCGTCCTAGCTCCCATCAAAGTGTCTAGCAGACATCTGCATGGAAAGCATACACACTTCCGAGAGTTGAGCTTATGGACTGTCCCTCCCTCATCCTGCCTGCAGTTACACCACGCTCCTAACAGGCCTAGCCCCGATGCGTGCCTGAGTGTTGTGAGAGCTAAGTGGAAAGTCCCGGCCCACAAGACTAGTGCATCCAAGCTCAATCCAGTGATTTCCTAGTATTCCCTGTATGAACCAGGTGCTACATCCTAAGTGCCATACGAGAGAAGCTAGCTGAACGCCTAGTCCAAAAGCAACATACTTCGGAGAGTTGAGCTAACCCTCAGTCCCTCGCAGTTGCACACTACCTGCAGAAAGATTTTCCAACATCTGCATCTGAGCCGTTTGTCAGAGGCTTGTGAGACGCAAGTGGAATAAGCAGACCTGGAGGGTGTCTCCAGCTGCAGTGGAGTTGTATTCTAGGTACCTCCTGGCTTAGAACACTGTTACGTTCTCAGTGCCCTAAGAATGCAGCTACTTGAAAGCTGGCTTGGAGGCCTGCTTCCTTTGGCGAGCTGAAGTCAGAGCAGGACCCTCCCGAATCCTGACTGCCCGTAGACGTAGGTCCCAGCATCCTTATGTTAGGTGCCAAAGAGATTGTGTGAAATGCTTGTGGAAGTGACAGGATTCTCCTCAAGTGTATCTGATCTCAATACAGACATTGCAAACGTCCTTGTCAATGAGAGTGTAGCTCGGTCTTAGCTCCCATCAAAGTGTCTAGCAGACATCTGCCTGCAAAGCATACACACTTCCGAGAGCTGAGCTTATGGACTGTCCCTCCCACATCCTGCCTGCAGGTACACCGCGTTCCTAACATGCCTATCCCCGATGCGTGCCTAAAGTGTTGTCAGAGCTAAGTGGAAAGTCCCGGCCCACAAGACTAGTGCATCCAAGCTCAATGCAGCGATTTCCAGGTATTCCCTGCATGAGCCAGGTGCTACATCCTAAGTGCCATACGAGAGAAGCTAGCTGAACGCCTAGTCCAAAAGCAACTTACTTCGGAGAGTTGAGCTAACCCTCAGTCCCTCGCAGTTGCACACTACCTGCAGAAAGATTTTCCAACATCTGCATCTGAGCCGTTTGTCAGAGTCTTGTGAGACGCAGGTGGAATAAGCAGACCAGGAAGGTGTCTCCAGCTGCAGTGGAGTTGTATTCTAGGTACCTCCTGGCTTAGAACACTGTTACGTTCTCAGTGCCCGAGGAACGCAGCTATTTGAAAGCTGGCTTTTAGGCGAGCTTACTTGTGCGAGCTGAGATCAGGGCAGGACCCGCCCCCATCCTGACTGCCCGTAGATGTAGGTCCCAGCATCCTTATTTTAGGTCCCGAAGAGGTTGTGTGAAAATCTTGTGGAAGTGACAGGATTCTCCTCAAGTGTATCTGATCTCAATACAGACATTGCAAACGTCCTTGTTCAATGAGAGTGTAGCTCGGTCCTAGCTCCCATCAAAGTGTCTAGCAGACATCTGCTACAAACCATACAGACGTCTCAGAGTTGAGCTTATGGCCTGTCCCTCCCACATCCTGCCTGCAGGTACTCCTCGCTCCTAACAGGCCTAGGCTCGATGGGTAACTGAAGTGTTGTGAGAGGTAACTGGAAAGTCCCGGCCAACAATACTAGTGCCTCCAAGCTCAATCCAGCGATTTCCTAGTATTCCCTGTATGAACCACGTGCTACATCCTAAGTGCCATACGAGAGAAGCTAGCTGAACGCCTTGTCCAAAATCAACGTACCTTGGAGAGTTGAGCTAACCCTCAGTCCCTCACAGTTGCACAGTGCCTGCAGAAAGTTTCCAACATCTGCACCACAGCCATTTGTCAGAGTCTTGTGAGACGCAGGTGGAATAAGCAGACCTGGAAGGTGTCTCCAGCTGCAGTGGAGTTGTATTCTAGGTACCTCCTGGCTTAGAACACTGTTACGTTCCCAGTGCCCGACGAACACAGCTAGTTGAAAGCTGGCTTTTAGGCGAGCTTACTTGTGCGAGCTGAGATGAGGGCAGGACCCACCCGCATCCTGACTGCCCGTAGATGTAGGTCCCAGCATCCTTATTTTAGGTGCCGAAGAGGTTGTGTGAAAATCTTGTGGAAGTGACAGGATTCTCCTCAAGTGTATCTGATCTCAATACAGACATTGCAAACGTCCTTGTTCAATGAGAGTGTAGCTCGGTCCTAGCTCCCATCAAAGTGTCTAGCAGACATCTGCCTGCAAAGCATACACACTTCCGAGAGTTGAGCTTATGGGCTGTCCCTCCCACATCCTGCCTGGAGATACACCGCGTTCCTAACAGGCCTAGCCCCGATGCGTGCCTGAAGTGTTGTGAAAGCTAAGTGGAAAGTCCCGGCCCACAAGACTAGGCATCCAAGCTCAATCCAGCGATTTTCTAGTGTTCCCTGCATGAGCCAGGTGCTACATCCTAAGTGCCATACGAGAGAAGCTAGCTGAACGCCTTGTCCAAAAGCAACTTACTTCGGAGAGTTGAGCTAACCCTCAGTCCCTCGCAGTTGCACACTGCCTGCAGAAAGATTTTCCAACATCTGCATCACAGCCGTTTGTCAGAGTCTTGTGAGACGCAGGTGGAATAAGCATACCTGGAGGGTGTCTCCAGCTGCAGTGGAGGGGTATTCTGGGTACCTCCTGGCTTAGAGTACTGCGACGTTCTCAGTGCCCTAAGAACACAGCTAGTTGAAAGCTTGCTTGTAGGCATGCTTCGTTCTGCGAGCTGATGTCAGGGCAGGACGCACCCGCATCCTGACTGCCCGTAGACATAGGACCTAGCATCCTTATGTTTGGTGCTGGAAGAGGTTTTGTGCATAGCATGTGGAAGTGACAGGATTCTCCTCAAGTGTATCTGATCTCAATACAGACATTGCAAACGTCCTTGTTCAATGGGAGTGTAGCTCCGTCCTAGCTCCCATCAAAGTGTCTAGCAGACATCTGCATGGAAAGCATACACACTTCCGAGAGTTGAGCTTATGGACTGTCCCTCCCTCATCCTGCCTGCAGTTACACCACGCTCCTAACAGGCCTAGCCCCGATGCGTGCCTGAGTGTTGTGAGAGCTAAGTGGAAAGTCCCGGCCCACAAGACTCGTGCATCCAAGCTCAATCCAGTGATTTCCTAGTATTCCCTGTATGAACCAGGTGCTACATCCTAAGTGCCATACGAGAGAAGCTAGCTGAACGCCTAGTCCAAAAGCAACATACTTCGGAGAGTTGAGCTAACCCTCAGTCCCTCGCAGTTGCACACTACCTGCAGAAAGATTTTCCAACATCTGCATCTGAGCCGTTTGTCAGAGGCTTGTGAGACGCAAGTGGAATAAGCAGACCTGGAGGGTGTCTCCAGCTGCAGTGGAGTTGTATTCTAGGTACCTCCTGGCTTAGAACACTGTTACGTTCTCAGTGCCCGAGGAACGCAGCTAGTTGAAAGCTGGCTTTCAGGCGAGCTTACTTGTGCGAGCTGAGATCAGGGCAGGACCCGCCCCCATCCTGACTGCCCGTAGATGTAGGTCCCAGCATCCTTATTTTAGGTCCCGAAGAGGTTGTGTGAAAATCTTGTGGAAGTGACAGGATTCTCCTCAAGTGTATCTGATCTCAATACAGACATTGCAAACGTCCTTGTTCAATGAGAGTGTAGCTCGGTCCTAGCTCCCATCAAAGTGTCTAGCAGACATCTGCTACAAACCATACAGACGTCTCAGAGTTGAGCTTATGGACTGTCCCTCTCACATCCTGCCTGCAGGAACACCGCGCTCCTAACAGGCCTAGCCCCGATGCGTGCCTGAAGTGTTGTGAGAGGTAAGTGGAAATTCACGGCCCACAAGACTAGTGCATCCAAGCTCAAACCAGCGATTTCCTAGTATTCCCTGTATGAACCACGTGCTACATCCTAAGTGCCATACGACAGAAGCTAGCTGAACGCCTAGTCCAAAATCAACGTACCTTGGAGAGTTGAGCTAACCCTCAGTCCCTCACAGTTGCACAGTGCCTGCAGAAAGTTTCCAACATCTGCACCACAGCCATTTGTCAGAGTCTTGTGAGACGCAGTTGGAATAAGCAGACCTGGAAGGTGTCTCCAGCTGCAGTGGAGTTGTATTCTAGGTACCTCCTGGCTTAGAACACTGTTACGTTCCCAGTGCCCGACGAACACAGCTAGTTGAAAGCTGGCTTTTAGGCGAGCTTCCTTGTGCGAGCTGAGATGAGGGCAGGACCCACCCGCATCCTGACTGCCCGTAGATGTAGGTCCCAGCATCCTTATTTTAGGTGCCGAAGAGGTTGTGTGAAAAGCTTGTGGAAGTGACAGGATTCTCCTCAAGTGTATCTGATCTCAATACAGACATTGCAAACGTCCTTGTTCAATGAGAGTGTAGCTCGGTCCTAGCTCCCATCAAAGTGTCTAGCAGACATCTGCCTGCAAAGCATACACACTTCCGAGAGTTGAGCTTATGGGCTGTCCCTCCCACATCCTGCCTGGAGATACACCGCGTTCCTAACAGGCCTAGCCCCGATGCGTGCCTGAAGTGTTGTGAAAGCTAAGTGGAAAGTCCCGGCCCACAAGACTAGGCATCCAAGCTCAATCCAGCGATTTTCTAGTGTTCCCTGCATGAGCCAGGTGCTACATCCTAAGTGCCATACGAGAGAAGCTAGCTGAACGCCTTGTCCAAAAGCAACTTACTTCGGAGAGTTGAGCTAACCCTCAGTCCCTCGCAGTTGCACACTGCCTGCAGAAAGATTTTCCAACATCTGCATCACAGCCGTTTGTCAGAGTCTTGTGAGACGCAGGTGGAATAAGCATACCTGGAGGGTGTCTCCAGCTGCAGTGGAGGGGTATTCTGGGTACCTCCTGGCTTAGAGTACTGCGACGTTCTCAGTGCCCTAAGAACACAGCTAGTTGAAAGCTTGCTTGTAGGCATGCTTCGTTCTGCGAGCTGATGTCAGGGCAGGACGCACCCGCATCCTGACTGCCCGTAGACATAGGACCTAGCATCCTTATGTTTGGTGCTGGAAGAGGTTTTGTGCATAGCATGTGGAAGTGACAGGATTCTCCTCAAGTGTATCTGATCTCAATACAGACATTGCAAACGTCCTTGTTCAATGGGAGTGTAGCTCCGTCCTAGCTCCCATCAAAGTGTCTAGCAGACATCTGCATGGAAAGCATACACACTTCCGAGAGTTGAGCTTATGGACTGTCCCTCCCTCATCCTGCCTGCAGTTACACCACGCTCCTAACAGGCCTAGCCCCGATGCGTGCCTGAGTGTTGTGAGAGCTAAGTGGAAAGTCCCGGCCCACAAGACTAGTGCATCCAAGCTCAATCCAGTGATTTCCTAGTATTCCCTGTATGAACCAGGTGCTACATCCTAAGTGCCATACGAGAGAAGCTAGCTGAACGCCTAGTCCAAAAGCAACATACTTCGGAGAGTTGAGCTAACCCTCAGTCCCTCGCAGTGGCACACTACCTGCAGAAAGATTTTCCAACATCTGCATCTGAGCCGTTTGTCAGAGGCTTGTGAGACGCAAGTGGAATAAGCAGACCTGGAGGGTGTCTCCAGCTGCAGTGGAGTTGTATTCTAGGTACCTCCTGGCTTAGAACACTGTTACGTTCTCAGTGCCCGAGGAAGGTAGCTAGTTGAAAGCTGGCTTTTAGGCGAGCTTACTTGTGCGAGCTGAGATCAGGGCAGGACCCGCCCCCATCCTGACTGCCCGTAGATGTAGGTCCCAGCATCCTTATTTTAGGTCCCGAAGAGGTTGTGTGAAAATCTTGTGGAAGTGACAGGATTCTCCTCAAGTGTATCTGATCTCAATACAGACATTGCAAACGTCCTTGTTCAATGAGAGTGTAGCTCGGTCCTAGCTCCCATCAAAGTGTCTAGCAGACATCTGCTACAAACCATACAGACGTCTCAGAGTTGAGCTTATGGACTGTCCCTCTCACATCCTGCCTGCAGGAACACCGCGCTCCTAACAGGCCTAGCCCCGATGCGTGCCTGAAGTGTTGTGAGAGGTAAGTGGAAATTCACGGCCCACAAGACTAGTGCATCCAAGCTCAAACCAGCGATTTCCTAGTATTCCCTGTATGAACCACGTGCTACATCCTAAGTGCCATACGACAGAAGCTAGCTGAACGCCTAGTCCAAAATCAACGTACCTTGGAGAGTTGAGCTAACCCTCAGTCCCTCACAGTTGCACAGTGCCTGCAGAAAGTTTCCAACATCTGCACCACAGCCATTTGTCAGAGTCTTGTGAGACGCAGTTGGAATAAGCAGACCTGGAAGGTGTCTCCAGCTGCAGTGGAGTTGTATTCTAGGTACCTCCTGGCTTAGAACACTGTTACGTTCCCAGTGCCCGACGAACACAGCTAGTTGAAAGCTGGCTTTTAGGCGAGCTTACTTGTGCGAGCTGAGATGAGGGCAGGACCCACCCGCATCCTGACTGCCCGTAGATGTAGGTCCCAGCATCCTTACTTTAGGTGCCGAAGAGGTTGTGTGAAAAGCTTGTGGAAGTGACAGGATTCTCCTCAAGTGTATCTGATCTCAATACAGACATTGCAAACGTCCTTGTTCAATGGGAGTGTAGCTCGGTCCCAGCTCCTATCAAAGTGTCTAGCAGACATCTGCCTGCAAAGCATACACACTTCCGAGAGTTGAGCTTATGGACTGTCCCTCCCACATCCTGCCTGCAGATACACCGAGTTCCTAACAGGCCTAGCCCCGATGGGTGCCTGAAGTGTTGTCAGACCTAAGTGGAAAGTCCCGGCCCACACGCCTAGTGCATCCAAGCACAATCCAGCGATTTCCTAGTATTCCCTGCATGAGTCAGGTGCTACATCCTAAGTGCCATACGAGAGAAACCAGCTGAACGCCTTGTCCAAAAGCAACTTACTTCGGAGAGTTGAGCTCACCCTCAGTACCTCACAGTTGCACAGTGCCTGCAGAAAGTTTCCAACATCTGCACCTCAGCAATTTGTCAGAGGCCTGTGAGACGCAAGTGGAATAAGCAGAGCTGGAGGGTGTCTCCAGCTACAGTGGAGGGGTATTCTGGGTACCTCCTGGCTTAGAGTAGTGCTACGCTCTCAGTGCCCTAAGAATGCAGCTACTTGAAAGCTGGCTTGGAGGCCTGCTTCCTTTGGCGAGCTGAAGTCAGAGCAGGACCCTCCCGAATCCTGACTGCCCGTAGACGTAGATCAGGCATCCTTATGTTAGGTGCCAAAGAGATTGTGTGAAATGCTTGTGGAAGTGACAGGATTCTCCTCAAGTGTATCTGATCTCAATACAGACATTGCAAACGTCCTTGTCAATGAGAGTGTAGCTCGGTCTTAGCTCCCATCAAAGTGTCTAGCAGACATCTGCCTGCAAAGCATACACACTTCCGAGAGCTGAGCTTATGGACTGTCCCTCCCACATCCTGCCTGCAGGTACACCGCGTTCCTAACATGCCTATCCCCGATGCGTGCCTGAAGTGTTGTCAAAGCTAAGTGGAAAGTCCCGGCCCACAAGACTAGTGCATCCAAGCTCAATGCAGCGATTTCCAGGTATTCCCTGCATGAGCCAGGTGCTACATCCTAAGTGCCATACGAGAGAAGCTAGCTGAACGCCTTGTCCAAAAGCAACTTACTTCGGAGAGTTGAGCTAACCCTCAGTCCCTCGCAGTTGCACTGCGCCTGCAGAAAGATTTTCCAACATCTGCATCACAGCCGTTTGTCAGAGTCTTGTGAGACGCAGGTGGAATAAGCATACCTGGAGGGTGTCTCCAGCTGCAGTGGAGGGGTATTCTGGGTACCTCCTGGCTTAGAGTACTGCGACGTTCTCAGTGCCCTAAGAACACAGCTAGTTGAAAGCTTGCTTGGAGGCATGCTTCGTTCTGCGAGCTGATGTCAGGGCAGGACCCACCCGCATCCTGACTGCCCGTAGACATAGGACCTAGCATCCTTATGTTTGGTGCTGGAAGAGGTTTTGTGCATAGCATGTGGAAGTGACAGGATTCTCCTCAAGTGTATCTGATCTCAATACAGACATTGCAAACGTCCTTGTTCAATGGGAGTGTAGCTCCGTCCTAGCTCCCATCAAAGTGTCTAGCAGACATCTGCATGGAAAGCATACACACTTCCGAGAGTTGAGCTTATGGACTGTCCCTCCCTCATCCTGCCTGCAGTTACACCACGCTCCTAACAGGCCTAGCCCCGATGCGTGCCTGAGTGTTGTGAGAGCTAAGTGGAAAGTCCCGGCCCACACGACTAGTGCTTCCAAGCTCAATCCAGGATTTCCTAGTATTTCCTGTATGAACCAGGTGCTACAGCCTAGTGCCATACGAGAGAAGCTAGCTGAACGCCTAGTCCAAAAGCAACATACTTCGGAGAGTTGAGCTAACCCTCAGTCCCTCGCAGTTGCACACTACCTGCAGAAAGATTTTCCAACATCTGCATCTGAGGCGTTTGTCAGAGGCTTGTGAGACGCAAGTGGAATAAGCAGACCTGGAGGGTGTCTCCAGCTGCAGTGGAGGGGTATTCTAGGTACCTCCTGGCTTAGAACACTGTTACATTCTCAGTGCCCGAGGAACGCAGCTAGTTGAAAGCTGGCTTTCAGGCGACCTTACTTGTGCGAGCTGAGATCAGGGCAGGACCCTCCCCCATCCTGACTTCCCATAGATGTAGGTCCCAGCATCCTTATTTTAGGTCCCGAAGAGGTTGTGTGAAAATCTTGTGGAAGTGACAGGATTCTCCTCAAGTGTATCTGATCTCAATACAGACATTGCAAACGTCCTTGTTCAATGGGAGTGTAGCTCGGTCCCAGCTCCTATCAAAGTGTCTAGCAGACATCTGCCTGCAAAGCATACACACTTCCGAGAGTTGAGCTTATGGACTGTCCCTCCCACATCCTGCCTGCAGATACACCGAGTTCCTAACAGGCCTAGCCCCGATGGGTGCCTGAAGTGTTGTCAGACCTAAGTGGAAAGTCCCGGCCCACACGACTAGTGCATCCAAGCACAATCCAGCGATTTCCTAGTATTCCCTGCATGAGCCAGGTGCTACATCCTAAGTGCCATACGAGAGAAGCTAGCTGAACGCCTTGTCCAAAAGCAACTTACTTCGGAGAGTTGAGCTAACCCTCAGTCCCTCGCAGTTGCACACTGCCTGCAGAAAGCTTTTCCAACATCTGCATCACAGCCGTTTGTCAGAGTCTTGTGAGACGCAGGTGGAATAAGCATACCTGGAGGGTGTCTCCAGCTGCAGTGGAGGGGTATTCTGGGTACCTCCTGGCTTAGAGTACTGCGACGATCTCAGTGCCCCAAGAACACAGCTAGTTGAAAGCTTGCTTGTAGGCATGCTTCGTTCTGCGAGCTGATGTCAGGGCAGGACCCACCCGCATCCTGACTGCCCGTAGACATAGGACCTAGCATCCTTATGTTTGGTGCTGGAAGAGGTTTTGTGCATAGCATGTGGAAGTGACAGGATTCTCCTCAAGTGTATCTGATCTCAATACAGACATTGCAAACGTCCTTGTTCAATGGGAGTGTAGCTCCGTCCTAGCTCCCATCAAAGTGTCTAGCAGACATCTGCATGGAAAGCATACACACTTCCGAGAGTTGAGCTTATGGACTGTCCCTCCCTCATCCTGCCTGCAGTTACACCACGCTCCTAACAGGCCTAGCCCCGATGCGTGCCTGAGTGTTGTGAGAGCTAAGTGGAAAGTCCCGGCCCACAAGACTAGTGCATCCAAGCTCAATCCAGTGATTTCCTAGTATTCCCTGTATGAACCAGGTGCTACATCCTAAGTGCCATACGAGAGAAGCTAGCTGAACGCCTAGTCCAAAAGCAACATACTTCGGAGAGTTGAGCTAACCCTCAGTCCCTCGCAGTTGCACACTACCTGCAGAAAGATTTTCCAACATCTGCATCTGAGCCGTTTGTCAGAGGCTTGTGAGACGCAAGTGGAATAAGCAGACCTGGAGGGTGTCTCCAGCTGCAGTGGAGTTGTATTCTAGGTACCTCCTGGCTTAGAACACTGTTACGTTCTCAGTGCCCGAGGAACGCAGCTAGTTGAAAGCTGGCTTTTAGGCGAGCTTACTTGTGCGAGCTGAGATCAGGGCAGGACCCGCCCCCATCCTGACTGCCCGTAGATGTAGGTCCCAGCATCCTTATTTTAGGTCCCGAAGAGGTTGTGTGAAAATCTTGTGGAAGTGACAGGATTCTCCTCAAGTGTATCTGATCTCAATACAGACATTGCAAACGTCCTTGTTCAATGAGAGTGTAGCTCGGTCCTAGCTCCCATCAAAGTGTCTAGCAGACATCTGCTACAAACCATACAGACGTCTCAGAGTTGAGCTTATGGACTGTCCCTCTCACATCCTGCCTGCAGGAACACCGCGCTCCTAACAGGCCTAGCCCCGATGCGTGCCTGAAGTGTTGTGAGAGGTAAGTGGAAATTCACGGCCCACAAGACTAGTGCATCCAAGCTCAAACCAGCGATTTCCTAGTATTCCCTGTATGAACCACGTGCTACATCCTAAGTGCCATACGACAGAAGCTAGCTGAACGCCTAGTCCAAAATCAACGTACCTTGGAGAGTTGAGCTAACCCTCAGTCCCTCACAGTTGCACAGTGCCTGCAGAAAGTTTCCAACATCTGCACCACAGCCATTTGTCAGAGTCTTGTGAGACGCAGTTGGAATAAGCAGACCTGGAAGGTGTCTCCAGCTGCAGTGGAGTTGTATTCTAGGTACCTCCTGGCTTAGAACACTGTTACGTTCCCAGTGCCCGACGAACACAGCTAGTTGAAAGCTGGCTTTTAGGCGAGCTTACTTGTGCGAGCTGAGATGAGGGCAGGACCCACCCGCATCCTGACTGCCCGTAGATGTAGGTCCCAGCATCCTTATTTTAGGTGCCGAAGAGGTTGTGTGAAAAGCTTGTGGAAGTGACAGGATTCTCCTCAAGTGTATCTGATCTCAATACAGACATTGCAAACGTCCTTGTTCAATGAGAGTGTAGCTCGGTCCTAGCTCCCATCAAAGTGTCTAGCAGACATCTGCCTGCAAAGCATACACACTTCCGAGAGTTGAGCTTATGGACTGTCCCTCCCACATCCTGCCTGGAGATACACCGCGTCCCTAACAGGCCTAGCCCCGATGCGTGCCTGAAGTGTTGTGAAAGCTAAGTGGAAAGTCCCGGCCCACAAGACTAGGCATCCAAGCTCAATCCAGCGATTTTCTAGTGTTCCCTGCATGAGCCAGGTGCTACATCCTAAGTGCCATACGAGAGAAGCTAGCTGAACGCCTTGTCCAAAAGCAACTT
Source organism: Vulpes vulpes (assembly GCF_048418805.1). Taxonomy (NCBI): domain Eukaryota; kingdom Metazoa; phylum Chordata; class Mammalia; order Carnivora; family Canidae; genus Vulpes; species Vulpes vulpes. Next base: position 31,486,916 of record NC_132795.1, read on the forward strand.
ACTTCGGAGAGTTGAGCTAACCCTCAGTCCCTCGCAGTTGCACACTGCCTGCAGAAAGGTTTTCCAACATCTGCATCACAGCCGTTTGTCAGAGTCTTGTGAGACGCAGGTGGAATAAGCATACCTGGAGGGTGTCTCCAGCTGCAGTGGAGGGGTATTCTGGGTACCTCCTGGCTTAGAGTACTGCGACGTTCTCAGTGCCTTAAGAACGCAGCTAGTTGAAAGCTTGCTTGTAGGCATGCTTCGTTCTGCGAGCTGATGTCAGGGCAGGACCCACCCGCATCCTGACTGCCCGTAGACATAGGACCTAGCATCCTTATGTTTGGTGCTGGAAGAGGTTTTGTGCATAGCATGTGGAAGTGACAGGATTCTCCTCAAGTGTATCTGATCTCAATACAGACATTGCAAACGTCCTTGTTCAATGGGAGTGTAGCTCGGTCCCAGCTCCTATCAAAGTGTCTAGCAGACATCTGCCTGCAAAGCATACACACTTCCGAGAGTTGAGCTTATGGACTGTCCCTCCCACATCCTGCCTGCAGATACACCGAGTTCCTAACAGGCCTAGCCCGGAAGCGTGCCTGAAGTGTTGTCAGACTTAAGTGGAAAGTCCCGGCCCACACGCCTAGTGCATCCAAGCACAATCCAGCGATTTCCTAGTATTCCCTGCATGAGTCAGGTGCTACATCCTAAGTGCCATACGAGAGAAACCAGCTGAACGCCTTGTCCAAAAGCAACTTACTTCGGAGAGTTGAGCTCACCCTCAGTACCTCACAGTTGCACAGTGCCTGCAGAAAGTTTCCAACATCTGCACCTCAGCAATTTGTCAGAGGCCTGTGAGACGCAAGTGGAATAAGCAGAGCTGGAGGGTGTCTCCAGCTACAGTGGAGGGGTATTCTGGGTACCTCCTGGCTTAGAGTAGTGCTACGCTCTCAGTGCCCTAAGAATGCAGCTACTTGAAAGCTGGCTTGGAGGCCTGCTTCCTTTGGCGAGCTGAAGTCAGAGCAGGACCCTCCCGAATCCTGACTGCCCGTAGACGTAGATCAGGCATCCTTATGTTAGGTGCCAAAGAGATTGTGTGAAATGCTTGTGGAAGTGACAGGATTCTCCTCAAGTGTATCTGATCTCAATACAGACATTGCAAACGTCCTTGTCAATGAGAGTGTAGCTCGGTCTTAGCTCCCATCAAAGTGTCTAGCAGACATCTGCCTGCAAAGCATACACACTTCCGAGAGCTGAGCTTATGGACTGTCCCTCCCACATCCTGCCTGCAGGTACACCGCGTTCCTAACATGCCTATCCCCGATGCGTGCCTGAAGTGTTGTCAAAGCTAAGTGGAAAGTCCCGGCCCACAAGACTAGTGCATCCAAGCTCAATGCAGCGATTTCCAGGTATTCCCTGCATGAGCCAGGTGCTACATCCTAAGTGCCATACGAGAGAAGCTAGCTGAACGCCTTGTCCAAAAGCAACTTACTTCGGAGAGTTGAGCTAACCCTCAGTCCCTCGCAGTTGCACTGCGCCTGCAGAAAGATTTTCCAACATCTGCATCACAGCCGTTTGTCAGAGTCTTGTGAGACGCAGGTGGAATAAGCATACCTGGAGGGTGTCTCCAGCTGCAGTGGAGGGGTATTCTGGGTACCTCCTGGCTTAGAGTACTGCGACGTTCTCAGTGCCCTAAGAACACAGCTAGTTGAAAGCTTGCTTGGAGGCATGCTTCGTTCTGCGAGCTGATGTCAGGGCAGGACCCACCCGCATCCTGACTGCCCGTAGACATAGGACCTAGCATCCTTATGTTTGGTGCTGGAAGAGGTTTTGTGCATAGCATGTGGAAGTGACAGGATTCTCCTCAAGTGTATCTGATCTCAATACAGACATTGCAAACGTCCTTGTTCAATGGGAGTGTAGCTCCGTCCTAGCTCCCATCAAAGTGTCTAGCAGACATCTGCATGGAAAGCATACACACTTCCGAGAGTTGAGCTTATGGACTGTCCCTCCCTCATCCTGCCTGCAGTTACACCACGCTCCTAACAGGCCTAGCCCCGATGCGTGCCTGAGTGTTGTGAGAGCTAAGTGGAAAGTCCCGGCCCACACGACTAGTGCTTCCAAGCTCAATCCAGGATTTCCTAGTATTTCCTGTATGAACCAGGTGCTACAGCCTAGTGCCATACGAGAGAAGCTAGCTGAACGCCTAGTCCAAAAGCAACATACTTCGGAGAGTTGAGCTAACCCTCAGTCCCTCGCAGTTGCACACTACCTGCAGAAAGATTTTCCAACATCTGCATCTGAGGCGTTTGTCAGAGGCTTGTGAGACGCAAGTGGAATAAGCAGACCTGGAGGGTGTCTCCAGCTGCAGTGGAGGGGTATTCTAGGTACCTCCTGGCTTAGAACACTGTTACATTCTCAGTGCCCGAGGAACGCAGCTAGTTGAAAGCTGGCTTTCAGGCGACCTTACTTGTGCGAGCTGAGATCAGGGCAGGACCCTCCCCCATCCTGACTTCCCATAGATGTAGGTCCCAGCATCCTTATTTTAGGTGCCGAAGAGGTTGTGTGAAAATCTTGTGGAAGTGACAGGATTCTCCTCAAGTGTATCTGATCTCAATACAGACATTGCAAACGTCCTTGTTCAATGGGAGTGTAGCTCGGTCCCAGCTCCTATCAAAGTGTCTAGCAGACATCTGCCTGCAAAGCATACACACTTCCGAGAGTTGAGCTTATGGACTGTCCCTCCCACATCCTGCCTGCAGATACACCGAGTTCCTAACAGGCCTAGCCCCGATGGGTGCCTGAAGTGTTGTCAGACCTAAGTGGAAAGTCCCGGCCCACACGACTAGTGCATCCAAGCACAATCCAGCGATTTCCTAGTATTCCCTGCATGAGCCAGGTGCTACATCCTAAGTGCCATACGAGAGAAGCTAGCTGAACGCCTTGTCCAAAAGCAACTTACTTCGGAGAGTTGAGCTAACCCTCAGTCCCTCGCAGTTGCACACTGCCTGCAGAAAGATTTTCCAACATCTGCATCACAGCCGTTTGTCAGAGTCTTGTGAGACGCAGGTGGAATAAGCATACCTGGAGGGTGTCTCCAGCTGCAGTGGAGGGGTATTCTGGGTACCTCCTGGCTTAGAGTACTGCGACGTTCTCAGTGCCCTAAGAACACAGCTAGTTGAAAGCTTGCTTGTAGGCATGCTTCGTTCTGCGAGCTGATGTCAGGGCAGGACCCACCCGCATCCTGACTGCCCGTAGACATAGGACCTAGCATCCTTATGTTTGGTGCTGGAAGAGGTTTTGTGCATAGCATGTGGAAGTGACAGGATTCTCCTCAAGTGTATCTGATCTCAATACAGACATTGCAAACGTCCTTGTTCAATGGGAGTGTAGCTCCGTCCTAGCTCCCATCAAAGTGTCTAGCAGACATCTGCATGGAAAGCATACACACTTCCGAGAGTTGAGCTTATGGACTGTCCCTCCCTCATCCTGCCTGCAGTTACACCACGCTCCTAACAGGCCTAGCCCCGATGCGTGCCTGAGTGTTGTGAGAGCTAAGTGGAAAGTCCCGGCCCACAAGACTAGTGCATCCAAGCTCAATCCAGTGATTTCCTAGTATTCCCTGTATGAACCAGGTGCTACATCCTAAGTGCCATACGAGAGAAGCTAGCTGAACGCCTAGTCCAAAAGCAACATACTTCGGAGAGTTGAGCTAACCCTCAGTCCCTCGCAGTGGCACACTACCTGCAGAAAGATTTTCCAACATCTGCATCTGAGCCGTTTGTCAGAGGCTTGTGAGACGCAAGTGGAATAAGCAGACCTGGAGGGTGTCTCCAGCTGCAGTGGAGTTGTATTCTAGGTACCTCCTGGCTTAGAACACTGTTACGTTCTCAGTGCCCGAGGAACGCAGCTAGTTGAAAGCTGGCTTTTAGGCGAGCTTACTTGTGCGAGCTGAGATCAGGGCAGGACCCGCCCCCATCCTGACTGCCCGTAGATGTAGGTCCCAGCATCCTTATTTTAGGTCCCGAAGAGGTTGTGTGAAAATCTTGTGGAAGTGACAGGATTCTCCTCAAGTGTATCTGATCTCAATACAGACATTGCAAACGTCCTTGTTCAATGAGAGTGTAGCTCGGTCCTAGCTCCCATCAAAGTGTCTAGCAGACATCTGCTACAAACCATACAGACGTCTCAGAGTTGAGCTTATGGACTGTCCCTCTCACATCCTGCCTGCAGGAACACCGCGCTCCTAACAGGCCTAGCCCCGATGCGTGCCTGAAGTGTTGTGAGAGGTAAGTGGAAATTCACGGCCCACAAGACTAGTGCATCCAAGCTCAAACCAGCGATTTCCTAGTATTCCCTGTATGAACCACGTGCTACATCCTAAGTGCCATACGAGAGAAGCTAGCTGAACGCCTTGTCCAAAATCAACGTACTTTGGAGAGTTGAGCTAACCCTCAGTCCCTCACAGTTGCACAGTGCCTGCAGAAAGTTTCCAACATCTGCACCACAGCCGTTTGTCAGAGTCTTGTGAGACGCAGGTGGAATAAGCAGACCTGGAAGGTGTCTCCAGCTGCAGTGGAGTTGTATTCTAGGTACCTCCTGGCTTAGAACACTGTTACGTTCCCAGTGCCCGACGAACACAGCTAGTTGAAAGCTGGCTTTTAGGCGAGCTTACTTGTGCGAGCTGAGATGAGGGCAGGACCCACCCGCATCCTGACTACCCGTAGATGTAGGTCCCAGCATCCTTATTTTAGGTGCCGAAGAGGTTGTGTGAAAAGCTTGTGGAAGTGACAGGATTCTCCTCAAGTGTATCTGATCTCAATACAGACATTGCAAACGTCCTTGTTCAATGAGAGTGTAGCTCGGTCCTAGCTCCCATCAAAGTGTCTAGCAGACATCTGCCTGCAAAGCATACACACTTCCGAGAGTTGAGCTTATGGACTGTCCCTCCCACATCCTACCTGGAGATACACCGCGTTCCTAACAGGCCTAGCCCCGATGCGTGCCTGAAGTGTTGTGAAAGCTAAGTGGAAAGTGCCGGCCCACAAGACGAGGCATCCAAGCTCAATCCAGCGATTTTCTAGTGTTCCCTGCATGAGCCAGGTGCTACATCCTAAGTGCCATACGAGAGAAGCTAGCTGAACGCCTTGTCCAAAAGCAACATACTTCGGAGAGTTGAGCTAACCCTCAGTCCCTCGCAGTTGCACACTGCCTGCAGAAAGGTTTTCCAACATCTGCATCACAGCCGTTTGTCAGAGTCTTGTGAGACGCAGGTGGAATAAGCATACCTGGAGGGTGTCTCCAGCTGCAGTGGAGGGGTATTCTGGGTACCTCCTGGCTTAGAGTACTGCGACGTTCTCAGTGCCTTAAGAACGCAGCTAGTTGAAAGCTTGCTTGGAGGCATGCTTCGTTCTGCGAGCTGATGTCAGGGCAGGACCCACCCGCATCCTGACTGCCCGTAGACATAGGACCTAGCATCCTTATGTTTGGTGCTGGAAGAGGTTTTGTGCATAGCATGTGGAAGTGACAGGATTCTCCTCAAGTGTATCTGATCTCAATACAGACATTGCAAACGTCCTTGTTCAATGGGAGTGTAGCTCGGTCCCAGCTCCCATCAAAGTGTCTAGCAGACATCTGCCTGCAAAGCATACACACTTCTGAGAGTTGAGCTTATGGACTGTCCCTCCCACATCCTGCCTGCAGATACACCGAGTTCCTAACAGGCCTAGCCCGGATGCGTGCCTGAAGTGTTGTCAGACCTAAGTGGAAAGTCCCGGCCCACACGACTAGTGCATCCAAGCACAATCCAGCGATTTCCTAGTATTCCCTGCATGAGCCAGGTGCTACATCCTAAGTGCCATACGAGAGAAACCAGCTGAACGCCTTGTCCAAAAGCAACTTACTTCGGAGAGTTGAGCTCACCCTCAGTACCTCACAGTTGCACAGTGCCTGCAGAAAGTTTCCAACATCTGCACCTCAGCAATTTGTCAGAGGCCTGTGAGACGCAAGTGGAATAAGCAGAGCTGGAGGGTGTCTCCAGCTACAGTGGAGGGGTATTCTGGGTACCTCCTGGCTTAGAGTACTGCTACGCTCTCAGTGCCCTAAGAATGCAGCTACTTGAAAGCTGGCTTGGAGGCCTGCTTCCTTTGGCGAGCTGAAGTCAGAGCAGGACCCTCCCGAATCCTGACTGCCCGTAGACGTAGGTCAGGCATCCTTATGTTAGGTGCCAAAGAGATTGTGTGAAATGCTTGTGGAAGTGACAGGATTCTCCTCAAGTGTATCTGATCTCAATACAGACATTGCAAACGTCCTTGTCAATGAGAGTGTAGCTCGGTCTTAGCTCCCATCAAAGTGTCTAGCAGACATCTGCCTGCAAAGCATACACACTTCCGAGAGCTGAGCTTATGGACTGTCCCTCCCACATCCTGCCTGCAGGTACACCGCGTTCCTAACATGCCTATCCCCGATGCGTGCCTAAAGTGTTGTCAGAGCTAAGTGGAAAGTCCCGGCCCACAAGACTAGTGCATCCAAGCTCAATGCAGCGATTTCCAGGTATTCCCTGCATGAGCCAGGTGCTACATCCTAAGTGCCATACGAGAGAAGCTAGCTGAACGCCTAGTCCAAAAGCAACTTACTTCGGAGAGTTGAGCTAACCCTCAGTCCCTCGCAGTTGCACACTACCTGCAGAAAGATTTTCCAACATCTGCATCTGAGCCGTTTGTCAGAGTCTTGTGAGACGCAGGTGGAATAAGCAGACCAGGAAGGTGTCTCCAGCTGCAGTGGAGTTGTATTCTAGGTACCTCCTGGCTTAGAACACTGTTACGTTCTCAGTGCCCGAGGAACGCAGCTATTTGAAAGCTGGCTTTTAGGCGAGCTTACTTGTGCGAGCTGAGATCAGGGCAGGACCCGCCCCCATCCTGACTGCCCGTAGATGTAGGTCCCAGCATCCTTATTTTAGGTCCCGAAGAGGTTGTGTGAAAATCTTGTGGAAGTGACAGGATTCTCCTCAAGTGTATCTGATCTCAATACAGACATTGCAAACGTCCTTGTTCAATGAGAGTGTAGCTCGGTCCTAGCTCCCATCAAAGTGTCTAGCAGACATCTGCTACAAACCATACAGACGTCTCAGAGTTGAGCTTATGGCCTGTCCCTCCCACATCCTGCCTGCAGGTACTCCTCGCTCCTAACAGGCCTAGGCTCGATGGGTAACTGAAGTGTTGTGAGAGGTAACTGGAAAGTCCCGGCCAACAATACTAGTGCCTCCAAGCTCAATCCAGCGATTTCCTAGTATTCCCTGTATGAACCACGTGCTACATCCTAAGTGCCATACGAGAGAAGCTAGCTGAACGCCTTGTCCAAAATCAACGTACCTTGGAGAGTTGAGCTAACCCTCAGTCCCTCACAGTTGCACAGTGCCTGCAGAAAGTTTCCAACATCTGCACCACAGCCATTTGTCAGAGTCTTGTGAGACGCAGGTGGAATAAGCAGACCTGGAAGGTGTCTCCAGCTGCAGTGGAGTTGTATTCTAGGTACCTCCTGGCTTAGAACACTGTTACGTTCCCAGTGCCCGACGAACACAGCTAGTTGAAAGCTGGCTTTTAGGCGAGCTTACTTGTGCGAGCTGAGATGAGGGCAGGACCCACCCGCATCCTGACTGCCCGTAGATGTAGGTCCCAGCATCCTTATTTTAGGTGCCGAAGAGGTTGTGTGAAAAGCTTGTGGAAGTGACAGGATTCTCCTCAAGTGTATCTGATCTCAATACAGACATTGCAAACGTCCTTGTTCAATGAGAGTGTAGCTCGGTCCTAGCTCCCATCAAAGTGTCTAGCAGACATCTGCCTGCAAAGCATACACACTTCCGAGAGTTGAGCTTATGGGCTGTCCCTCCCACATCCTGCCTGGAGATACACCGCGTTCCTAACAGGCCTAGCCCCGATGCGTGCCTGAAGTGTTGTGAAAGCTAAGTGGAAAGTCCCGTCCCACAAGACTAGGCATCCAAGCACAATCCAGCGATTTTCTAGTGTTCCCTGCATGAGCCAGGTGCTACATCCTAAGTGCCATACGAGAGAAGCTAGCTGAACGCCTTCTCCAAAAGCAATTTACTTCGGAGAGTTGAGCTAACCCTCAGTCCCTCGCAGTTGCACACTGCCTGCAGAAAGCTTTTCCAACATCTGCATCACAGCCGTTTGTCAGAGTCTTGTGAGACGCAGGTGGAATAAGCATACCTGGAGGGTGTCTCCAGCTGCAGTGGAGGGGTATTCTGGGTACCTCCTGGCTTAGAGTACTGCGACGTTCTCAGTGCCCCAAGAACACAGCTAGTTGAAAGCTTGCTTGTAGGCATGCTTCGTTCTGCGAGCTGATGTCAGGGCAGGACCCACCCTCATCCTGACTGCCCGTAGACATAGGACCTAGCATCCTTATGTTTGGTGCTGGAAGAGGTTTTGTGCATAGCATGTGGAAGAGACAGGATTCTCCTCAAGTGTATCTGATCTCAACACAGACATTGCAAACTTCCTTGTTCAATGGGAGTGTAGCTCCGTCCTAGCTCCCATCAAAGTGTCTAGCAGACATCTGCATGGAAAGCATACACACTTCCGAGAGTTGAGCTTATGGACTGTCCCTCCCTCATCCTGCCTGCAGTTACACCACGCTCCTAATAGGCCTAGCCCGGATGCGTGCCTGAAGTGTTGTCAGACCTAAGTGGAAAGTCCCGGCCCACACGACTAGTGCATCCAAGCACAATCCAGCGATTTCCTAGTATTCCCTGCATGAGCCAGGTGCTACATCCTAAGTGCCATACGAGAGAAACCAGCTGAACGCCTTGTCCAAAAGCAACTTACTTCGGAGAGTTGAGCTCACCCTCAGTACCTCACAGTTGCACAGTGCCTGCAGAAAGTTTCCAACATCTGCACCTCAGCAATTTGTCAGAGGCCTGTGAGACGCAAGTGGAATAAGCAGAGCTGGAGGGTGTCTCCAGCTACAGTGGAGGGGTATTCTGGGTACCTCCTGGCTTAGAGTACTGCTACGCTCTCAGTGCCCTAAGAATGCAGCTACTTGAAAGCTGGCTTGGAGGCCTGCTTCCTTTGGCGAGCTGAAGTCAGAGCAGGACCCTCCCGAATCCTGACTGCCCGTAGACGTAGGTCAGGCATCCTTATGTTAGGTGCCAAAGAGATTGTGTGAAATGCTTGTGGAAGTGACAGGATTCTCCTCAAGTGTATCTGATCTCAATACAGACATTGCAAACGTCCTTGTCAATGAGAGTGTAGCTCGGTCTTAGCTCCCATCAAAGTGTCTAGCAGACATCTGCCTGCAAAGCATACACACTTCCGAGAGCTGAGCTTATGGACTGTCCCTCCCACATCCTGCCTGCAGGTACACCGCGTTCCTAACATGCCTATCCCCGATGCGTGCCTAAAGTGTTGTCAGAGCTAAGTGGAAAGTCCCGGCCCACAAGACTAGTGCATCCAAGCTCAATGCAGCGATTTCCAGGTATTCCCTGCATGAGCCAGGTGCTACATCCTAAGTGCCATACGAGAGAAGCTAGCTGAACGCCTAGTCCAAAAGCAACTTACTTCGGAGAGTTGAGCTAACCCTCAGTCCCTCGCAGTTGCACACTACCTGCAGAAAGATTTTCCAACATCTGCATCTGAGCCGTTTGTCAGAGTCTTGTGAGACGCAGGTGGAATAAGCAGACCAGGAAGGTGTCTCCAGCTGCAGTGGAGTTGTATTCTAGGTACCTCCTGGCTTAGAACACTGTTACGTTCTCAGTGCCCGAGGAACGCAGCTATTTGAAAGCTGGCTTTTAGGCGAGCTTACTTGTGCGAGCTGAGATCAGGGCAGGACCCGCCCCCATCCTGACTGCCCGTAGATGTAGGTCCCAGCATCCTTATTTTAGGTCCCGAAGAGGTTGTGTGAAAATCTTGTGGAAGTGACAGGATTCTCCTCAAGTGTATCTGATCTCAATACAGACATTGCAAACGTCCTTGTTCAATGAGAGTGTAGCTCGGTCCTAGCTCCCATCAAAGTGTCTAGCAGACATCTGCTACAAACCATACAGACGTCTCAGAGTTGAGCTTATGGCCTGTCCCTCCCACATCCTGCCTGCAGGTACTCCTCGCTCCTAACAGGCCTAGGCTCGATGGGTAACTGAAGTGTTGTGAGAGGTAACTGGAAAGTCCCGGCCAACAATACTAGTGCCTCCAAGCTCAATCCAGCGATTTCCTAGTATTCCCTGTATGAACCACGTGCTACATCCTAAGTGCCATACGAGAGAAGCTAGCTGAACGCCTTGTCCAAAATCAACGTACCTTGGAGAGTTGAGCTAACCCTCAGTCCCTCACAGTTGCACAGTGCCTGCAGAAAGTTTCCAACATCTGCACCACAGCCATTTGTCAGAGTCTTGTGAGACGCAGGTGGAATAAGCAGACCTGGAAGGTGTCTCCAGCTGCAGTGGAGTTGTATTCTAGGTACCTCCTGGCTTAGAACACTGTTATGTTCCCAGTGCCCGACGAACACAGCTAGTTGAAAGCTGGCTTTTAGGCGAGCTTACTTGTGCGAGCTGAGATGAGGGCAGGACCCACCCGCATCCTGACTGCCCGTAGATGTAGGTCCCAGCATCCTTATTTTAGGTGCCGAAGAGGTTGTGTGAAAAGCTTGTGGAAGTGACAGGATTCTCCTCAAGTGTATCTGATCTCAATACAGACATTGCAAACGTCCTTGTTCAATGAGAGTGTAGCTCGGTCCTAGCTCCCATCAAAGTGTCTAGCAGACATCTGCCTGCAAAGCATACACACTTCTGAGAGTTGAGCTTATGGGCTGTCCCTCCCACATCCTGCCTGGAGATACACCGCGTTCCTAACAGGCCTAGCCCCGATGCGTGCCTGAAGTGTTGTGAAAGCTAAGTGGAAAGTCCCGTCCCACAAGACTAGGCATCCAAGCACAATCCAGCGATTTTCTAGTGTTCCCTGCATGAGCCAGGTGCTACATCCTAAGTGCCATACGAGAGAAGCTAGCTGAACGCCTTCTCCAAAAGCAATTTACTTCGGAGAGTTGAGCTAACCCTCAGTCCCTCGCAGTTGCACACTGCCTGCAGAAAGCTTTTCCAACATCTGCATCACAGCCGTTTGTCAGAGTCTTGTGAGACGCAGGTGGAATAAGCATACCTGGAGGGTGTCTCCAGCTGCAGTGGAGGGGTATTCTGGGTACCTCCTGGCTTAGAGTACTGCGACGTTCTCAGTGCCCCAAGAACACAGCTAGTTGAAAGCTTGCTTGTAGGCATGCTTCGTTCTGCGAGCTGATGTCAGGGCAGGACCCACCCTCATCCTGACTGCCCGTAGACATAGGACCTAGCATCCTTATGTTTGGTGCTGGAAGAGGTTTTGTGCATAGCATGTGGAAGAGACAGGATTCTCCTCAAGTGTATCTGATCTCAACACAGACATTGCAAACTTCCTTGTTCAATGGGAGTGTAGCTCCGTCCTAGCTCCCATCAAAGTGTCTAGCAGACATCTGCATGGAAAGCATACACACTTCCGAGAGTTGAGCTTATGGACTGTCCCTCCCTCATCCTGCCTGCAGTTACACCACGCTCCTAATAGGCCTAGCCCGGATGCGTGCCTGAAGTGTTGTCAGACCTAAGTGGAAAGTCCCGGCCCACACGACTAGTGCATCCAAGCACAATCCAGCGATTTCCTAGTATTCCCTGCATGAGCCAGGTGCTACATCCTAAGTGCCATACGAGAGAAACCAGCTGAACGCCTTGTCCAAAAGCAACTTACATCGGAGAGTTGAGCTCACCCTCAGTACCTCACAGTTGCACACTGCCTGCAGAAAGTTTCCAACATCTGCACCTCAGCAATTTGTCAGAGGCCTGTGAGACGCAAGTGGAATAAGCAGAGCTGGAGGGTGTCTCCAGCTACAGTGGAGGGGTATTCTGGGTACCTCCTGGCTTAGAGTACTGCTACGCTCTCAGTGCCCTAAGAATGCAGCTACTTGAAAGCTGGCTTGGAGGCCTGCTTCCTTTGGCGAGCTGAAGTCAGAGCAGGACCCTCCCGAATCCTGACTGCCCGTAGACGTAGGTCAGGCATCCTTATGTTAGGTGCCAAAGAGATTGTGTGAAATGCTTGTGGAAGTGACAGGATTCTCCTCAAGTGTATCTGATCTCAATACAGACATTGCAAACGTCCTTGTCAATGAGAGTGTAGCTCGGTCTTAGCTCCCATCAAAGTGTCTAGCAGACATCTGCCTGCAAAGCATACACACTTCCGAGAGCTGAGCTTATGGACTGTCCCTCCCACATCCTGCCTGCAGGTACACCGCGTTCCTAACATGCCTATCCCCGATGCGTGCCTAAAGTGTTGTCAGAGCTAAGTGGAAAGTCCCGGCCCACAAGACTAGTGCATCCAAGCTCAATGCAGCGATTTCCAGGTATTCCCTGCATGAGCCAGGTGCTACATCCTAAGTGCCATACGAGAGAAGCTAGCTGAACGCCTAGTCCAAAAGCAACTTACTTCGGAGAGTTGAGCTAACCCTCAGTCCCTCGCAGTTGCACACTACCTGCAGAAAGATTTTCCAACATCTGCATCTGAGCCGTTTGTCAGAGTCTTGTGAGACGCAGGTGGAATAAGCAGACCAGGAAGGTGTCTCCAGCTGCAGTGGAGTTGTATTCTAGGTACCTCCTGGCTTAGAACACTGTTACGTTCTCAGTGCCCGAGGAACGCAGCTAGTTGAAAGCTGGCTTTTAGGCGAGCTTACTTGTGCGAGCTGAGATCAGGGCAGGACCCGCCCCCATCCTGACTGCCCGTAGATGTAGGTCCCAGCATCCTTATTTTAGGTCCCGAAGAGGTTGTGTGAAAATCTTGTGGAAGTGACAGGATTCTCCTCAAGTGTATCTGATCTCAATACAGACATTGCAAACGTCCTTGTTCAATGAGAGTGTAGCTCGGTCCTAGCTCCCATCAAAGTGTCTAGCAGACATCTGCTACAAACCATACAGACGTCTCAGAGTTGAGCTTATGGCCTGTCCCTCCCACATCCTGCCTGCAGGTACTCCTCGCTCCTAACAGGCCTAGGCTCGATGGGTAACTGAAGTGTTGTGAGAGGTAACTGGAAAGTCCCGGCCAACAATACTAGTGCCTCCAAGCTCAATCCAGCGATTTCCTAGTATTCCCTGTATGAACCACGTGCTACATCCTAAGTGCCATACGAGAGAAGCTAGCTGAACGCCTTGTCCAAAATCAACGTACCTTGGAGAGTTGAGCTAACCCTCAGTCCCTCACAGTTGCACAGTGCCTGCAGAAAGTTTCCAACATCTGCACCACAGCCATTTGTCAGAGTCTTGTGAGACGCAGGTGGAATAAGCAGACCTGGAAGGTGTCTCCAGCTGCAGTGGAGTTGTATTCTAGGTACCTCCTGGCTTAGAACACTGTTACGTTCCCAGTGCCCGACGAACACAGCTAGTTGAAAGCTGGCTTTTAGGCGAGCTTACTTGTGCGAGCTGAGATGAGGGCAGGACCCACCCGCATCCTGACTGCCCGTAGATGTAGGTCCCAGCATCCTTATTTTAGGTGCCGAAGAGGTTGTGTGAAAAGCTTGTGGAAGTGACAGGATTCTCCTCAAGTGTATCTGATCTCAATACAGACATTGCAAACGTCCTTGTTCAATGAGAGTGTAGCTTGGTCCTAGCTCCCATCAAAGTGTCTAGCAGACATCTGCCTGCAAAGCATACACACTTCCGAGAGTTGAGCTTATGGGCTGTCCCTCCCACATCCTGCCTGGAGATACACCGCGTTCCTAACAGGCCTAGCCCCGATGCGTGCCTGAAGTGTTGTGAAAGCTAAGTGGAAAGTCCCGGCCCACAAGACTAGGCATCCAAGCTCAATCCAGCGATTTTCTAGTGTTCCCTGCATGAGCCAGGTGCTACATCCTAAGTGCCATACGAGAGAAGCTAGCTGAACGCCTTGTCCAAAAGCAACTTACTTCGGAGAGTTGAGCTAACCCTCAGTCCCTCGCAGTTGCACACTGCCTGCAGAAAGCTTTTCCAACATCTGCATCACAGCCGTTTGTCAGAGTCTTGTGAGACGCAGGTGGAATAAGCATACCTGGAGGGTGTCTCCAGCTGCAGTGGAGGGGTATTCTGGGTACCTCCTGGCTTAGAGTACTGCGACGATCTCAGTGCCCCAAGAACACAGCTAGTTGAAAGCTTGCTTGTAGGCATGCTTCGTTCTGCGAGCTGATGTCAGGGCAGGACCCACCCGCATCCTGACTGCCCGTAGACATAGGACCTAGCATCCTTATGTTTGGTGCTGGAAGAGGTTTTGTGCATAGCATGTGGAAGTGACAGGATTCTCCTCAAGTGTATCTGATCTCAATACAGACATTGCAAACGTCCTTGTTCAATGGGAGTGTAGCTCCGTCCTAGCTCCCATCAAAGTGTCTAGCAGACATCTGCATGGAAAGCATACACACTTCCGAGAGTTGAGCTTATGGACTGTCCCTCCCTCATCCTGCCTGCAGTTACACCACGCTCCTAACAGGCCTAGCCCCGATGCGTGCCTGAGTGTTGTGAGAGCTAAGTGGTAAGTCCCGGCCCACAAGACTAGTGCATCCAAGCTCAATCCAGTGATTTCCTAGTATTCCCTGTATGAACCAGGTGCTACATCCTAAGTGCCATACGAGAGAAGCTAGCTGAACGCCTAGTCCAAAAGCAACATACTTCGGAGAGTTGAGGTAACCCTCAGTCCCTCGCAGTTGCACACTACCTGCAGAAAGATTTTCCAACATCTGCATCTGAGCCGTTTGTCAGAGGCTTGTGAGACGCAAGTGGAATAAGCAGACCTGGAGGGTGTCTCCAGCTGCAGTGGAGTTGTATTCTAGGTACCTCCTGGCTTAGAACACTGTTACGTTCTCAGTGCCCGAGGAACGCAGCTAGTTGAAAGCTGGCTTTTAGGCGAGCTTACTTGTGCGAGCTGAGATCAGGGCAGGACCCGCCCCCATCCTGACTGCCCGTAGATGTAGGTCCCAGCATCCTTATTTTAGGTCCCGAAGAGGTTGTGTGAAAATCTTGTGGAAGTGACAGGATTCTCCTCAAGTGTATCTGATCTCAATACAGACATTGCAAACGTCCTTGTTCAATGAGAGTGTAGCTCGGTCCTAGCTCCCATCAAAGTGTCTAGCAGACATCTGCTACAAACCATACAGACGTCTCAGAGTTGAGCTTATGGCCTGTCCCTCCCACATCCTGCCTGCAGGTACTCCTCGCTCCTAACAGGCCTAGGCTCGATGGGTAACTGAAGTGTTGTGAGAGGTAACTGGAAAGTCCCGGCCAACAATACTAGTGCCTCCAAGCTCAATCCAGCGATTTCCTAGTATTCCCTGTATGAACCACGTGCTACATCCTAAGTGCCATACGAGAGAAGCTAGCTGAACGCCTTGTCCAAAATCAACGTACCTTGGAGAGTTGAGCTAACCCTCAGTCCCTCACAGTTGCACAGTGCCTGCAGAAAGTTTCCAACATCTGCACCACAGCCATTTGTCAGAGTCTTGTGAGACGCAGGTGGAATAAGCAGACCTGGAAGGTGTCTCCAGCTGCAGTGGAGTTGTATTCTAGGTACCTCCTGGCTTAGAACACTGTTACGTTCCCAGTGCCCGACGAACACAGCTAGTTGAAAGCTGGCTTTTAGGCGAGCTTACTTGTGCGAGCTGAGATGAGGGCAGGACCCACCCGCATCCTGACTGCCCGTAGATGTAGGTCCCAGCATCCTTATTTTAGGTGCCGAAGAGGTTGTGTGAAAAGCTTGTGGAAGTGACAGGATTCTCCTCAAGTGTATCTGATCTCAATACAGACATTGCAAACGTCCTTGTTCAATGAGAGTGTAGCTCGGTCCTAGCTCCCATCAAAGTGTCTAGCAGACATCTGCCTGCAAAGCATACACACTTCCGAGAGTTGAGCTTATGGGCTGTCCCTCCCACATCCTGCCTGGAGATACACCGCGTTCCTAACAGGCCTAGCCCCGATGCGTGCCTGAAGTGTTGTGAAAGCTAAGTGGAAAGTCCCGTCCCACAAGACTAGGCATCCAAGCACAATCCAGCGATTTTCTAGTGTTCCCTGCATGAGCCAGGTGCTACATCCTAAGTGCCATACGAGAGAAGCTAGCTGAACGCCTTCTCCAAAAGCAATTTACTTCGGAGAGTTGAGCTAACCCTCAGTCCCTCGCAGTTGCACACTGCCTGCAGAAAGCTTTTCCAACATCTGCATCACAGCCGTTTGTCAGAGTCTTGTGAGACGCAGGTGGAATAAGCATACCTGGAGGGTGTCTCCAGCTGCAGTGGAGGGGTATTCTGGGTACCTCCTGGCTTAGAGTACTGCGACGTTCTCAGTGCCCCAAGAACACAGCTAGTTGAAAGCTTGCTTGTAGGCATGCTTCGTTCTGCGAGCTGATGTCAGGGCAGGACCCACCCTCATCCTGACTGCCCGTAGACATAGGACCTAGCATCCTTATGTTTGGTGCTGGAAGAGGTTTTGTGCATAGCATGTGGAAGAGACAGGATTCTCCTCAAGTGTATCTGATCTCAACACAGACATTGCAAACTTCCTTGTTCAATGGGAGTGTAGCTCCGTCCTAGCTCCCATCAAAGTGTCTAGCAGACATCTGCATGGAAAGCATACACACTTCCGAGAGTTGAGCTTATGGACTGTCCCTCCCTCATCCTGCCTGCAGTTACACCACGCTCCTAATAGGCCTAGCCCGGATGCGTGCCTGAAGTGTTGTCAGACCTAAGTGGAAAGTCCCGGCCCACACGACTAGTGCATCCAAGCACAATCCAGCGATTTCCTAGTATTCCCTGCATGAGCCAGGTGCTACATCCTAAGTGCCATACGAGAGAAACCAGCTGAACGCCTTGTCCAAAAGCAACTTACTTCGGAGAGTTGAGCTCACCCTCAGTACCTCACAGTTGCACAGTGCCTGCAGAAAGTTTCCAACATCTGCACCTCAGCAATTTGTCAGAGGCCTGTGAGACGCAAGTGGAATAAGCAGAGCTGGAGGGTGTCTCCAGCTACAGTGGAGGGGTATTCTGGGTACCTCCTGGCTTAGAGTACTGCTACGCTCTCAGTGCCCTAAGAATGCAGCTACTTGAAAGCTGGCTTGGAGGCCTGCTTCCTTTGGCGAGCTGAAGTCAGAGCAGGACCCTCCCGAATCCTGACTGCCCGTAGACGTAGGTCAGGCATCCTTATGTTAGGTGCCAAAGAGATTGTGTGAAATGCTTGTGGAAGTGACAGGATTCTCCTCAAGTGTATCTGATCTCAATACAGACATTGCAAACGTCCTTGTCAATGAGAGTGTAGCTCGGTCTTAGCTCCCATCAAAGTGTCTAGCAGACATCTGCCTGCAAAGCATACACACTTCCGAGAGCTGAGCTTATGGACTGTCCCTCCCACATCCTGCCTGCAGGTACACCGCGTTCCTAACATGCCTATCCCCGATGCGTGCCTAAAGTGTTGTCAGAGCTAAGTGGAAAGTCCCGGCCCACAAGACTAGTGCATCCAAGCTCAATGCAGCGATTTCCAGGTATTCCCTGCATGAGCCAGGTGCTACATCCTAAGTGCCATACGAGAGAAGCTAGCTGAACGCCTAGTCCAAAAGCAACTTACTTCGGAGAGTTGAGCTAACCCTCAGTCCCTCGCAGTTGCACACTACCTGCAGAAAGATTTTCCAACATCTGCATCTGAGCCGTTTGTCAGAGTCTTGTGAGACGCAGGTGGAATAAGCAGACCAGGAAGGTGTCTCCAGCTGCAGTGGAGTTGTATTCTAGGTACCTCCTGGCTTAGAACACTGTTACGTTCTCAGTGCCCGAGGAACGCAGCTATTTGAAAGCTGGCTTTTAGGCGAGCTTACTTGTGCGAGCTGAGATCAGGGCAGGACCCGCCCCCATCCTGACTGCCCGTAGATGTAGGTCCCAGCATCCTTATTTTAGGTCCCGAAGAGGTTGTGTGAAAATCTTGTGGAAGTGACAGGATTCTCCTCAAGTGTATCTGATCTCAATACAGACATTGCAAACGTCCTTGTTCAATGAGAGTGTAGCTCGGTCCTAGCTCCCATCAAAGTGTCTAGCAGACATCTGCTACAAACCATACAGACGTCTCAGAGTTGAGCTTATGGCCTGTCCCTCCCACATCCTGCCTGCAGGTACTCCTCGCTCCTAACAGGCCTAGGCTCGATGGGTAACTGAAGTGTTGTGAGAGGTAACTGGAAAGTCCCGGCCAACAATACTAGTGCCTCCAAGCTCAATCCAGCGATTTCCTAGTATTCCCTGTATGAACCACGTGCTACATCCTAAGTGCCATACGAGAGAAGCTAGCTGAACGCCTTGTCCAAAATCAACGTACCTTGGAGAGTTGAGCTAACCCTCAGTCCCTCACAGTTGCACAGTGCCTGCAGAAAGTTTCCAACATCTGCACCACAGCCATTTGTCAGAGTCTTGTGAGACGCAGGTGGAATAAGCAGACCTGGAAGGTGTCTCCAGCTGCAGTGGAGTTGTATTCTAGGTACCTCCTGGCTTAGAACACTGTTACGTTCCCAGTGCCCGACGAACACAGCTAGTTGAAAGCTGGCTTTTAGGCGAGCTTACTTGTGCGAGCTGAGATGAGGGCAGGACCCACCCGCATCCTGACTGCCCGTAGATGTAGGTCCCAGCATCCTTATTTTAGGTGCCGAAGAGGTTGTGTGAAAAGCTTGTGGAAGTGACAGGATTCTCCTCAAGTGTATCTGATCTCAATACAGACATTGCAAACGTCCTTGTTCAATGAGAGTGTAGCTCGGTCCTAGCTCCCATCAAAGTGTCTAGCAGACATCTGCCTGCAAAGCATACACACTTCCGAGAGTTGAGCTTATGGGCTGTCCCTCCCACATCCTGCCTGGAGATACACCGCGTTCCTAACAGGCCTAGCCCCGATGCGTGCCTGAAGTGTTGTGAAAGCTAAGTGGAAAGTCCCGTCCCACAAGACTAGGCATCCAAGCACAATCCAGCGATTTTCTAGTGTTCCCTGCATGAGCCAGGTGCTACATCCTAAGTGCCATACGAGAGAAGCTAGCTGAACGCCTTCTCCAAAAGCAATTTACTTCGGAGAGTTGAGCTAACCCTCAGTCCCTCGCAGTTGCACACTGCCTGCAGAAAGCTTTTCCAACATCTGCATCACAGCCGTTTGTCAGAGTCTTGTGAGACGCAGGTGGAATAAGCATACCTGGAGGGTGTCTCCAGCTGCAGTGGAGGGGTATTCTGGGTACCTCCTGGCTTAGAGTACTGCGACGTTCTCAGTGCCCCAAGAACACAGCTAGTTGAAAGCTTGCTTGTAGGCATGCTTCGTTCTGCGAGCTGATGTCAGGGCAGGACCCACCCTCATCCTGACTGCCCGTAGACATAGGACCTAGCATCCTTATGTTTGGTGCTGGAAGAGGTTTTGTGCATAGCATGTGGAAGAGACAGGATTCTCCTCAAGTGTATCTGATCTCAACACAGACATTGCAAACTTCCTTGTTCAATGGGAGTGTAGCTCCGTCCTAGCTCCCATCAAAGTGTCTAGCAGACATCTGCATGGAAAGCATACACACTTCCGAGAGTTGAGCTTATGGACTGTCCCTCCCTCATCCTGCCTGCAGTTACACCACGCTCCTAATAGGCCTAGCCCGGATGCGTGCCTGAAGTGTTGTCAGACCTAAGTGGAAAGTCCCGGCCCACACGACTAGTGCATCCAAGCACAATCCAGCGATTTCCTAGTATTCCCTGCATGAGCCAGGTGCTACATCCTAAGTGCCATACGAGAGAAACCAGCTGAACGCCTTGTCCAAAAGCAACTTACATCGGAGAGTTGAGCTCACCCTCAGTACCTCACAGTTGCACACTGCCTGCAGAAAGTTTCCAACATCTGCACCTCAGCAATTTGTCAGAGGCCTGTGAGACGCAAGTGGAATAAGCAGAGCTGGAGGGTGTCTCCAGCTACAGTGGAGGGGTATTCTGGGTACCTCCTGGCTTAGAGTACTGCTACGCTCTCAGTGCCCTAAGAATGCAGCTACTTGAAAGCTGGCTTGGAGGCCTGCTTCCTTTGGCGAGCTGAAGTCAGAGCAGGACCCTCCCGAATCCTGACTGCCCGTAGACGTAGGTCAGGCATCCTTATGTTAGGTGCCAAAGAGATTGTGTGAAATGCTTGTGGAAGTGACAGGATTCTCCTCAAGTGTATCTGATCTCAATACAGACATTGCAAACGTCCTTGTCAATGAGAGTGTAGCTCGGTCTTAGCTCCCATCAAAGTGTCTAGCAGACATCTGCCTGCAAAGCATACACACTTCCGAGAGCTGAGCTTATGGACTGTCCCTCCCACATCCTGCCTGCAGGTACACCGCGTTCCTAACATGCCTATCCCCGATGCGTGCCTAAAGTGTTGTCAGAGCTAAGTGGAAAGTCCCGGCCCACAAGACTAGTGCATCCAAGCTCAATGCAGCGATTTCCAGGTATTCCCTGCATGAGCCAGGTGCTACATCCTAAGTGCCATACGAGAGAAGCTAGCTGAACGCCTAGTCCAAAAGCAACTTACTTCGGAGAGTTGAGCTAACCCTCAGTCCCTCGCAGTTGCACACTACCTGCAGAAAGATTTTCCAACATCTGCATCTGAGCCGTTTGTCAGAGTCTTGTGAGACGCAGGTGGAATAAGCAGACCAGGAAGGTGTCTCCAGCTGCAGTGGAGTTGTATTCTAGGTACCTCCTGGCTTAGAACACTGTTACGTTCTCAGTGCCCGAGGAACGCAGCTAGTTGAAAGCTGGCTTTTAGGCGAGCTTACTTGTGCGAGCTGAGATCAGGGCAGGACCCGCCCCCATCCTGACTGCCCGTAGATGTAGGTCCCAGCATCCTTATTTTAGGTCCCGAAGAGGTTGTGTGAAAATCTTGTGGAAGTGACAGGATTCTCCTCAAGTGTATCTGATCTCAATACAGACATTGCAAACGTCCTTGTTCAATGAGAGTGTAGCTCGGTCCTAGCTCCCATCAAAGTGTCTAGCAGACATCTGCTACAAACCATACAGACGTCTCAGAGTTGAGCTTATGGCCTGTCCCTCCCACATCCTGCCTGCAGGTACTCCTCGCTCCTAACAGGCCTAGGCTCGATGGGTAACTGAAGTGTTGTGAGAGGTAACTGGAAAGTCCCGGCCAACAATACTAGTGCCTCCAAGCTCAATCCAGCGATTTCCTAGTATTCCCTGTATGAACCACGTGCTACATCCTAAGTGCCATACGAGAGAAGCTAGCTGAACGCCTTGTCCAAAATCAACGTACCTTGGAGAGTTGAGCTAACCCTCAGTCCCTCACAGTTGCACAGTGCCTGCAGAAAGTTTCCAACATCTGCACCACAGCCATTTGTCAGAGTCTTGTGAGACGCAGGTGGAATAAGCAGACCTGGAAGGTGTCTCCAGCTGCAGTGGAGTTGTATTCTAGGTACCTCCTGGCTTAGAACACTGTTACGTTCCCAGTGCCCGACGAACACAGCTAGTTGAAAGCTGGCTTTTAGGCGAGCTTACTTGTGCGAGCTGAGATGAGGGCAGGACCCACCCGCATCCTGACTGCCCGTAGATGTAGGTCCCAGCATCCTTATTTTAGGTGCCGAAGAGGTTGTGTGAAAAGCTTGTGGAAGTGACAGGATTCTCCTCAAGTGTATCTGATCTCAATACAGACATTGCAAACGTCCTTGTTCAATGAGAGTGTAGCTTGGTCCTAGCTCCCATCAAAGTGTCTAGCAGACATCTGCCTGCAAAGCATACACACTTCCGAGAGTTGAGCTTATGGGCTGTCCCTCCCACATCCTGCCTGGAGATACACCGCGTTCCTAACAGGCCTAGCCCCGATGCGTGCCTGAAGTGTTGTGAAAGCTAAGTGGAAAGTCCCGGCCCACAAGACTAGGCATCCAAGCTCAATCCAGCGATTTTCTAGTGTTCCCTGCATGAGCCAGGTGCTACATCCTAAGTGCCATACGAGAGAAGCTAGCTGAACGCCTTGTCCAAAAGCAACTTACTTCGGAGAGTTGAGCTAACCCTCAGTCCCTCGCAGTTGCACACTGCCTGCAGAAAGCTTTTCCAACATCTGCATCACAGCCGTTTGTCAGAGTCTTGTGAGACGCAGGTGGAATAAGCATACCTGGAGGGTGTCTCCAGCTGCAGTGGAGGGGTATTCTGGGTACCTCCTGGCTTAGAGTACTGCGACGATCTCAGTGCCCCAAGAACACAGCTAGTTGAAAGCTTGCTTGTAGGCATGCTTCGTTCTGCGAGCTGATGTCAGGGCAGGACCCACCCGCATCCTGACTGCCCGTAGACATAGGACCTAGCATCCTTATGTTTGGTGCTGGAAGAGGTTTTGTGCATAGCATGTGGAAGTGACAGGATTCTCCTCAAGTGTATCTGATCTCAATACAGACATTGCAAACGTCCTTGTTCAATGGGAGTGTAGCTCCGTCCTAGCTCCCATCAAAGTGTCTAGCAGACATCTGCATGGAAAGCATACACACTTCCGAGAGTTGAGCTTATGGACTGTCCCTCCCTCATCCTGCCTGCAGTTACACCACGCTCCTAACAGGCCTAGCCCCGATGCGTGCCTGAGTGTTGTGAGAGCTAAGTGGTAAGTCCCGGCCCACAAGACTAGTGCATCCAAGCTCAATCCAGTGATTTCCTAGTATTCCCTGTATGAACCAGGTGCTACATCCTAAGTGCCATACGAGAGAAGCTAGCTGAACGCCTAGTCCAAAAGCAACATACTTCGGAGAGTTGAGGTAACCCTCAGTCCCTCGCAGTTGCACACTACCTGCAGAAAGATTTTCCAACATCTGCATCTGAGCCGTTTGTCAGAGGCTTGTGAGACGCAAGTGGAATAAGCAGACCTGGAGGGTGTCTCCAGCTGCAGTGGAGTTGTATTCTAGGTACCTCCTGGCTTAGAACACTGTTACGTTCTCAGTGCCCGAGGAACGCAGCTAGTTGAAAGCTGGCTTTTAGGCGAGCTTACTTGTGCGAGCTGAGATCAGGGCAGGACCCGCCCCCATCCTGACTGCCCGTAGATGTAGGTCCCAGCATCCTTATTTTAGGTCCCGAAGAGGTTGTGTGAAAATCTTGTGGAAGTGACAGGATTCTCCTCAAGTGTATCTGATCTCAATACAGACATTGCAAACGTCCTTGTTCAATGAGAGTGTAGCTCGGTCCTAGCTCCCATCAAAGTGTCTAGCAGACATCTGCTACAAACCATACAGACGTCTCAGAGTTGAGCTTATGGACTGTCCCTCTCACATCCTGCCTGCAGGAACACCGCGCTCCTAACAGGCCTAGCCCCGATGCGTGCCTGAAGTGTTGTGAGAGGTAAGTGGAAATTCACGGCCCAGAAGACTAGTGCATCCAAGCTCAAACCAGCGATTTCCTAGTATTCCCTGTATGAACCACGTGCTACATCCTAAGTGCCATACGAGAGAAGCTAGCTGAACGCCTTGTCCAAAATCAACGTACCTTGGAGAGTTGAGCTAACCCTCAGTCCCTCACAGTTGCACAGTGCCTGCAGAAAGTTTCCAACATCTGCACCACAGCCATTTGTCAGAGTCTTGTGAGACGCAGGTGGAATAAGCAGACCTGGAAGGTGTCTCCAGCTGCAGTGGAGTTGTATTCTAGGTACCTCCTGGCTTAGAACACTGTTACGTTCCCAGTGCCCGACGAACACAGCTAGTTGAAAGCTGGCTTTTAGGCGAGCTTACTTGTGCGAGCTGAGATGAGGGCAGGACCCACCCGCATCCTGACTGCCCGTAGATGTAGGTCCCAGCATCCTTATTTTAGGTGCCGAAGAGGTTGTGTGAAAATCTTGTGGAAGTGACAGGATTCTCCTCAAGTGTATCTGATCTCAATACAGACATTGCAAACGTCCTTGTTCAATGAGAGTGTAGCTCGGTCCTAGCTCCCATCAAAGTGTCTAGCAGACATCTGCCTGCAAAGCATACACACTTCCGAGAGTTGAGCTTATGGGCTGTCCCTCCCACATCCTGCCTGGAGATACACCGCGTTCCTAACAGGCCTAGCCCCGATGCGTGCCTGAAGTGTTGTGAAAGCTAAGTGGAAAGTCCCGGCCCACAAGACTAGGCATCCAAGCTCAATCCAGCGATTTTCTAGTGTTTCCTGCATGAGCCAGGTGCTACATCCTAAGTGCCATACGAGAGAAGCTAGCTGAACGCCTTGTCCAAAAGCAACTTACTTCGGAGAGTTGAGCTAACCCTCAGTCCCTCGCAGTTGCACACTGCCTGCAGAAAGCTTTTCCAACATCTGCATCACAGCCGTTTGTCAGAGTCTTGTGAGACGCAGGTGGAATAAGCATACCTGGAGGGTGTCTCCAGCTGCAGTGGAGGGGTATTCTGGGTACCTCCTGGCTTAGAGTACTGCGACGTTCTCAGTGCCTTAAGAACGCAGCTAGTTGAAAGCTTGCTTGGAGGCATGCTTCGTTCTGCGAGCTGATGTCAGGGCAGGACCCACCCGCATCCTGACTGCCCGTAGACATAGGACCTAGCATCCTTATGTTTGGTGCTGGAAGAGGTTTTGTGCATAGCATGTGGAAGTGACAGGATTCTCCTCAAGTGTATCTGATCTCAATACAGACATTGCAAACGTCCTTGTTCAATGGGAGTGTAGCTCGGTCCCAGCTCCCATCAAAGTGTCTAGCAGACATCTGCCTGCAAAGCATACACACTTCTGAGAGTTGAGCTTATGGACTGTCCCTCCCACATCCTGCCTGCAGATACACCGAGTTCCTAACAGGCCTAGCCCGGATGCGTGCCTGAAGTGTTGTCAGACCTAAGTGGAAAGTCCCGGCCACACGACTAGTGCATCCAAGCACAATCCAGCGATTTCCTAGTATTCCCTGCATGAGCCAGGTGCTACATCCTAAGTGCCATACGAGAGAAACCAGCTGAACGCCTTGTCCTAAAGCAACTTACTTCGGAGAGTTGAGCTCACCCTCAGTACCTCACAGTTGCACAGTGCCTGCAGAAAGTTTCCAACATCTGCACCTCAGCAATTTGTCAGAGGCCTGTGAGACGCAAGTGGAATAAGCAGAGCTGGAGGGTGTCTCCAGCTACAGTGGAGGGGTATTCTGGGTACCTCCTGGCTTAGAGTACTGCTACGCTCTCAGTGCCCTAAGAATGCAGCTACTTGAAAGCTGGCTTAGAGGCCTGCTTCCTTTGGCGAGCTGAAGTCAGAGCAGGACCCTCCCGAATCCTGACTGCCCGTAGACGTAGGTCAGGCATCCTTATGTTAGGTGCCAAAGAGATTGTGTGAAATGCTTGTGGAAGTGACAGGATTCTCCTCAAGTGTATCTGATCTCAATACAGACATTGCAAACGTCCTTGTTCAATGAGAGTGTAGCTCGGTCCTAGCTCCCATCAAAGTGTCTAGCAGACATCTGCCTGCAAAGCATACACACTTCCGATAGTTGAGCTTATGGACTGTCCCTCCCACATCCTGCCTGGAGATACACCGCGTTCCTAACAGGCCTAGCCCCGATGCGTGCCTGAAGTGTTGTGAGAGGTAAGTGGAAATTCACGGCCCACAAGACTAGTGCATCCAAGCTCAAACCAGCGATTTCCTAGTATTCCCTGTATGAACCACGTGCTACATCCTAAGTGCCATACGAGAGAAGCTAGCTGAACGCCTTGTCCAAAATCAACGTACCTTGGAGAGTTGAGCTAACCCTCAGTCCCTCACAGTTGCACAGTGCCTGCAGAAAGTTTCCAACATCTGCACCATAGCCATTTGTCAGAGTCTTGTGAGACGCAGGTGGAATAAGCAGACCTGGAAGGTGTCTCCAGCTGCAGTGGAGTTGTATTCTAGGTACCTCCTGGCTTAGAACACTGTTACGTTCCCAGTGCCCGACGAACACAGCTAGTTGAAAGCTGGCTTTTAGGCGAGCTTACTTGTGCGAGCTGAGATGAGGGCAGGACCCACCCGCATCCTGACTGCCCGTAGATGTAGGTCCCAGCATCCTTATTTTAGGTGCCGAAGAGGTTGTGTGAAAATCTTGTGGAAGTGACAGGATTCTCCTCAAGTGTATCTGATCTCAATACAGACATTGCAAACGTCCTTGTTCAATGAGAGTGTAGCTCGGTCCTAGCTCCCATCAAAGTGTCTAGCAGACATCTGCCTGCAAAGCATACACACTTCCGAGAGTTGAGCTTATGGGCTGTCCCTCCCACATCCTGCCTGGAGATACACCGCGTTCCTAACAGGCCTAGCCCCGATGCGTGCCTGAAGTGTTGTGAAAGCTAAGTGGAAAGTCCCGGCCCACAAGACTAGGCATCCAAGCTCAATCCAGCGATTTTCTAGTGTTTCCTGCATGAGCCAGGTGCTACATCCTAAGTGCCATACGAGAGAAGCTAGCTGAACGCCTTGTCCAAAAGCAACTTACTTCGGAGAGTTGAGCTAACCCTCAGTCCCTCGCAGTTGCACACTGCCTGCAGAAAGCTTTTCCAACATCTGCATCACAGCCGTTTGTCAGAGTCTTGTGAGACGCAGGTGGAATAAGCATACCTGGAGGGTGTCTCCAGCTGCAGTGGAGGGGTATTCTGGGTACCTCCTGGCTTAGAGTACTGCGACGTTCTCAGTGCCTTAAGAACGCAGCTAGTTGAAAGCTTGCTTGGAGGCATGCTTCGTTCTGCGAGCTGATGTCAGGGCAGGACCCACCCGCATCCTGACTGCCCGTAGACATAGGACCTAGCATCCTTATGTTTGGTGCTGGAAGAGGTTTTGTGCATAGCATGTGGAAGTGACAGGATTCTCCTCAAGTGTATCTGATCTCAATACAGACATTGCAAACGTCCTTGTTCAATGGGAGTGTAGCTCGGTCCCAGCTCCCATCAAAGTGTCTAGCAGACATCTGCCTGCAAAGCATACACACTTCTGAGAGTTGAGCTTATGGACTGTCCCTCCCACATCCTGCCTGCAGATACACCGAGTTCCTAACAGGCCTAGCCCGGATGCGTGCCTGAAGTGTTGTCAGACCTAAGTGGAAAGTCCCGGCCACACGACTAGTGCATCCAAGCACAATCCAGCGATTTCCTAGTATTCCCTGCATGAGCCAGGTGCTACATCCTAAGTGCCATACGAGAGAAACCAGCTGAACGCCTTGTCCTAAAGCAACTTACTTCGGAGAGTTGAGCTCACCCTCAGTACCTCACAGTTGCACAGTGCCTGCAGAAAGTTTCCAACATCTGCACCTCAGCAATTTGTCAGAGGCCTGTGAGACGCAAGTGGAATAAGCAGAGCTGGAGGGTGTCTCCAGCTACAGTGGAGGGGTATTCTGGGTACCTCCTGGCTTAGAGTACTGCTACGCTCTCAGTGCCCTAAGAATGCAGCTACTTGAAAGCTGGCTTAGAGGCCTGCTTCCTTTGGCGAGCTGAAGTCAGAGCAGGACCCTCCCGAATCCTGACTGCCCGTAGACGTAGGTCAGGCATCCTTATGTTAGGTGCCAAAGAGATTGTGTGAAATGCTTGTGGAAGTGACAGGATTCTCCTCAAGTGTATCTGATCTCAATACAGACATTGCAAACGTCCTTGTTCAATGAGAGTGTAGCTCGGTCCTAGCTCCCATCAAAGTGTCTAGCAGACATCTGCCTGCAAAGCATACACACTTCCGATAGTTGAGCTTATGGACTGTCCCTCCCACATCCTGCCTGGAGATACACCGCGTTCCTAACAGGCCTAGCCCCGATGCGTGCCTGAAGTGTTGTGAGAGGTAAGTGGAAATTCACGGCCCACAAGACTAGTGCATCCAAGCTCAAACCAGCGATTTCCTAGTATTCCCTGTATGAACCACGTGCTACATCCTAAGTGCCATACGAGAGAAGCTAGCTGAACGCCTTGTCCAAAATCAACGTACCTTGGAGAGTTGAGCTAACCCTCAGTCCCTCACAGTTGCACAGTGCCTGCAGAAAGTTTCCAACATCTGCACCATAGCCATTTGTCAGAGTCTTGTGAGACGCAGGTGGAATAAGCAGACCTGGAAGGTGTCTCCAGCTGCAGTGGAGTTGTATTCTAGGTACCTCCTGGCTTAGAACACTGTTACGTTCCCAGTGCCCGACGAACACAGCTAGTTGAAAGCTGGCTTTTAGGCGAGCTTACTTGTGCGAGCTGAGATGAGGGCAGGACCCACCCGCATCCTGACTGCCCGTAGATGTAGGTCCCAGCATCCTTATTTTAGGTGCCGAAGAGGTTGTGTGAAAATCTTGTGGAAGTGACAGGATTCTCCTCAAGTGTATCTGATCTCAATACAGACATTGCAAACGTCCTTGTTCAATGAGAGTGTAGCTCGGTCCTAGCTCCCATCAAAGTGTCTAGCAGACATCTGCCTGCAAAGCATACACACTTCCGAGAGTTGAGCTTATGGGCTGTCCCTCCCACATCCTGCCTGGAGATACACCGCGTTCCTAACAGGCCTAGCCCCGATGCGTGCCTGAAGTGTTGTGAAAGCTAAGTGGAAAGTCCCGGCCCACAAGACTAGGCATCCAAGCTCAATCCAGCGATTTTCTAGTGTTCCCTGCATGAGCCAGGTGCTACATCCTAAGTGCCATACGAGAGAAGCTAGCTGAACGCCTTGTCCAAAAGCAACTTACTTCGGAGAGTTGAGCTAACCCTCAGTCCCTCGCAGTTGCACACTGCCTGCAGAAAGCTTTTCCAACATCTGCATCACAGCCGTTTGTCAGAGTCTTGTGAGACGCAGGTGGAATAAGCATACCTGGAGGGTGTCTCCAGCTGCAGTGGAGGGGTATTCTGGGTACCTCCTGGCTTAGAGTACTGCGACGATCTCAGTGCCCCAAGAACACAGCTAGTTGAAAGCTTGCTTGTAGGCATGCTTCGTTCTGCGAGCTGATGTCAGGGCAGGACCCACCCGCATCCTGACTGCCCGTAGACATAGGACCTAGCATCCTTATGTTTGGTGCTGGAAGAGGTTTTGTGCATAGCATGTGGAAGTGACAGGATTCTCCTCAAGTGTATCTGATCTCAATACAGACATTGCAAACGTCCTTGTTCAATGGGAGTGTAGCTCCGTCCTAGCTCCCATCAAAGTGTCTAGCAGACATCTGCATGGAAAGCATACACACTTCCGAGAGTTGAGCTTATGGACTGTCCCTCCCTCATCCTGCCTGCAGTTACACCACGCTCCTAACAGGCCTAGCCCCGATGCGTGCCTGAGTGTTGTGAGAGCTAAGTGGAAAGTCCCGGCCCACAAGACTAGTGCATCCAAGCTCAATCCAGTGATTTCCTAGTATTCCCTGTATGAACCAGGTGCTACATCCTAAGTGCCATACGAGAGAAGCTAGCTGAACGCCTAGTCCAAAAGCAACATACTTCGGAGAGTTGAGCTAACCCTCAGTCCCTCGCAGTTGCACACTACCTGCAGAAAGATTTTCCAACATCTGCATCTGAGCCGTTTGTCAGAGGCTTGTGAGACGCAAGTGGAATAAGCAGACCTGGAGGGTGTCTCCAGCTGCAGTGGAGTTGTATTCTAGGTACCTCCTGGCTTAGAACACTGTTACGTTCTCAGTGCCCGAGGAACGCAGCTAGTTGAAAGCTGGCTTTTAGGCGAGCTTACTTGTGCGAGCTGAGATCAGGGCAGGACCCGCCCCCATCCTGACTGCCCGTAGATGTAGGTCCCAGCATCCTTATTTTAGGTCCCGAAGAGGTTGTGTGAAAATCTTGTGGAAGTGACAGGATTCTCCTCAAGTGTATCTGATCTCAATACAGACATTGCAAACGTCCTTGTTCAATGAGAGTGTAGCTCGGTCCTAGCTCCCATCAAAGTGTCTAGCAGACATCTGCTACAAACCATACAGACGTCTCAGAGTTGAGCTTATGGACTGTCCCTCTCACATCCTGCCTGCAGGAACACCGCGCTCCTAACAGGCCTAGCCCCGATGCGTGCCTGAAGTGTTGTGAGAGGTAAGTGGAAATTCACGGCCCACAAGACTAGTGCATCCAAGCTCAAACCAGCGATTTCCTAGTATTCCCTGTATGAACCACGTGCTACATCCTAAGTGCCATACGACAGAAGCTAGCTGAACGCCTAGTCCAAAATCAACGTACCTTGGAGAGTTGAGCTAACCCTCAGTCCCTCACAGTTGCACAGTGCCTGCAGAAAGTTTCCAACATCTGCACCACAGCCATTTGTCAGAGTCTTGTGAGACGCAGTTGGAATAAGCAGACCTGGAAGGTGTCTCCAGCTGCAGTGGAGTTGTATTCTAGGTACCTCCTGGCTTAGAACACTGTTACGTTCCCAGTGCCCGACGAACACAGCTAGTTGAAAGCTGGCTTTTAGGCGAGCTTACTTGTGCGAGCTGAGATGAGGGCAGGACCCACCCGCATCCTGACTGCCCGTAGATGTAGGTCCCAGCATCCTTATTTTAGGTGCCGAAGAGGTTGTGTGAAAAGCTTGTGGAAGTGACAGGATTCTCCTCAAGTGTATCTGATCTCAATACAGACATTGCAAACGTCCTTGTTCAATGAGAGTGTAGCTCGGTCCTAGCTCCCATCAAAGTGTCTAGCAGACATCTGCCTGCAAAGCATACACACTTCCGAGAGTTGAGCTTATGGACTGTCCCTCCCACATCCTGCCTGGAGATACACCGCGTCCCTAACAGGCCTAGCCCCGATGCGTGCCTGAAGTGTTGTGAAAGCTAAGTGGAAAGTCCCGGCCCACAAGACTAGGCATCCAAGCTCAATCCAGCGATTTTCTAGTGTTCCCTGCATGAGCCAGGTGCTACATCCTAAGTGCCATACGAGAGAAGCTAGCTGAACGCCTTGTCCAAAAGCAACTTACTTCGGAGAGTTGAGCTAACCCTCAGTCCCTCGCAGTTGCACACTGCCTGCAGAAAGGTTTTCCAACATCTGCATCACAGCCGTTTGTCAGAGTCTTGTGAGACGCAGGTGGAATAAGCATACCTGGAGGGTGTCTCCAGCTGCAGTGGAGGGGTATTCTGGGTACCTCCTGGCTTAGAGTACTGCGACGTTCTCAGTGCCTTAAGAACGCAGCTAGTTGAAAGCTTGCTTGTAGGCATGCTTCGTTCTGCGAGCTGATGTCAGGGCAGGACCCACCCGCATCCTGACTGCCCGTAGACATAGGACCTAGCATCCTTATGTTTGGTGCTGGAAGAGGTTTTGTGCATAGCATGTGGAAGTGACAGGATTCTCCTCAAGTGTATCTGATCTCAATACAGACATTGCAAACGTCCTTGTTCAATGGGAGTGTAGCTCGGTCCCAGCTCCTATCAAAGTGTCTAGCAGACATCTGCCTGCAAAGCATACACACTTCCGAGAGTTGAGCTTATGGACTGTCCCTCCCACATCCTGCCTGCAGATACACCGAGTTCCTAACAGGCCTAGCCCGGAAGCGTGCCTGAAGTGTTGTCAGACTTAAGTGGAAAGTCCCGGCCCACACGCCTAGTGCATCCAAGCACAATCCAGCGATTTCCTAGTATTCCCTGCATGAGTCAGGTGCTACATCCTAAGTGCCATACGAGAGAAACCAGCTGAACGCCTTGTCCAAAAGCAACTTACTTCGGAGAGTTGAGCTCACCCTCAGTACCTCACAGTTGCACAGTGCCTGCAGAAAGTTTCCAACATCTGCACCTCAGCAATTTGTCAGAGGCCTGTGAGACGCAAGTGGAATAAGCAGAGCTGGAGGGTGTCTCCAGCTACAGTGGAGGGGTATTCTGGGTACCTCCTGGCTTAGAGTAGTGCTACGCTCTCAGTGCCCTAAGAATGCAGCTACTTGAAAGCTGGCTTGGAGGCCTGCTTCCTTTGGCGAGCTGAAGTCAGAGCAGGACCCTCCCGAATCCTGACTGCCCGTAGACGTAGATCAGGCATCCTTATGTTAGGTGCCAAAGAGATTGTGTGAAATGCTTGTGGAAGTGACAGGATTCTCCTCAAGTGTATCTGATCTCAATACAGACATTGCAAACGTCCTTGTCAATGAGAGTGTAGCTCGGTCTTAGCTCCCATCAAAGTGTCTAGCAGACATCTGCCTGCAAAGCATACACACTTCCGAGAGCTGAGCTTATGGACTGTCCCTCCCACATCCTGCCTGCAGGTACACCGCGTTCCTAACATGCCTATCCCCGATGCGTGCCTGAAGTGTTGTCAAAGCTAAGTGGAAAGTCCCGGCCCACAAGACTAGTGCATCCTAGCTCAATGCAGCGATTTCCAGGTATTCCCTGCATGAGCCAGGTGCTACATCCTAAGTGCCATACGAGAGAAGCTAGCTGAACGCCTTGTCCAAAAGCAACTTACTTCGGAGAGTTGAGCTAACCCTCAGTCCCTCGCAGTTGCACTGCGCCTGCAGAAAGATTTTCCAACATCTGCATCACAGCCGTTTGTCAGAGTCTTGTGAGACGCAGGTGGAATAAGCATACCTGGAGGGTGTCTCCAGCTGCAGTGGAGGGGTATTCTGGGTACCTCCTGGCTTAGAGTACTGCGACGTTCTCAGTGCCCTAAGAACACAGCTAGTTGAAAGCTTGCTTGGAGGCATGCTTCGTTCTGCGAGCTGATGTCAGGGCAGGACCCACCCGCATCCTGACTGCCCGTAGACATAGGACCTAGCATCCTTATGTTTGGTGCTGGAAGAGGTTTTGTGCATAGCATGTGGAAGTGACAGGATTCTCCTCAAGTGTATCTGATCTCAATACAGACATTGCAAACGTCCTTGTTCAATGGGAGTGTAGCTCCGTCCTAGCTCCCATCAAAGTGTCTAGCAGACATCTGCATGGAAAGCATACACACTTCCGAGAGTTGAGCTTATGGACTGTCCCTCCCTCATCCTGCCTGCAGTTACACCACGCTCCTAACAGGCCTAGCCCCGATGCGTGCCTGAGTGTTGTGAGAGCTAAGTGGAAAGTCCCGGCCCACACGACTAGTGCTTCCAAGCTCAATCCAGGATTTCCTAGTATTTCCTGTATGAACCAGGTGCTACAGCCTAGTGCCATACGAGAGAAGCTAGCTGAACGCCTAGTCCAAAAGCAACATACTTCGGAGAGTTGAGCTAACCCTCAGTCCCTCGCAGTTGCACACTACCTGCAGAAAGATTTTCCAACATCTGCATCTGAGGCGTTTGTCAGAGGCTTGTGAGACGCAAGTGGAATAAGCAGACCTGGAGGGTGTCTCCAGCTGCAGTGGAGGGGTATTCTAGGTACCTCCTGGCTTAGAACACTGTTACATTCTCAGTGCCCGAGGAACGCAGCTAGTTGAAAGCTGGCTTTCAGGCGACCTTACTTGTGCGAGCTGAGATCAGGGCAGGACCCTCCCCCATCCTGACTTCCCATAGATGTAGGTCCCAGCATCCTTATTTTAGGTCCCGAAGAGGTTGTGTGAAAATCTTGTGGAAGTGACAGGATTCTCCTCAAGTGTATCTGATCTCAATACAGACATTGCAAACGTCCTTGTTCAATGGGAGTGTAGCTCGGTCCCAGCTCCTATCAAAGTGTCTAGCAGACATCTGCCTGCAAAGCATACACACTTCCGAGAGTTGAGCTTATGGACTGTCCCTCCCACATCCTGCCTGCAGATACACCGAGTTCCTAACAGGCCTAGCCCCGATGGGTGCCTGAAGTGTTGTCAGACCTAAGTGGAAAGTCCCGGCCCACACGACTAGTGCATCCAAGCACAATCCAGCGATTTCCTAGTATTCCCTGCATGAGCCAGGTGCTACATCCTAAGTGCCATACGAGAGAAGCTAGCTGAACGCCTTGTCCAAAAGCAACTTACTTCGGAGAGTTGAGCTAACCCTCAGTCCCTCGCAGTTGCACACTGCCTGCAGAAAGCTTTTCCAACATCTGCATCACAGCCGTTTGTCAGAGTCTTGTGAGACGCAGGTGGAATAAGCATACCTGGAGGGTGTCTCCAGCTGCAGTGGAGGGGTATTCTGGGTACCTCCTGGCTTAGAGTACTGCGACGATCTCAGTGCCCCAAGAACACAGCTAGTTGAAAGCTTGCTTGTAGGCATGCTTCGTTCTGCGAGCTGATGTCAGGGCAGGACCCACCCGCATCCTGACTGCCCGTAGACATAGGACCTAGCATCCTTATGTTTGGTGCTGGAAGAGGTTTTGTGCATAGCATGTGGAAGTGACAGGATTCTCCTCAAGTGTATCTGATCTCAATACAGACATTGCAAACGTCCTTGTTCAATGGGAGTGTAGCTCCGTCCTAGCTCCCATCAAAGTGTCTAGCAGACATCTGCATGGAAAGCATACACACTTCCGAGAGTTGAGCTTATGGACTGTCCCTCCCTCATCCTGCCTGCAGTTACACCACGCTCCTAACAGGCCTAGCCCCGATGCGTGCCTGAGTGTTGTGAGAGCTAAGTGGAAAGTCCCGGCCCACAAGACTAGTGCATCCAAGCTCAATCCAGTGATTTCCTAGTATTCCCTGTATGAACCAGGTGCTACATCCTAAGTGCCATACGAGAGAAGCTAGCTGAACGCCTAGTCCAAAAGCAACATACTTCGGAGAGTTGAGCTAACCCTCAGTCCCTCGCAGTTGCACACTACCTGCAGAAAGATTTTCCAACATCTGCATCTGAGCCGTTTGTCAGAGGCTTGTGAGACGCAAGTGGAATAAGCAGACCTGGAGGGTGTCTCCAGCTGCAGTGGAGTTGTATTCTAGGTACCTCCTGGCTTAGAACACTGTTACGTTCTCAGTGCCCGAGGAACGCAGCTAGTTGAAAGCTGGCTTTTAGGCGAGCTTACTTGTGCGAGCTGAGATCAGGGCAGGACCCGCCCCCATCCTGACTGCCCGTAGATGTAGGTCCCAGCATCCTTATTTTAGGTCCCGAAGAGGTTGTGTGAAAATCTTGTGGAAGTGACAGGATTCTCCTCAAGTGTATCTGATCTCAATACAGACATTGCAAACGTCCTTGTTCAATGAGAGTGTAGCTCGGTCCTAGCTCCCATCAAAGTGTCTAGCAGACATCTGCTACAAACCATACAGACGTCTCAGAGTTGAGCTTATGGACTGTCCCTCTCACATCCTGCCTGCAGGAACACCGCGCTCCTAACAGGCCTAGCCCCGATGCGTGCCTGAAGTGTTGTGAGAGGTAAGTGGAAATTCACGGCCCACAAGACTAGTGCATCCAAGCTCAAACCAGCGATTTCCTAGTATTCCCTGTATGAACCACGTGCTACATCCTAAGTGCCATACGACAGAAGCTAGCTGAACGCCTAGTCCAAAATCAACGTACCTTGGAGAGTTGAGCTAACCCTCAGTCCCTCACAGTTGCACAGTGCCTGCAGAAAGTTTCCAACATCTGCACCACAGCCATTTGTCAGAGTCTTGTGAGACGCAGTTGGAATAAGCAGACCTGGAAGGTGTCTCCAGCTGCAGTGGAGTTGTATTCTAGGTACCTCCTGGCTTAGAACACTGTTACGTTCCCAGTGCCCGACGAACACAGCTAGTTGAAAGCTGGCTTTTAGGCGAGCTTACTTGTGCGAGCTGAGATGAGGGCAGGACCCACCCGCATCCTGACTGCCCGTAGATGTAGGTCCCAGCATCCTTATTTTAGGTGCCGAAGAGGTTGTGTGAAAAGCTTGTGGAAGTGACAGGATTCTCCTCAAGTGTATCTGATCTCAATACAGACATTGCAAACGTCCTTGTTCAATGAGAGTGTAGCTCGGTCCTAGCTCCCATCAAAGTGTCTAGCAGACATCTGCCTGCAAAGCATACACACTTCCGAGAGTTGAGCTTATGGACTGTCCCTCCCACATCCTGCCTGGAGATACACCGCGTCCCTAACAGGCCTAGCCCCGATGCGTGCCTGAAGTGTTGTGAAAGCTAAGTGGAAAGTCCCGGCCCACAAGACTAGGCATCCAAGCTCAATCCAGCGATTTTCTAGTGTTCCCTGCATGAGCCAGGTGCTACATCCTAAGTGCCATACGAGAGAAGCTAGCTGAACGCCTTGTCCAAAAGCAACTTACTTCGGAGAGTTGAGCTAACCCTCAGTCCCTCGCAGTTGCACACTGCCTGCAGAAAGGTTTTCCAACATCTGCATCACAGCCGTTTGTCAGAGTCTTGTGAGACGCAGGTGGAATAAGCATACCTGGAGGGTGTCTCCAGCTGCAGTGGAGGGGTATTCTGGGTACCTCCTGGCTTAGAGTACTGCGACGTTCTCAGTGCCTTAAGAACGCAGCTAGTTGAAAGCTTGCTTGTAGGCATGCTTCGTTCTGCGAGCTGATGTCAGGGCAGGACCCACCCGCATCCTGACTGCCCGTAGACATAGGACCTAGCATCCTTATGTTTGGTGCTGGAAGAGGTTTTGTGCATAGCATGTGGAAGTGACAGGATTCTCCTCAAGTGTATCTGATCTCAATACAGACATTGCAAACGTCCTTGTTCAATGGGAGTGTAGCTCGGTCCCAGCTCCTATCAAAGTGTCTAGCAGACATCTGCCTGCAAAGCATACACACTTCCGAGAGTTGAGCTTATGGACTGTCCCTCCCACATCCTGCCTGCAGATACACCGAGTTCCTAACAGGCCTAGCCCGGAAGCGTGCCTGAAGTGTTGTCAGACTTAAGTGGAAAGTCCCGGCCCACACGCCTAGTGCATCCAAGCACAATCCAGCGATTTCCTAGTATTCCCTGCATGAGTCAGGTGCTACATCCTAAGTGCCATACGAGAGAAACCAGCTGAACGCCTTGTCCAAAAGCAACTTACTTCGGAGAGTTGAGCTCACCCTCAGTACCTCACAGTTGCACAGTGCCTGCAGAAAGTTTCCAACATCTGCACCTCAGCAATTTGTCAGAGGCCTGTGAGACGCAAGTGGAATAAGCAGAGCTGGAGGGTGTCTCCAGCTACAGTGGAGGGGTATTCTGGGTACCTCCTGGCTTAGAGTAGTGCTACGCTCTCAGTGCCCTAAGAATGCAGCTACTTGAAAGCTGGCTTGGAGGCCTGCTTCCTTTGGCGAGCTGAAGTCAGAGCAGGACCCTCCCGAATCCTGACTGCCCGTAGACGTAGATCAGGCATCCTTATGTTAGGTGCCAAAGAGATTGTGTGAAATGCTTGTGGAAGTGACAGGATTCTCCTCAAGTGTATCTGATCTCAATACAGACATTGCAAACGTCCTTGTCAATGAGAGTGTAGCTCGGTCTTAGCTCCCATCAAAGTGTCTAGCAGACATCTGCCTGCAAAGCATACACACTTCCGAGAGCTGAGCTTATGGACTGTCCCTCCCACATCCTGCCTGCAGGTACACCGCGTTCCTAACATGCCTATCCCCGATGCGTGCCTGAAGTGTTGTCAAAGCTAAGTGGAAAGTCCCGGCCCACAAGACTAGTGCATCCAAGCTCAATGCAGCGATTTCCAGGTATTCCCTGCATGAGCCAGGTGCTACATCCTAAGTGCCATACGAGAGAAGCTAGCTGAACGCCTTGTCCAAAAGCAACTTACTTCGGAGAGTTGAGCTAACCCTCAGTCCCTCGCAGTTGCACTGCGCCTGCAGAAAGATTTTCCAACATCTGCATCACAGCCGTTTGTCAGAGTCTTGTGAGACGCAGGTGGAATAAGCATACCTGGAGGGTGTCTCCAGCTGCAGTGGAGGGGTATTCTGGGTACCTCCTGGCTTAGAGTACTGCGACGTTCTCAGTGCCCTAAGAACACAGCTAGTTGAAAGCTTGCTTGGAGGCATGCTTCGTTCTGCGAGCTGATGTCAGGGCAGGACCCACCCGCATCCTGACTGCCCGTAGACATAGGACCTAGCATCCTTATGTTTGGTGCTGGAAGAGGTTTTGTGCATAGCATGTGGAAGTGACAGGATTCTCCTCAAGTGTATCTGATCTCAATACAGACATTGCAAACGTCCTTGTTCAATGGGAGTGTAGCTCCGTCCTAGCTCCCATCAAAGTGTCTAGCAGACATCTGCATGGAAAGCATACACACTTCCGAGAGTTGAGCTTATGGACTGTCCCTCCCTCATCCTGCCTGCAGTTACACCACGCTCCTAACAGGCCTAGCCCCGATGCGTGCCTGAGTGTTGTGAGAGCTAAGTGGAAAGTCCCGGCCCACACGACTAGTGCTTCCAAGCTCAATCCAGGATTTCCTAGTATTTCCTGTATGAACCAGGTGCTACAGCCTAGTGCCATACGAGAGAAGCTAGCTGAACGCCTAGTCCAAAAGCAACATACTTCGGAGAGTTGAGCTAACCCTCAGTCCCTCGCAGTTGCACACTACCTGCAGAAAGATTTTCCAACATCTGCATCTGAGGCGTTTGTCAGAGGCTTGTGAGACGCAAGTGGAATAAGCAGACCTGGAGGGTGTCTCCAGCTCCAGTGGAGGGGTATTCTAGGTACCTCCTGGCTTAGAACACTGTTACATTCTCAGTGCCCGAGGAACGCAGCTAGTTGAAAGCTGGCTTTCAGGCGACCTTACTTGTGCGAGCTGAGATCAGGGCAGGACCCTCCCCCATCCTGACTTCCCATAGATGTAGGTCCCAGCATCCTTATTTTAGGTCCCGAAGAGGTTGTGTGAAAATCTTGTGGAAGTGACAGGATTCTCCTCAAGTGTATCTGATCTCAATACAGACATTGCAAACGTCCTTGTTCAATGGGAGTGTAGCTCGGTCCCAGCTCCTATCAAAGTGTCTAGCAGACATCTGCCTGCAAAGCATACACACTTCCGAGAGTTGAGCTTATGGACTGTCCCTCCCACATCCTGCCTGCAGATACACCGAGTTCCTAACAGGCCTAGCCCCGATGGGTGCCTGAAGTGTTGTCAGACCTAAGTGGAAAGTCCCGGCCCACACGACTAGTGCATCCAAGCACAATCCAGCGATTTCCTAGTATTCCCTGCATGAGCCAGGTGCTACATCCTAAGTGCCATACGAGAGAAGCTAGCTGAACGCCTTGTCCAAAAGCAACTTACTTCGGAGAGTTGAGCTAACCCTCAGTCCCTCGCAGTTGCACACTGCCTGCAGAAAGATTTTCCAACATCTGCATCACAGCCGTTTGTCAGAGTCTTGTGAGACGCAGGTGGAATAAGCATACCTGGAGGGTGTCTCCAGCTGCAGTGGAGGGGTATTCTGGGTACCTCCTGGCTTAGAGTACTGCGACGTTCTCAGTGCCCTAAGAACACAGCTAGTTGAAAGCTTGCTTGTAGGCATGCTTCGTTCTGCGAGCTGATGTCAGGGCAGGACCCACCCGCATCCTGACTGCCCGTAGACATAGGACCTAGCATCCTTATGTTTGGTGCTGGAAGAGGTTTTGTGCATAGCATGTGGAAGTGACAGGATTCTCCTCAAGTGTATCTGATCTCAATACAGACATTGCAAACGTCCTTGTTCAATGGGAGTGTAGCTCCGTCCTAGCTCCCATCAAAGTGTCTAGCAGACATCTGCATGGAAAGCATACACACTTCCGAGAGTTGAGCTTATGGACTGTCCCTCCCTCATCCTGCCTGCAGTTACACCACGCTCCTAACAGGCCTAGCCCCGATGCGTGCCTGAGTGTTGTGAGAGCTAAGTGGAAAGTCCCGGCCCACAAGACTAGTGCATCCAAGCTCAATCCAGTGATTTCCTAGTATTCCCTGTATGAACCAGGTGCTACATCCTAAGTGCCATACGAGAGAAGCTAGCTGAACGCCTAGTCCAAAAGCAACATACTTCGGAGAGTTGAGCTAACCCTCAGTCCCTCGCAGTGGCACACTACCTGCAGAAAGATTTTCCAACATCTGCATCTGAGCCGTTTGTCAGAGGCTTGTGAGACGCAAGTGGAATAAGCAGACCTGGAGGGTGTCTCCAGCTGCAGTGGAGTTGTATTCTAGGTACCTCCTGGCTTAGAACACTGTTACGTTCTCAGTGCCCGAGGAACGCAGCTAGTTGAAAGCTGGCTTTTAGGCGAGCTTACTTGTGCGAGCTGAGATCAGGGCAGGACCCGCCCCCATCCTGACTGCCCGTAGATGTAGGTCCCAGCATCCTTATTTTAGGTCCCGAAGAGGTTGTGTGAAAATCTTGTGGAAGTGACAGGATTCTCCTCAAGTGTATCTGATCTCAATACAGACATTGCAAACGTCCTTGTTCAATGAGAGTGTAGCTCGGTCCTAGCTCCCATCAAAGTGTCTAGCAGACATCTGCTACAAACCATACAGACGTCTCAGAGTTGAGCTTATGGACTGTCCCTCTCACATCCTGCCTGCAGGAACACCGCGCTCCTAACAGGCCTAGCCCCGATGCGTGCCTGAAGTGTTGTGAGAGGTAAGTGGAAATTCACGGCCCACAAGACTAGTG
Organism: Vulpes vulpes; assembly: GCF_048418805.1. Classification (NCBI taxonomy): domain Eukaryota; kingdom Metazoa; phylum Chordata; class Mammalia; order Carnivora; family Canidae; genus Vulpes; species Vulpes vulpes. The sequence continues at coordinate 31,527,204 of NC_132795.1, forward strand.
CATCCAAGCTCAAACCAGCGATTTCCTAGTATTCCCTGTATGAACCACGTGCTACATCCTAAGTGCCATACGAGAGAAGCTAGCTGAACGCCTTGTCCAAAATCAACGTACTTTGGAGAGTTGAGCTAACCCTCAGTCCCTCACAGTTGCACAGTGCCTGCAGAAAGTTTCCAACATCTGCACCACAGCCGTTTGTCAGAGTCTTGTGAGACGCAGGTGGAATAAGCAGACCTGGAAGGTGTCTCCAGCTGCAGTGGAGTTGTATTCTAGGTACCTCCTGGCTTAGAACACTGTTACGTTCCCAGTGCCCGACGAACACAGCTAGTTGAAAGCTGGCTTTTAGGCGAGCTTACTTGTGCGAGCTGAGATGAGGGCAGGACCCACCCGCATCCTGACTACCCGTAGATGTAGGTCCCAGCATCCTTATTTTAGGTGCCGAAGAGGTTGTGTGAAAAGCTTGTGGAAGTGACAGGATTCTCCTCAAGTGTATCTGATCTCAATACAGACATTGCAAACGTCCTTGTTCAATGAGAGTGTAGCTCGGTCCTAGCTCCCATCAAAGTGTCTAGCAGACATCTGCCTGCAAAGCATACACACTTCCGAGAGTTGAGCTTATGGACTGTCCCTCCCACATCCTACCTGGAGATACACCGCGTTCCTAACAGGCCTAGCCCCGATGCGTGCCTGAAGTGTTGTGAAAGCTAAGTGGAAAGTGCCGGCCCACAAGACGAGGCATCCAAGCTCAATCCAGCGATTTTCTAGTGTTCCCTGCATGAGCCAGGTGCTACATCCTAAGTGCCATACGAGAGAAGCTAGCTGAACGCCTTGTCCAAAAGCAACATACTTCGGAGAGTTGAGCTAACCCTCAGTCCCTCGCAGTTGCACACTGCCTGCAGAAAGGTTTTCCAACATCTGCATCACAGCCGTTTGTCAGAGTCTTGTGAGACGCAGGTGGAATAAGCATACCTGGAGGGTGTCTCCAGCTGCAGTGGAGGGGTATTCTGGGTACCTCCTGGCTTAGAGTACTGCGACGTTCTCAGTGCCTTAAGAACGCAGCTAGTTGAAAGCTTGCTTGGAGGCATGCTTCGTTCTGCGAGCTGATGTCAGGGCAGGACCCACCCGCATCCTGACTGCCCGTAGACATAGGACCTAGCATCCTTATGTTTGGTGCTGGAAGAGGTTTTGTGCATAGCATGTGGAAGTGACAGGATTCTCCTCAAGTGTATCTGATCTCAATACAGACATTGCAAACGTCCTTGTTCAATGGGAGTGTAGCTCGGTCCCAGCTCCCATCAAAGTGTCTAGCAGACATCTGCCTGCAAAGCATACACACTTCTGAGAGTTGAGCTTATGGACTGTCCCTCCCACATCCTGCCTGCAGATACACCGAGTTCCTAACAGGCCTAGCCCGGATGCGTGCCTGAAGTGTTGTCAGACCTAAGTGGAAAGTCCCGGCCCACACGACTAGTGCATCCAAGCACAATCCAGCGATTTCCTAGTATTCCCTGCATGAGCCAGGTGCTACATCCTAAGTGCCATACGAGAGAAACCAGCTGAACGCCTTGTCCAAAAGCAACTTACTTCGGAGAGTTGAGCTCACCCTCAGTACCTCACAGTTGCACAGTGCCTGCAGAAAGTTTCCAACATCTGCACCTCAGCAATTTGTCAGAGGCCTGTGAGACGCAAGTGGAATAAGCAGAGCTGGAGGGTGTCTCCAGCTACAGTGGAGGGGTATTCTGGGTACCTCCTGGCTTAGAGTACTGCTACGCTCTCAGTGCCCTAAGAATGCAGCTACTTGAAAGCTGGCTTGGAGGCCTGCTTCCTTTGGCGAGCTGAAGTCAGAGCAGGACCCTCCCGAATCCTGACTGCCCGTAGACGTAGGTCAGGCATCCTTATGTTAGGTGCCAAAGAGATTGTGTGAAATGCTTGTGGAAGTGACAGGATTCTCCTCAAGTGTATCTGATCTCAATACAGACATTGCAAACGTCCTTGTCAATGAGAGTGTAGCTCGGTCTTAGCTCCCATCAAAGTGTCTAGCAGACATCTGCCTGCAAAGCATACACACTTCCGAGAGCTGAGCTTATGGACTGTCCCTCCCACATCCTGCCTGCAGGTACACCGCGTTCCTAACATGCCTATCCCCGATGCGTGCCTAAAGTGTTGTCAGAGCTAAGTGGAAAGTCCCGGCCCACAAGACTAGTGCATCCAAGCTCAATGCAGCGATTTCCAGGTATTCCCTGCATGAGCCAGGTGCTACATCCTAAGTGCCATACGAGAGAAGCTAGCTGAACGCCTAGTCCAAAAGCAACTTACTTCGGAGAGTTGAGCTAACCCTCAGTCCCTCGCAGTTGCACACTACCTGCAGAAAGATTTTCCAACATCTGCATCTGAGCCGTTTGTCAGAGTCTTGTGAGACGCAGGTGGAATAAGCAGACCAGGAAGGTGTCTCCAGCTGCAGTGGAGTTGTATTCTAGGTACCTCCTGGCTTAGAACACTGTTACGTTCTCAGTGCCCGAGGAACGCAGCTATTTGAAAGCTGGCTTTTAGGCGAGCTTACTTGTGCGAGCTGAGATCAGGGCAGGACCCGCCCCCATCCTGACTGCCCGTAGATGTAGGTCCCAGCATCCTTATTTTAGGTCCCGAAGAGGTTGTGTGAAAATCTTGTGGAAGTGACAGGATTCTCCTCAAGTGTATCTGATCTCAATACAGACATTGCAAACGTCCTTGTTCAATGAGAGTGTAGCTCGGTCCTAGCTCCCATCAAAGTGTCTAGCAGACATCTGCTACAAACCATACAGACGTCTCAGAGTTGAGCTTATGGCCTGTCCCTCCCACATCCTGCCTGCAGGTACTCCTCGCTCCTAACAGGCCTAGGCTCGATGGGTAACTGAAGTGTTGTGAGAGGTAACTGGAAAGTCCCGGCCAACAATACTAGTGCCTCCAAGCTCAATCCAGCGATTTCCTAGTATTCCCTGTATGAACCACGTGCTACATCCTAAGTGCCATACGAGAGAAGCTAGCTGAACGCCTTGTCCAAAATCAACGTACCTTGGAGAGTTGAGCTAACCCTCAGTCCCTCACAGTTGCACAGTGCCTGCAGAAAGTTTCCAACATCTGCACCACAGCCATTTGTCAGAGTCTTGTGAGACGCAGGTGGAATAAGCAGACCTGGAAGGTGTCTCCAGCTGCAGTGGAGTTGTATTCTAGGTACCTCCTGGCTTAGAACACTGTTACGTTCCCAGTGCCCGACGAACACAGCTAGTTGAAAGCTGGCTTTTAGGCGAGCTTACTTGTGCGAGCTGAGATGAGGGCAGGACCCACCCGCATCCTGACTGCCCGTAGATGTAGGTCCCAGCATCCTTATTTTAGGTGCCGAAGAGGTTGTGTGAAAAGCTTGTGGAAGTGACAGGATTCTCCTCAAGTGTATCTGATCTCAATACAGACATTGCAAACGTCCTTGTTCAATGAGAGTGTAGCTCGGTCCTAGCTCCCATCAAAGTGTCTAGCAGACATCTGCCTGCAAAGCATACACACTTCCGAGAGTTGAGCTTATGGGCTGTCCCTCCCACATCCTGCCTGGAGATACACCGCGTTCCTAACAGGCCTAGCCCCGATGCGTGCCTGAAGTGTTGTGAAAGCTAAGTGGAAAGTCCCGTCCCACAAGACTAGGCATCCAAGCACAATCCAGCGATTTTCTAGTTTTCCCTGCATGAGCCAGGTGCTACATCCTAAGTGCCATACGAGAGAAGCTAGCTGAACGCCTTCTCCAAAAGCAATTTACTTCGGAGAGTTGAGCTAACCCTCAGTCCCTCGCAGTTGCACACTGCCTGCAGAAAGCTTTTCCAACATCTGCATCACAGCCGTTTGTCAGAGTCTTGTGAGACGCAGGTGGAATAAGCATACCTGGAGGGTGTCTCCAGCTGCAGTGGAGGGGTATTCTGGGTACCTCCTGGCTTAGAGTACTGCGACGTTCTCAGTGCCCCAAGAACACAGCTAGTTGAAAGCTTGCTTGTAGGCATGCTTCGTTCTGCGAGCTGATGTCAGGGCAGGACCCACCCTCATCCTGACTGCCCGTAGACATAGGACCTAGCATCCTTATGTTTGGTGCTGGAAGAGGTTTTGTGCATAGCATGTGGAAGAGACAGGATTCTCCTCAAGTGTATCTGATCTCAACACAGACATTGCAAACTTCCTTGTTCAATGGGAGTGTAGCTCCGTCCTAGCTCCCATCAAAGTGTCTAGCAGACATCTGCATGGAAAGCATACACACTTCCGAGAGTTGAGCTTATGGACTGTCCCTCCCTCATCCTGCCTGCAGTTACACCACGCTCCTAATAGGCCTAGCCCGGATGCGTGCCTGAAGTGTTGTCAGACCTAAGTGGAAAGTCCCGGCCCACACGACTAGTGCATCCAAGCACAATCCAGCGATTTCCTAGTATTCCCTGCATGAGCCAGGTGCTACATCCTAAGTGCCATACGAGAGAAACCAGCTGAACGCCTTGTCCAAAAGCAACTTACTTCGGAGAGTTGAGCTCACCCTCAGTACCTCACAGTTGCACAGTGCCTGCAGAAAGTTTCCAACATCTGCACCTCAGCAATTTGTCAGAGGCCTGTGAGACGCAAGTGGAATAAGCAGAGCTGGAGGGTGTCTCCAGCTACAGTGGAGGGGTATTCTGGGTACCTCCTGGCTTAGAGTACTGCTACGCTCTCAGTGCCCTAAGAATGCAGCTACTTGAAAGCTGGCTTGGAGGCCTGCTTCCTTTGGCGAGCTGAAGTCAGAGCAGGACCCTCCCGAATCCTGACTGCCCGTAGACGTAGGTCAGGCATCCTTATGTTAGGTGCCAAAGAGATTGTGTGAAATGCTTGTGGAAGTGACAGGATTCTCCTCAAGTGTATCTGATCTCAATACAGACATTGCAAACGTCCTTGTCAATGAGAGTGTAGCTCGGTCTTAGCTCCCATCAAAGTGTCTAGCAGACATCTGCCTGCAAAGCATACACACTTCCGAGAGCTGAGCTTATGGACTGTCCCTCCCACATCCTGCCTGCAGGTACACCGCGTTCCTAACATGCCTATCCCCGATGCGTGCCTAAAGTGTTGTCAGAGCTAAGTGGAAAGTCCCGGCCCACAAGACTAGTGCATCCAAGCTCAATGCAGCGATTTCCAGGTATTCCCTGCATGAGCCAGGTGCTACATCCTAAGTGCCATACGAGAGAAGCTAGCTGAACGCCTAGTCCAAAAGCAACTTACTTCGGAGAGTTGAGCTAACCCTCAGTCCCTCGCAGTTGCACACTACCTGCAGAAAGATTTTCCAACATCTGCATCTGAGCCGTTTGTCAGAGTCTTGTGAGACGCAGGTGGAATAAGCAGACCAGGAAGGTGTCTCCAGCTGCAGTGGAGTTGTATTCTAGGTACCTCCTGGCTTAGAACACTGTTACGTTCTCAGTGCCCGAGGAACGCAGCTATTTGAAAGCTGGCTTTTAGGCGAGCTTACTTGTGCGAGCTGAGATCAGGGCAGGACCCGCCCCCATCCTGACTGCCCGTAGATGTAGGTCCCAGCATCCTTATTTTAGGTCCCGAAGAGGTTGTGTGAAAATCTTGTGGAAGTGACAGGATTCTCCTCAAGTGTATCTGATCTCAATACAGACATTGCAAACGTCCTTGTTCAATGAGAGTGTAGCTCGGTCCTAGCTCCCATCAAAGTGTCTAGCAGACATCTGCTACAAACCATACAGACGTCTCAGAGTTGAGCTTATGGCCTGTCCCTCCCACATCCTGCCTGCAGGTACTCCTCGCTCCTAACAGGCCTAGGCTCGATGGGTAACTGAAGTGTTGTGAGAGGTAACTGGAAAGTCCCGGCCAACAATACTAGTGCCTCCAAGCTCAATCCAGCGATTTCCTAGTATTCCCTGTATGAACCACGTGCTACATCCTAAGTGCCATACGAGAGAAGCTAGCTGAACGCCTTGTCCAAAATCAACGTACCTTGGAGAGTTGAGCTAACCCTCAGTCCCTCACAGTTGCACAGTGCCTGCAGAAAGTTTCCAACATCTGCACCACAGCCATTTGTCAGAGTCTTGTGAGACGCAGGTGGAATAAGCAGACCTGGAAGGTGTCTCCAGCTGCAGTGGAGTTGTATTCTAGGTACCTCCTGGCTTAGAACACTGTTACGTTCCCAGTGCCCGACGAACACAGCTAGTTGAAAGCTGGCTTTTAGGCGAGCTTACTTGTGCGAGCTGAGATGAGGGCAGGACCCACCCGCATCCTGACTGCCCGTAGATGTAGGTCCCAGCATCCTTATTTTAGGTGCCGAAGAGGTTGTGTGAAAAGCTTGTGGAAGTGACAGGATTCTCCTCAAGTGTATCTGATCTCAATACAGACATTGCAAACGTCCTTGTTCAATGAGAGTGTAGCTCGGTCCTAGCTCCCATCAAAGTGTCTAGCAGACATCTGCCTGCAAAGCATACACACTTCCGAGAGTTGAGCTTATGGGCTGTCCCTCCCACATCCTGCCTGGAGATACACCGCGTTCCTAACAGGCCTAGCCCCGATGCGTGCCTGAAGTGTTGTGAAAGCTAAGTGGAAAGTCCCGGCCCACAAGACTAGGCATCCAAGCTCAATCCAGCGATTTTCTAGTGTTCCCTGCATGAGCCAGGTGCTACATCCTAAGTGCCATACGAGAGAAGCTAGCTGAACGCCTTCTCCAAAAGCAATTTACTTCGGAGAGTTGAGCTAACCCTCAGTCCCTCGCAGTTGCACACTGCCTGCAGAAAGCTTTTCCAACATCTGCATCACAGCCGTTTGTCAGAGTCTTGTGAGACGCAGGTGGAATAAGCATACCTGGAGGGTGTCTCCAGCTGCAGTGGAGGGGTATTCTGGGTACCTCCTGGCTTAGAGTACTGCGACGTTCTCAGTGCCCCAAGAACACAGCTAGTTGAAAGCTTGCTTGTAGGCATGCTTCGTTCTGCGAGCTGATGTCAGGGCAGGACCCACCCTCATCCTGACTGCCCGTAGACATAGGACCTAGCATCCTTATGTTTGGTGCTGGAAGAGGTTTTGTGCATAGCATGTGGAAGAGACAGGATTCTCCTCAAGTGTATCTGATCTCAACACAGACATTGCAAACTTCCTTGTTCAATGGGAGTGTAGCTCCGTCCTAGCTCCCATCAAAGTGTCTAGCAGACATCTGCATGGAAAGCATACACACTTCCGAGAGTTGAGCTTATGGACTGTCCCTCCCTCATCCTGCCTGCAGTTACACCACGCTCCTAATAGGCCTAGCCCGGATGCGTGCCTGAAGTGTTGTCAGACCTAAGTGGAAAGTCCCGGCCCACACGACTAGTGCATCCAAGCACAATCCAGCGATTTCCTAGTATTCCCTGCATGAGCCAGGTGCTACATCCTAAGTGCCATACGAGAGAAACCAGCTGAACGCCTTGTCCAAAAGCAACTTACATCGGAGAGTTGAGCTCACCCTCAGTACCTCACAGTTGCACACTGCCTGCAGAAAGTTTCCAACATCTGCACCTCAGCAATTTGTCAGAGGCCTGTGAGACGCAAGTGGAATAAGCAGAGCTGGAGGGTGTCTCCAGCTACAGTGGAGGGGTATTCTGGGTACCTCCTGGCTTAGAGTACTGCTACGCTCTCAGTGCCCTAAGAATGCAGCTACTTGAAAGCTGGCTTGGAGGCCTGCTTCCTTTGGCGAGCTGAAGTCAGAGCAGGACCCTCCCGAATCCTGACTGCCCGTAGACGTAGGTCAGGCATCCTTATGTTAGGTGCCAAAGAGATTGTGTGAAATGCTTGTGGAAGTGACAGGATTCTCCTCAAGTGTATCTGATCTCAATACAGACATTGCAAACGTCCTTGTCAATGAGAGTGTAGCTCGGTCTTAGCTCCCATCAAAGTGTCTAGCAGACATCTGCCTGCAAAGCATACACACTTCCGAGAGCTGAGCTTATGGACTGTCCCTCCCACATCCTGCCTGCAGGTACACCGCGTTCCTAACATGCCTATCCCCGATGCGTGCCTAAAGTGTTGTCAGAGCTAAGTGGAAAGTCCCGGCCCACAAGACTAGTGCATCCAAGCTCAATGCAGCGATTTCCAGGTATTCCCTGCATGAGCCAGGTGCTACATCCTAAGTGCCATACGAGAGAAGCTAGCTGAACGCCTAGTCCAAAAGCAACTTACTTCGGAGAGTTGAGCTAACCCTCAGTCCCTCGCAGTTGCACACTACCTGCAGAAAGATTTTCCAACATCTGCATCTGAGCCGTTTGTCAGAGTCTTGTGAGACGCAGGTGGAATAAGCAGACCAGGAAGGTGTCTCCAGCTGCAGTGGAGTTGTATTCTAGGTACCTCCTGGCTTAGAACACTGTTACGTTCTCAGTGCCCGAGGAACGCAGCTAGTTGAAAGCTGGCTTTTAGGCGAGCTTACTTGTGCGAGCTGAGATCAGGGCAGGACCCGCCCCCATCCTGACTGCCCGTAGATGTAGGTCCCAGCATCCTTATTTTAGGTCCCGAAGAGGTTGTGTGAAAATCTTGTGGAAGTGACAGGATTCTCCTCAAGTGTATCTGATCTCAATACAGACATTGCAAACGTCCTTGTTCAATGAGAGTGTAGCTCGGTCCTAGCTCCCATCAAAGTGTCTAGCAGACATCTGCTACAAACCATACAGACGTCTCAGAGTTGAGCTTATGGCCTGTCCCTCCCACATCCTGCCTGCAGGTACTCCTCGCTCCTAACAGGCCTAGGCTCGATGGGTAACTGAAGTGTTGTGAGAGGTAACTGGAAAGTCCCGGCCAACAATACTAGTGCCTCCAAGCTCAATCCAGCGATTTCCTAGTATTCCCTGTATGAACCACGTGCTACATCCTAAGTGCCATACGAGAGAAGCTAGCTGAACGCCTTGTCCAAAATCAACGTACCTTGGAGAGTTGAGCTAACCCTCAGTCCCTCACAGTTGCACAGTGCCTGCAGAAAGTTTCCAACATCTGCACCACAGCCATTTGTCAGAGTCTTGTGAGACGCAGGTGGAATAAGCAGACCTGGAAGGTGTCTCCAGCTGCAGTGGAGTTGTATTCTAGGTACCTCCTGGCTTAGAACACTGTTACGTTCCCAGTGCCCGACGAACACAGCTAGTTGAAAGCTGGCTTTTAGGCGAGCTTACTTGTGCGAGCTGAGATGAGGGCAGGACCCACCCGCATCCTGACTGCCCGTAGATGTAGGTCCCAGCATCCTTATTTTAGGTGCCGAAGAGGTTGTGTGAAAAGCTTGTGGAAGTGACAGGATTCTCCTCAAGTGTATCTGATCTCAATACAGACATTGCAAACGTCCTTGTTCAATGAGAGTGTAGCTTGGTCCTAGCTCCCATCAAAGTGTCTAGCAGACATCTGCCTGCAAAGCATACACACTTCCGAGAGTTGAGCTTATGGGCTGTCCCTCCCACATCCTGCCTGGAGATACACCGCGTTCCTAACAGGCCTAGCCCCGATGCGTGCCTGAAGTGTTGTGAAAGCTAAGTGGAAAGTCCCGGCCCACAAGACTAGGCATCCAAGCTCAATCCAGCGATTTTCTAGTGTTCCCTGCATGAGCCAGGTGCTACATCCTAAGTGCCATACGAGAGAAGCTAGCTGAACGCCTTGTCCAAAAGCAACTTACTTCGGAGAGTTGAGCTAACCCTCAGTCCCTCGCAGTTGCACACTGCCTGCAGAAAGCTTTTCCAACATCTGCATCACAGCCGTTTGTCAGAGTCTTGTGAGACGCAGGTGGAATAAGCATACCTGGAGGGTGTCTCCAGCTGCAGTGGAGGGGTATTCTGGGTACCTCCTGGCTTAGAGTACTGCGACGATCTCAGTGCCCCAAGAACACAGCTAGTTGAAAGCTTGCTTGTAGGCATGCTTCGTTCTGCGAGCTGATGTCAGGGCAGGACCCACCCGCATCCTGACTGCCCGTAGACATAGGACCTAGCATCCTTATGTTTGGTGCTGGAAGAGGTTTTGTGCATAGCATGTGGAAGTGACAGGATTCTCCTCAAGTGTATCTGATCTCAATACAGACATTGCAAACGTCCTTGTTCAATGGGAGTGTAGCTCCGTCCTAGCTCCCATCAAAGTGTCTAGCAGACATCTGCATGGAAAGCATACACACTTCCGAGAGTTGAGCTTATGGACTGTCCCTCCCTCATCCTGCCTGCAGTTACACCACGCTCCTAACAGGCCTAGCCCCGATGCGTGCCTGAGTGTTGTGAGAGCTAAGTGGTAAGTCCCGGCCCACAAGACTAGTGCATCCAAGCTCAATCCAGTGATTTCCTAGTATTCCCTGTATGAACCAGGTGCTACATCCTAAGTGCCATACGAGAGAAGCTAGCTGAACGCCTAGTCCAAAAGCAACATACTTCGGAGAGTTGAGGTAACCCTCAGTCCCTCGCAGTTGCACACTACCTGCAGAAAGATTTTCCAACATCTGCATCTGAGCCGTTTGTCAGAGGCTTGTGAGACGCAAGTGGAATAAGCAGACCTGGAGGGTGTCTCCAGCTGCAGTGGAGTTGTATTCTAGGTACCTCCTGGCTTAGAACACTGTTACGTTCTCAGTGCCCGAGGAACGCAGCTAGTTGAAAGCTGGCTTTTAGGCGAGCTTACTTGTGCGAGCTGAGATCAGGGCAGGACCCGCCCCCATCCTGACTGCCCGTAGATGTAGGTCCCAGCATCCTTATTTTAGGTCCCGAAGAGGTTGTGTGAAAATCTTGTGGAAGTGACAGGATTCTCCTCAAGTGTATCTGATCTCAATACAGACATTGCAAACGTCCTTGTTCAATGAGAGTGTAGCTCGGTCCTAGCTCCCATCAAAGTGTCTAGCAGACATCTGCTACAAACCATACAGACGTCTCAGAGTTGAGCTTATGGACTGTCCCTCTCACATCCTGCCTGCAGGAACACCGCGCTCCTAACAGGCCTAGCCCCGATGCGTGCCTGAAGTGTTGTGAGAGGTAAGTGGAAATTCACGGCCCAGAAGACTAGTGCATCCAAGCTCAAACCAGCGATTTCCTAGTATTCCCTGTATGAACCACGTGCTACATCCTAAGTGCCATACGAGAGAAGCTAGCTGAACGCCTTGTCCAAAATCAACGTACCTTGGAGAGTTGAGCTAACCCTCAGTCCCTCACAGTTGCACAGTGCCTGCAGAAAGTTTCCAACATCTGCACCACAGCCATTTGTCAGAGTCTTGTGAGACGCAGGTGGAATAAGCAGACCTGGAAGGTGTCTCCAGCTGCAGTGGAGTTGTATTCTAGGTACCTCCTGGCTTAGAACACTGTTACGTTCCCAGTGCCCGACGAACACAGCTAGTTGAAAGCTGGCTTTTAGGCGAGCTTACTTGTGCGAGCTGAGATGAGGGCAGGACCCACCCGCATCCTGACTGCCCGTAGATGTAGGTCCCAGCATCCTTATTTTAGGTGCCGAAGAGGTTGTGTGAAAATCTTGTGGAAGTGACAGGATTCTCCTCAAGTGTATCTGATCTCAATACAGACATTGCAAACGTCCTTGTTCAATGAGAGTGTAGCTCGGTCCTAGCTCCCATCAAAGTGTCTAGCAGACATCTGCCTGCAAAGCATACACACTTCCGAGAGTTGAGCTTATGGGCTGTCCCTCCCACATCCTGCCTGGAGATACACCGCGTTCCTAACAGGCCTAGCCCCGATGCGTGCCTGAAGTGTTGTGAAAGCTAAGTGGAAAGTCCCGGCCCACAAGACTAGGCATCCAAGCTCAATCCAGCGATTTTCTAGTGTTCCCTGCATGAGCCAGGTGCTACATCCTAAGTGCCATACGAGAGAAGCTAGCTGAACGCCTTGTCCAAAAGCAACTTACTTCGGAGAGTTGAGCTAACCCTCAGTCCCTCGCAGTTGCACACTGCCTGCAGAAAGCTTTTCCAACATCTGCATCACAGCCGTTTGTCAGAGTCTTGTGAGACGCAGGTGGAATAAGCATACCTGGAGGGTGTCTCCAGCTGCAGTGGAGGGGTATTCTGGGTACCTCCTGGCTTAGAGTACTGCGACGTTCTCAGTGCCTTAAGAACGCAGCTAGTTGAAAGCTTGCTTGGAGGCATGCTTCGTTCTGCGAGCTGATGTCAGGGCAGGACCCACCCGCATCCTGACTGCCCGTAGACATAGGACCTAGCATCCTTATGTTTGGTGCTGGAAGAGGTTTTGTGCATAGCATGTGGAAGTGACAGGATTCTCCTCAAGTGTATCTGATCTCAATACAGACATTGCAAACGTCCTTGTTCAATGGGAGTGTAGCTCGGTCCCAGCTCCCATCAAAGTGTCTAGCAGACATCTGCCTGCAAAGCATACACACTTCTGAGAGTTGAGCTTATGGACTGTCCCTCCCACATCCTGCCTGCAGATACACCGAGTTCCTAACAGGCCTAGCCCGGATGCGTGCCTGAAGTGTTGTCAGACCTAAGTGGAAAGTCCCGGCCACACGACTAGTGCATCCAAGCACAATCCAGCGATTTCCTAGTATTCCCTGCATGAGCCAGGTGCTACATCCTAAGTGCCATACGAGAGAAACCAGCTGAACGCCTTGTCCTAAAGCAACTTACTTCGGAGAGTTGAGCTCACCCTCAGTACCTCACAGTTGCACAGTGCCTGCAGAAAGTTTCCAACATCTGCACCTCAGCAATTTGTCAGAGGCCTGTGAGACGCAAGTGGAATAAGCAGAGCTGGAGGGTGTCTCCAGCTACAGTGGAGGGGTATTCTGGGTACCTCCTGGCTTAGAGTACTGCTACGCTCTCAGTGCCCTAAGAATGCAGCTACTTGAAAGCTGGCTTGGAGGCCTGCTTCCTTTGGCGAGCTGAAGTCAGAGCAGGACCCTCCCGAATCCTGACTGCCCGTAGACGTAGGTCAGGCATCCTTATGTTAGGTGCCAAAGAGATTGTGTGAAATGCTTGTGGAAGTGACAGGATTCTCCTCAAGTGTATCTGATCTCAATACAGACATTGCAAACGTCCTTGTTCAATGAGAGTGTAGCTCGGTCCTAGCTCCCATCAAAGTGTCTAGCAGACATCTGCCTGCAAAGCATACACACTTCCGATAGTTGAGCTTATGGACTGTCCCTCCCACATCCTGCCTGGAGATACACCGCGTTCCTAACAGGCCTAGCCCCGATGCGTGCCTGAAGTGTTGTGAGAGGTAAGTGGAAATTCACGGCCCACAAGACTAGTGCATCCAAGCTCAAACCAGCGATTTCCTAGTATTCCCTGTATGAACCACGTGCTACATCCTAAGTGCCATACGAGAGAAGCTAGCTGAACGCCTTGTCCAAAATCAACGTACCTTGGAGAGTTGAGCTAACCCTCAGTCCCTCACAGTTGCACAGTGCCTGCAGAAAGTTTCCAACATCTGCACCATAGCCATTTGTCAGAGTCTTGTGAGACGCAGGTGGAATAAGCAGACCTGGAAGGTGTCTCCAGCTGCAGTGGAGTTGTATTCTAGGTACCTCCTGGCTTAGAACACTGTTACGTTCCCAGTGCCCGACGAACACAGCTAGTTGAAAGCTGGCTTTTAGGCGAGCTTACTTGTGCGAGCTGAGATGAGGGCAGGACCCACCCGCATCCTGACTGCCCGTAGATGTAGGTCCCAGCATCCTTATTTTAGGTGCCGAAGAGGTTGTGTGAAAATCTTGTGGAAGTGACAGGATTCTCCTCAAGTGTATCTGATCTCAATACAGACATTGCAAACGTCCTTGTTCAATGAGAGTGTAGCTCGGTCCTAGCTCCCATCAAAGTGTCTAGCAGACATCTGCCTGCAAAGCATACACACTTCCGAGAGTTGAGCTTATGGGCTGTCCCTCCCACATCCTGCCTGGAGATACACCGCGTTCCTAACAGGCCTAGCACCGATGCGTGCCTGAAGTGTTGTGAAAGCTAAGTGGAAAGTCCCGGCCCACAAGACTAGGCATCCAAGCTCAATCCAGCGATTTTCTAGTGTTCCCTGCATGAGCCAGGTGCTACATCCTAAGTGCCATACGAGAGAAGCTAGCTGAACGCCTTGTCCAAAAGCAACTTACTTCGGAGAGTTGAGCTAACCCTCAGTCCCTCGCAGTTGCACACTGCCTGCAGAAAGCTTTTCCAACATCTGCATCACAGCCGTTTGTCAGAGTCTTGTGAGACGCAGGTGGAATAAGCATACCTGGAGGGTGTCTCCAGCTGCAGTGGAGGGGTATTCTGGGTACCTCCTGGCTTAGAGTACTGCGACGATCTCAGTGCCCCAAGAACACAGCTAGTTGAAAGCTTGCTTGTAGGCATGCTTCGTTCTGCGAGCTGATGTCAGGGCAGGACCCACCCGCATCCTGACTGCCCGTAGACATAGGACCTAGCATCCTTATGTTTGGTGCTGGAAGAGGTTTTGTGCATAGCATGTGGAAGTGACAGGATTCTCCTCAAGTGTATCTGATCTCAATACAGACATTGCAAACGTCCTTGTTCAATGGGAGTGTAGCTCCGTCCTAGCTCCCATCAAAGTGTCTAGCAGACATCTGCATGGAAAGCATACACACTTCCGAGAGTTGAGCTTATGGACTGTCCCTCCCTCATCCTGCCTGCAGTTACACCACGCTCCTAACAGGCCTAGCCCCGATGCGTGCCTGAGTGTTGTGAGAGCTAAGTGGAAAGTCCCGGCCCACAAGACTAGTGCATCCAAGCTCAATCCAGTGATTTCCTAGTATTCCCTGTATGAACCAGGTGCTACATCCTAAGTGCCATACGAGAGAAGCTAGCTGAACGCCTAGTCCAAAAGCAACATACTTCGGAGAGTTGAGCTAACCCTCAGTCCCTCGCAGTTGCACACTACCTGCAGAAAGATTTTCCAACATCTGCATCTGAGCCGTTTGTCAGAGGCTTGTGAGACGCAAGTGGAATAAGCAGACCTGGAGGGTGTCTCCAGCTGCAGTGGAGTTGTATTCTAGGTACCTCCTGGCTTAGAACACTGTTACGTTCTCAGTGCCCGAGGAACGCAGCTAGTTGAAAGCTGGCTTTTAGGCGAGCTTACTTGTGCGAGCTGAGATCAGGGCAGGACCCGCCCCCATCCTGACTGCCCGTAGATGTAGGTCCCAGCATCCTTATTTTAGGTCCCGAAGAGGTTGTGTGAAAATCTTGTGGAAGTGACAGGATTCTCCTCAAGTGTATCTGATCTCAATACAGACATTGCAAACGTCCTTGTTCAATGAGAGTGTAGCTCGGTCCTAGCTCCCATCAAAGTGTCTAGCAGACATCTGCTACAAACCATACAGACGTCTCAGAGTTGAGCTTATGGACTGTCCCTCTCACATCCTGCCTGCAGGAACACCGCGCTCCTAACAGGCCTAGCCCCGATGCGTGCCTGAAGTGTTGTGAGAGGTAAGTGGAAAGTCCCGGCCCACAAGACTAGGCATCCAAGCTCAATCCAGCGATTTTCTAGTGTTTCCTGCATGAGCCAGGTGCTACATCCTAAGTGCCATACGAGAGAAGCTAGCTGAACGCCTTGTCCAAAAGCAACTTACTTCGGAGAGTTGAGCTAACCCTCAGTCCCTCGCAGTTGCACACTGCCTGCAGAAAGCTTTTCCAACATCTGCATCACAGCCGTTTGTCAGAGTCTTGTGAGACGCAGGTGGAATAAGCATACCTGGAGGGTGTCTCCAGCTGCAGTGGAGGGGTATTCTGGGTACCTCCTGGCTTAGAGTACTGCGACGTTCTCAGTGCCTTAAGAACGCAGCTAGTTGAAAGCTTGCTTGGAGGCATGCTTCGTTCTGCGAGCTGATGTCAGGGCAGGACCCACCCGCATCCTGACTGCCCGTAGACATAGGACCTAGCATCCTTATGTTTGGTGCTGGAAGAGGTTTTGTGCATAGCATGTGGAAGTGACAGGATTCTCCTCAAGTGTATCTGATCTCAATACAGACATTGCAAACGTCCTTGTTCAATGGGAGTGTAGCTCGGTCCCAGCTCCCATCAAAGTGTCTAGCAGACATCTGCCTGCAAAGCATACACACTTCTGAGAGTTGAGCTTATGGACTGTCCCTCCCACATCCTGCCTGCAGATACACCGAGTTCCTAACAGGCCTAGCCCGGATGCGTGCCTGAAGTGTTGTCAGACCTAAGTGGAAAGTCCCGGCCACACGACTAGTGCATCCAAGCACAATCCAGCGATTTCCTAGTATTCCCTGCATGAGCCAGGTGCTACATCCTAAGTGCCATACGAGAGAAACCAGCTGAACGCCTTGTCCAAAAGCAACTTACTTCGGAGAGTTGAGCTCACCCTCAGTACCTCACAGTTGCACAGTGCCTGCAGAAAGTTTCCAACATCTGCACCTCAGCAATTTGTCAGAGGCCTGTGAGACGCAAGTGGAATAAGCAGAGCTGGAGGGTGTCTCCAGCTACAGTGGAGGGGTATTCTGGGTACCTCCTGGCTTAGAGTACTGCTACGCTCTCAGTGCCCTAAGAATGCAGCTACTTGAAAGCTGGCTTGGAGGCCTGCTTCCTTTGGCGAGCTGAAGTCAGAGCAGGACCCTCCCGAATCCTGACTGCCCGTAGACGTAGGTCAGGCATCCTTATGTTAGGTGCCAAAGAGATTGTGTGAAATGCTTGTGGAAGTGACAGGATTCTCCTCAAGTGTATCTGATCTCAATACAGACATTGCAAACGTCCTTGTCAATGAGAGTGTAGCTCGGTCTTAGCTCCCATCAAAGTGTCTAGCAGACATCTGCCTGCAAAGCATACACACTTCCGAGAGCTGAGCTTATGGACTGTCCCTCCCACATCCTGCCTGCAGGTACACCGCGTTCCTAACATGCCTATCCCCGATGCGTGCCTAAAGTGTTGTCAGAGCTAAGTGGAAAGTCCCGGCCCACAAGACTAGTGCATCCAAGCTCAATGCAGCGATTTCCAGGTATTCCCTGCATGAGCCAGGTGCTACATCCTAAGTGCCATACGAGAGAAGCTAGCTGAACGCCTAGTCCAAAAGCAACTTACTTCGGAGAGTTGAGCTAACCCTCAGTCCCTCGCAGTTGCACACTACCTGCAGAAAGATTTTCCAACATCTGCATCTGAGCCGTTTGTCAGAGTCTTGTGAGACGCAGGTGGAATAAGCAGACCAGGAAGGTGTCTCCAGCTGCAGTGGAGTTGTATTCTAGGTACCTCCTGGCTTAGAACACTGTTACGTTCTCAGTGCCCGAGGAACGCAGCTATTTGAAAGCTGGCTTTTAGGCGAGCTTACTTGTGCGAGCTGAGATCAGGGCAGGACCCGCCCCCATCCTGACTGCCCGTAGATGTAGGTCCCAGCATCCTTATTTTAGGTCCCGAAGAGGTTGTGTGAAAATCTTGTGGAAGTGACAGGATTCTCCTCAAGTGTATCTGATCTCAATACAGACATTGCAAACGTCCTTGTTCAATGAGAGTGTAGCTCGGTCCTAGCTCCCATCAAAGTGTCTAGCAGACATCTGCTACAAACCATACAGACGTCTCAGAGTTGAGCTTATGGACTGTCCCTCCCACATCCTGCCTGCAGGTACTCCTCGCTCCTAACAGGCCTAGGCTCGATGGGTAACTGAAGTGTTGTGAGAGGTAACTGGAAAGTCCCGTCCAACAATACTAGTGCCTCCAAGCTCAATCCAGCGATTTCCTAGTATTCCCTGTATGAACCACGTGCTACATCCTAAGTGCCATACGAGAGAAGCTAGCTGAACGCCTTGTCCAAAATCAACGTACTTTGGAGAGTTGAGCTAACCCTCAGTCCCTCACAGTTGCACAGTGCCTGCAGAAAGTTTCCAACATCTGCACCACAGCCGTTTGTCAGAGTCTTGTGAGACGCAGGTGGAATAAGCAGACCTGGAAGGTGTCTCCAGCTGCAGTGGAGTTGTATTCTAGGTACCTCCTGGCTTAGAACACTGTTACGTTCCCAGTGCCCGACGAACACAGCTAGTTGAAAGCTGGCTTTTAGGCGAGCTTACTTGTGCGAGCTGAGATGAGGGCAGGACCCACCCGCATCCTGACTGCCCGTAGATGTAGGTCCCAGCATCCTTATTTTAGGTGCCGAAGAGGTTGTGTGAAAATCTTGTGGAAGTGACAGGATTCTCCTCAAGTGTATCTGATCTCAATACAGACATTGCAAACGTCCTTGTTCAATGAGAGTGTAGCTCGGTCCTAGCTCCCATCAAAGTGTCTAGCAGACATCTGCCTGCAAAGCATACACACTTCCGAGAGTTGAGCTTATGGGCTGTCCCTCCCACATCCTGCCTGGAGATACACCGCGTTCCTAACAGGCCTAGCCCCGATGCGTGCCTGAAGTGTTGTGAAAGCTAAGTGGAAAGTCCCGGCCCACAAGACTAGGCATCCAAGCTCAATCCAGCGATTTTCTAGTGTTTCCTGCATGAGCCAGGTGCTACATCCTAAGTGCCATACGAGAGAAGCTAGCTGAACGCCTTGTCCAAAAGCAACTTACTTCGGAGAGTTGAGCTAACCCTCAGTCCCTCGCAGTTGCACACTGCCTGCAGAAAGCTTTTCCAACATCTGCATCACAGCCGTTTGTCAGAGTCTTGTGAGACGCAGGTGGAATAAGCATACCTGGAGGGTGTCTCCAGCTGCAGTGGAGGGGTATTCTGGGTACCTCCTGGCTTAGAGTACTGCGACGTTCTCAGTGCCTTAAGAACGCAGCTAGTTGAAAGCTTGCTTGGAGGCATGCTTCGTTCTGCGAGCTGATGTCAGGGCAGGACCCACCCGCATCCTGACTGCCCGTAGACATAGGACCTAGCATCCTTATGTTTGGTGCTGGAAGAGGTTTTGTGCATAGCATGTGGAAGTGACAGGATTCTCCTCAAGTGTATCTGATCTCAATACAGACATTGCAAACGTCCTTGTTCAATGGGAGTGTAGCTCGGTCCCAGCTCCCATCAAAGTGTCTAGCAGACATCTGCCTGCAAAGCATACACACTTCCGAGAGTTGAGCTTATGGACTGTCCCTCCCACATCCTGCCTGCAGATACACCGAGTTCCTAACAGGCCTAGCCCCGATGCATGCCTGAAGTGTTGTCAGACCTAAGTGGAAAGTCCCGGCCCACACGACTAGTGCATCCAAGCACAATCCAGCGATTTCCTAGTATTCCCTGCATGAGCCAGGTGCTACATCCTAAGTGCCATACGAGAGAAACCAGCCTAACGCCTTGTCCAAAAGCAACTTACTTCGGAGAGTTGAGCTCACCCTCAGTACCTCACACTTGCACAGTGCCTGCAGAAAGTTTCCAACATCTGCACCTCAGCAATTTGTCAGAGGCCTGTGAGACGCAAGTGGAATAAGCAGAGCTGGAGGGTGTCTCCAGCTACAGTGGAGGGGTATTCTGGGTACTTCCTGGCTTAGAGTACTGCTACGCTCTCAGTGCCCTAAGAATGCAGCTACTTGAAAGCTGGCTTGGAGGCCTGCTTCCTTTGGCGAGCTGAAGTCAGAGCAGGACACTCCCGAATCCTGACTGCCCGTATACGTAGGTCAGGCATCCTTATGTTAGGTGCCAAAGAGATTGTGTGAAATGCTTGTGGAAGTGACAGGATTCTCCTCAAGTGTATCTGATCTCAATACAGACATTGCAAACGTCCTTGTCAATGAGAGTGTAGCTCGGTCTTAGCTCCCATCAAAGTGTCTAGCAGACATCTGCATGGAAAGCATACACACTTCCGAGAGTTGAGCTTATGGACTGTCCCTCCCTCATCCTGCCTGCAGTTACACCACGCTCCTAACAGGCCTAGCCCCGATGCGTGCCTGAGTGTTGTGAGAGCTAAGTGGAAAGTCCCGGCCCACAAGACTAGTGCATCCAAGCTCAATCCAGTGATTTCCTAGTATTCCCTGTATGAACCAGGTGCTACATCCTAAGTGCCATACGAGAGAAGCTAGCTGAACGCCTAGTCCAAAAGCAACATACTTCGGAGAGTTGAGCTAACCCTCAGTCCCTCGCAGTTGCACACTACCTGCAGAAAGATTTTCCAACATCTGCATCTGAGCCGTTTGTCAGAGGCTTGTGAGACGCAAGTGGAATAAGCAGACCTGGAGGGTGTCTCCAGCTGCAGTGGAGTTGTATTCTAGGTACCTCCTGGCTTAGAACACTGTTACGTTCTCAGTGCCCGAGGAACGCAGCTAGTTGAAAGCTGGCTTTTAGGCGAGCTTACTTGTGCGAGCTGAGATCAGGGCAGGACCCTCCCCCATCCTGACTGCCCGTAGATGTAGGTCCCAGCATCCTTATTTTAGGTCCCGAAGAGGTTGTGTGAAAATCTTGTGGAAGTGACAGGATTCTCCTCAAGTGTATCTGATCTCAATACAGACATTGCAAACGTCCTTGTTCAATGAGAGTGTAGCTCGGTCCTAGCTCCCATCAAAGTGTCTAGCAGACATCTGCTACAAACCATACAGACGTCTCAGAGTTGAGCTTATGGACTGTCCCTCTCACATCCTGCCTGCAGGAACACCGCGCTCCTAACAGGCCTAGCCCCGATGCGTGCCTGAAGTGTTGTGAGAGGTAAGTGGAAAGTCCCGGCCCACAAGACTAGTGCATCCAAGCTCAAACCAGCGATTTCCTAGTATTCCCTGTATGAACCACGTGCTACATCCTAAGTGCCATACGAGAGAAGCTAGCTGAACGCCTTGTCCAAAATCAACGTACTTTGGAGAGTTGAGCTAACCCTCAGTCCCTCACAGTTGCACAGTGCCTGCAGAAAGTTGACAACATCTGCACCACAGCCGTTTGTCAGAGTCTTGTGAGACGCAGGTGGAATAAGCAGACCTGGAAGGTGTCTCCAGCTGCAGTGGAGTTGTATTCTAGGTACCTCCTGGCTTAGAACACTGTTACGTTCCCTGTGCCCGACGAACACAGCTAGTTGAAAGCTGGCTTTTAGGCGAGCTTACTTGTGCGAGCTGAGATGAGGGCAGGACCCACCCGCATCCTGACTACCCGTAGATGTAGGTCCCAGCATCCTTATTTTAGGTGCCGAAGAGGTTGTGTGAAAAGCTTGTGGAAGTGACAGGATTCTCCTCAAGTGTATCTGATCTCAATACAGACATTGCAAACGTCCTTGTTCAATGAGAGTGTAGCTCGGTCCTAGCTCCCATCAAAGTGTCTAGCAGACATCTGCCTGCAAAGCATACACACTTCCGAGAGTTGAGCTTATGGACTGTCCCTCCCACATCCTGCCTGGAGATAAACCGCGTTCCTAACAGGCCTAGCCCCGATGCGTGCCTGAAGTGTTGTGAAAGCTAAGTGGAACGTCCCGGCCCACAAGACTAGGCATCCAAGCTCAATCCAGCGATTTTCTAGTGTTCCCTGCATGAGCCAGGTGCTACATCCTAAGTGCCATACGAGAGAAGCTAGCTGAACGCCTTGTCCAAAAGCAACTTACTTCGGAGAGTTGAGCTAACCCTCAGTCCCTCGCAGTTGCACACTGCCTGCAGAAAGATTTTCCAACATCTGCATCACAGCCGTTTGTCAGAGTCTTGTGAGACGCAGGTGGAATAAGCATACCTGGAGGGTGTCTCCAGCTGCAGTGGAGGGGTATTCTGGGTACCTCCTGGCTTAGAGTACTGCGACGTTCTCAGTGCCCTAAGAACACAGCTAGTTGAAAGCTTGCTTGTAGGCATGCTTCGTTCTGCGAGCTGATGTCAGGGCAGGACCCACCCGCATCCTGACTGCCCGTAGACATAGGACCTAGCATCCTTATGTTTGGTGCTGGAAGAGGTTTTGTGCATAGCATGTGGAAGTGACAGGATTCTCCTCAAGTGTATCTGATCTCAATACAGACATTGCAAACGTCCTTGTTCAATGGGAGTGTAGCTCGGTCCCAGCTCCCATCAAAGTGTCTAGCAGACATCTGCCTGCAAAGCATACACACTTCTGAGAGTTGAGCTTATGGACTGTCCCTCCCACATCCTGCCTGCAGATACACCGAGTTCCTAACAGGCCTAGCCCGGATGCGTGCCTGAAGTGTTGTCAGACCTAAGTGGAAAGTCCCGGCCACACGACTAGTGCATCCAAGCACAATCCAGCGATTTCCTAGTATTCCCTGCATGAGCCAGGTGCTACATCCTAAGTGCCATACGAGAGAAACCAGCTGAACGCCTTGTCCAAAAGCAACTTACTTCGGAGAGTTGAGCTCACCCTCAGTACCTCACAGTTGCACAGTGCCTGCAGAAAGTTTCCAACATCTGCACCTCAGCAATTTGTCAGAGGCCTGTGAGACGCAAGTGGAATAAGCAGAGCTGGAGGGTGTCTCCAGCTACAGTGGAGGGGTATTCTGGGTACCTCCTGGCTTAGAGTACTGCTACGCTCTCAGTGCCCTAAGAATGCAGCTACTTGAAAGCTGGCTTGGAGGCCTGCTTCCTTTGGCGAGCTGAAGTCAGAGCAGGACCCTCCCGAATCCTGACTGCCCGTAGACGTAGGTCAGGCATCCTTATGTTAGGTGCCAAAGAGATTGTGTGAAATGCTTGTGGAAGTGACAGGATTCTCCTCAAGTGTATCTGATCTCAATACAGACATTGCAAACGTCCTTGTCAATGAGAGTGTAGCTCGGTCTTAGCTCCCATCAAAGTGTCTAGCAGACATCTGCCTGCAAAGCATACACACTTCCGAGAGCTGAGCTTATGGACTGTCCCTCCCACATCCTGCCTGCAGGTACACCGCGTTCCTAACATGCCTATCCCCGATGCGTGCCTAAAGTGTTGTCAGAGCTAAGTGGAAAGTCCCGGCCCACAAGACTAGTGCATCCAAGCTCAATGCAGCGATTTCCAGGTATTCCCTGCATGAGCCAGGTGCTACATCCTAAGTGCCATACGAGAGAAGCTAGCTGAACGCCTAGTCCAAAAGCAACTTACTTCGGAGAGTTGAGCTAACCCTCAGTCCCTCGCAGTTGCACACTACCTGCAGAAAGATTTTCCAACATCTGCATCTGAGCCGTTTGTCAGAGTCTTGTGAGACGCAGGTGGAATAAGCAGACCAGGAAGGTGTCTCCAGCTGCAGTGGAGTTGTATTCTAGGTACCTCCTGGCTTAGAACACTGTTACGTTCTCAGTGCCCGAGGAACGCAGCTATTTGAAAGCTGGCTTTTAGGCGAGCTTACTTGTGCGAGCTGAGATCAGGGCAGGACCCGCCCCCATCCTGACTGCCCGTAGATGTAGGTCCCAGCATCCTTATTTTAGGTCCCGAAGAGGTTGTGTGAAAATCTTGTGGAAGTGACAGGATTCTCCTCAAGTGTATCTGATCTCAATACAGACATTGCAAACGTCCTTGTTCAATGAGAGTGTAGCTCGGTCCTAGCTCCCATCAAAGTGTCTAGCAGACATCTGCTACAAACCATACAGACGTCTCAGAGTTGAGCTTATGGACTGTCCCTCCCACATCCTGCCTGCAGGTACTCCTCGCTCCTAACAGGCCTAGGCTCGATGGGTAACTGAAGTGTTGTGAGAGGTAACTGGAAAGTCCCGTCCAACAATACTAGTGCCTCCAAGCTCAATCCAGCGATTTCCTAGTATTCCCTGTATGAACCACGTGCTACATCCTAAGTGCCATACGAGAGAAGCTAGCTGAACGCCTTGTCCAAAATCAACGTACTTTGGAGAGTTGAGCTAACCCTCAGTCCCTCACAGTTGCACAGTGCCTGCAGAAAGTTTCCAACATCTGCACCACAGCCGTTTGTCAGAGTCTTGTGAGACGCAGGTGGAATAAGCAGACCTGGAAGGTGTCTCCAGCTGCAGTGGAGTTGTATTCTAGGTACCTCCTGGCTTAGAACACTGTTACGTTCCCAGTGCCCGACGAACACAGCTAGTTGAAAGCTGGCTTTTAGGCGAGCTTACTTGTGCGAGCTGAGATGAGGGCAGGACCCACCCGCATCCTGACTGCCCGTAGATGTAGGTCCCAGCATCCTTATTTTAGGTGCCGAAGAGGTTGTGTGAAAATCTTGTGGAAGTGACAGGATTCTCCTCAAGTGTATCTGATCTCAATACAGACATTGCAAACGTCCTTGTTCAATGAGAGTGTAGCTCGGTCCTAGCTCCCATCAAAGTGTCTAGCAGACATCTGCCTGCAAAGCATACACACTTCCGAGAGTTGAGCTTATGGGCTGTCCCTCCCACATCCTGCCTGGAGATACACCGCGTTCCTAACAGGCCTAGCCCCGATGCGTGCCTGAAGTGTTGTGAAAGCTAAGTGGAAAGTCCCGGCCCACAAGACTAGGCATCCAAGCTCAATCCAGCGATTTTCTAGTGTTTCCTGCATGAGCCAGGTGCTACATCCTAAGTGCCATACGAGAGAAGCTAGCTGAACGCCTTGTCCAAAAGCAACTTACTTCGGAGAGTTGAGCTAACCCTCAGTCCCTCGCAGTTGCACACTGCCTGCAGAAAGCTTTTCCAACATCTGCATCACAGCCGTTTGTCAGAGTCTTGTGAGACGCAGGTGGAATAAGCATACCTGGAGGGTGTCTCCAGCTGCAGTGGAGGGGTATTCTGGGTACCTCCTGGCTTAGAGTACTGCGACGTTCTCAGTGCCTTAAGAACGCAGCTAGTTGAAAGCTTGCTTGGAGGCATGCTTCGTTCTGCGAGCTGATGTCAGGGCAGGACCCACCCGCATCCTGACTGCCCGTAGACATAGGACCTAGCATCCTTATGTTTGGTGCTGGAAGAGGTTTTGTGCATAGCATGTGGAAGTGACAGGATTCTCCTCAAGTGTATCTGATCTCAATACAGACATTGCAAACGTCCTTGTTCAATGGGAGTGTAGCTCGGTCCCAGCTCCCATCAAAGTGTCTAGCAGACATCTGCCTGCAAAGCATACACACTTCCGAGAGTTGAGCTTATGGACTGTCCCTCCCACATCCTGCCTGCAGATACACCGAGTTCCTAACAGGCCTAGCCCGGATGCGTGCCTGAAGTGTTGTCAGACCTAAGTGGAAAGTCCCGGCCACACGACTAGTGCATCCAAGCACAATCCAGCGATTTCCTAGTATTCCCTGCATGAGCCAGGTGCTACATCCTAAGTGCCATACGAGAGAAACCAGCCTAACGCCTTGTCCAAAAGCAACTTACTTCGGAGAGTTGAGCTCACCCTCAGTACCTCACACTTGCACAGTGCCTGCAGAAAGTTTCCAACATCTGCACCTCAGCAATTTGTCAGAGGCCTGTGAGACGCAAGTGGAATAAGCAGAGCTGGAGGGTGTCTCCAGCTACAGTGGAGGGGTATTCTGGGTACTTCCTGGCTTAGAGTACTGCTACGCTCTCAGTGCCCTAAGAATGCAGCTACTTGAAAGCTGGCTTGGAGGCCTGCTTCCTTTGGCGAGCTGAAGTCAGAGCAGGACACTCCCGAATCCTGACTGCCCGTATACGTAGGTCAGGCATCCTTATGTTAGGTGCCAAAGAGATTGTGTGAAATGCTTGTGGAAGTGACAGGATTCTCCTCAAGTGTATCTGATCTCAATACAGACATTGCAAACGTCCTTGTCAATGAGAGTGTAGCTCGGTCTTAGCTCCCATCAAAGTGTCTAGCAGACATCTGCATGGAAAGCATACACACTTCCGAGAGTTGAGCTTATGGACTGTCCCTCCCTCATCCTGCCTGCAGTTACACCACGCTCCTAACAGGCCTAGCCCCGATGCGTGCCTGAGTGTTGTGAGAGCTAAGTGGAAAGTCCCGGCCCACAAGACTAGTGCATCCAAGCTCAATCCAGTGATTTCCTAGTATTCCCTGTATGAACCAGGTGCTACATCCTAAGTGCCATACGAGAGAAGCTAGCTGAACGCCTAGTCCAAAAGCAACATACTTCGGAGAGTTGAGCTAACCCTCAGTCCCTCGCAGTTGCACACTACCTGCAGAAAGATTTTCCAACATCTGCATCTGAGCCGTTTGTCAGAGGCTTGTGAGACGCAAGTGGAATAAGCAGACCTGGAGGGTGTCTCCAGCTGCAGTGGAGTTGTATTCTAGGTACCTCCTGGCTTAGAACACTGTTACGTTCTCAGTGCCCGAGGAACGCAGCTAGTTGAAAGCTGGCTTTTAGGCGAGCTTACTTGTGCGAGCTGAGATCAGGGCAGGACCCTCCCCCATCCTGACTGCCCGTAGATGTAGGTCCCAGCATCCTTATTTTAGGTCCCGAAGAGGTTGTGTGAAAATCTTGTGGAAGTGACAGGATTCTCCTCAAGTGTATCTGATCTCAATACAGACATTGCAAACGTCCTTGTTCAATGAGAGTGTAGCTCGGTCCTAGCTCCCATCAAAGTGTCTAGCAGACATCTGCTACAAACCATACAGACGTCTCAGAGTTGAGCTTATGGACTGTCCCTCTCACATCCTGCCTGCAGGAACACCGCGCTCCTAACAGGCCTAGCCCCGATGCGTGCCTGAAGTGTTGTGAGAGGTAAGTGGAAAGTCCCGGCCCACAAGACTAGTGCATCCAAGCTCAAACCAGCGATTTCCTAGTATTCCCTGTATGAACCACGTGCTACATCCTAAGTGCCATACGAGAGAAGCTAGCTGAACGCCTTGTCCAAAATCAACGTACTTTGGAGAGTTGAGCTAACCCTCAGTCCCTCACAGTTGCACAGTGCCTGCAGAAAGTTGACAACATCTGCACCACAGCCGTTTGTCAGAGTCTTGTGAGACGCAGGTGGAATAAGCAGACCTGGAAGGTGTCTCCAGCTGCAGTGGAGTTGTATTCTAGGTACCTCCTGGCTTAGAACACTGTTACGTTCCCTGTGCCCGACGAACACAGCTAGTTGAAAGCTGGCTTTTAGGCGAGCTTACTTGTGCGAGCTGAGATGAGGGCAGGACCCACCCGCATCCTGACTACCCGTAGATGTAGGTCCCAGCATCCTTATTTTAGGTGCCGAAGAGGTTGTGTGAAAAGCTTGTGGAAGTGACAGGATTCTCCTCAAGTGTATCTGATCTCAATACAGACATTGCAAACGTCCTTGTTCAATGAGAGTGTAGCTCGGTCCTAGCTCCCATCAAAGTGTCTAGCAGACATCTGCCTGCAAAGCATACACACTTCCGAGAGTTGAGCTTATGGACTGTCCCTCCCACATCCTGCCTGGAGATAAACCGCGTTCCTAACAGGCCTAGCCCCGATGCGTGCCTGAAGTGTTGTGAAAGCTAAGTGGAACGTCCCGGCCCACAAGACTAGGCATCCAAGCTCAATCCAGCGATTTTCTAGTGTTCCCTGCATGAGCCAGGTGCTACATCCTAAGTGCCATACGAGAGAAGCTAGCTGAACGCCTTGTCCAAAAGCAACTTACTTCGGAGAGTTGAGCTAACCCTCAGTCCCTCGCAGTTGCACACTGCCTGCAGAAAGATTTTCCAACATCTGCATCACAGCCGTTTGTCAGAGTCTTGTGAGACGCAGGTGGAATAAGCATACCTGGAGGGTGTCTCCAGCTGCAGTGGAGGGGTATTCTGGGTACCTCCTGGCTTAGAGTACTGCGACGTTCTCAGTGCCCTAAGAACACAGCTAGTTGAAAGCTTGCTTGTAGGCATGCTTCGTTCTGCGAGCTGATGTCAGGGCAGGACCCACCCGCATCCTGACTGCCCGTAGACATAGGACCTAGCATCCTTATGTTTGGTGCTGGAAGAGGTTTTGTGCATAGCATGTGGAAGTGACAGGATTCTCCTCAAGTGTATCTGATCTCAATACAGACATTGCAAACGTCCTTGTTCAATGGGAGTGTAGCTCCGTCCTAGCTCCCATCAAAGTGTCTAGCAGACATCTGCATGGAAAGAATACACACTTCCGAGAGTTGAGCTTATGGACTGTCCCTCCCT